>NW_024070197.1:31874952-32274853 GCF_014754425.2 Oryx dammah | reverse complement strand
TCCAGTTTCTTCTAATTGTGTTGGAAGAGGGCTGGTCAGAAAAGGTTTCCTGTGAGTATTTCATAGAAACCCTCTAGAGGCAGATATTAACAGGCTGATTCCAAGAAATGTTTGCTGGTAGAGAGCATTATACCTGAACACTCAAGAGCAGGAGGAAAACAACACAGGAGCGAGTCCTCTGGGAAGAGGCAGGTAGTTAAAATTCAGTAGTATCTCAGAAGTTAGCACCTGACTTCTTGTCTCCTTTTCTAAACTTTTTCCACTATGGTCTGCTCTGAAAAGTAGGTGAAGTAGACACAAGTATGACCAGGGTTGATGTCCATGGATTTGTTCGCCTGCCATGATTGTTTATATAAAAGCTAACCATAGCTTTGAAGTCATGGTAGAGTGGCTGCATGACTCCTTACCTAGACCACACTCCTGTAGCTATCACTACATAAGCCAACTGGCACACTTCTATCATTTCCATTGTTTTAAAACTATTTCAGGCCTCAAAACTAAACAGCCCAAGCAGTTATAGGCTTTATGGAAATGAGTTCATAATCTGGAGTCTGGTTGACCATGTAGCATATAGATGAGAGGAAAAAAAAATAAAAAGAGTTATGTCTTCTTTTTTAAAGATCTAGATACTTGAAAACATCCCTTGCTGAAATTCATCATGGAACCAGCCATGCCATTCTAATTAAGTTTTCAATGTCTATTGTTATTCTTACTGTGTGGAATAAATTATACCCAGCAATTCCAACTAATAATAGTCTGCAAAAATAACTCCTTAATTGATTGTTGAAAGTAATGATAACATGACTTAAAACATAACGTTGGCATGAGAAAATTTAATGCAGAAGACCAATCTGAGGATTGAACTGTCAATAAAGCAGCCCACTGAATTTTTCTAAGCAAAATTAAATGAAAATGCTTAAGATTAAAAGTGAAAACAGTGCCAGTGAAATAAGGATTTCTGCAAAATTAGATTACAGTCTTCTTGTGGCCATAAAAACCATGTTATCCTTGACACTACTAAATAAATCACTGCAAGAGAATTATCTTCATAAATTCAACTAGTACTTCTGGCTTGATCCTGCTCTTTAAGGAAGAAAATAGGTGGTTTTTTGTTTGTTTTTTACATATTTCTTGTCTGAGGAGGGATGGATGCTTCACAACAATCTTTGTGATAAAGAGGTCATACCATCTGCCTGTAGTATCACCAAAGATATCATTTAATTTAAAAGAAAAAAAAAAGTTTGCAAAGTATTGAATTGTGAGATGCAGTAACTTTTACAACTTTGTCAATTAGCCACTTATTAACATCCAGTCACAACTTGTTCAAACATGTTTATTTTTGTGTTTGTGCAACACAGGTAACAATTTCCTGATACTTCTCTTCATTTTTCAGCAATTTCAGACATCTTTGATGAATAGTTTTCATTTAGGATACGATTTTTCCTTTCAGTAAGAGGTTATTTTATTGAGAACTAGTGTTCTTGGTGTGATTCTTCGGTAAAATAGCAAAAAAAAAAAAAAAAACCAGAAAGCTCTTGCATTGATATAAAAAGAAAATCAAATCGCACAGAACAAATTTTGGGGCCATGATATCCTGAACATTGTCTGCCCTGTAGCAAATGTACATGATAAGAGCACAGATTTAGAGTTTAGAGGGACCCAAGGTTGATCCAGCTACATTACACAGTGATTATTTTGGGGGTTCCAAAATCACTGCAGATGGTTACTGCAGCCATGAAATTAAAAGATGCTTACTCTTTGGAAGAAAAGTTATGACCAACCTAGATAGCATATTCAAAAGCAGAGACATTAGTTTGCCAACTAAGGTCCGTCTAGTCAAGGCTATGGTTTTTCCAGTGGTCATGTATAGATGTGAGAGTTGGACTGTGAAGAAAGCTGAGCGCTGAAGAATTGATGTGTTTGAACTGTGGTGTTGGAGAAGACTCTTGAGAGTCCCTTGGGCTGCAAGGAGATCCAACCAGTCCATTCTGAAAGAGATCAGCCCTGGGATTTCTTTGGAGGGAATAATGCTGAAGCTGAAACTCCAGTACTTTGGCCACCTCATGTGAAGAGTTGACTCATTGGAAAAGACTCTGATGCTGGGAGGGATTGTGGGCAGGAGGAGAAGGGGACGACAGAAGATGAGATGGCTGGATGGCATCACTGACTCGATGGACGTGAGTCTGAGTGAACTCCGGGAGTTGGTGTTGGACAGGGAGGCCTGGGTGCTGCGATTCATGGGGTCGCAAAGAGTCGGACACGACTGAGCGACTCAACTGAACTGAACTGAGCTGAATTGAGGGAGAGCTGTATAACCTCTCTGCCCTGAGTTCCTTATTGATAAAAATGATATAATAATTTTTATGGGGCTGGTATGAGAATTTAATTAAGCGTGAACTATGATGCTTGACCTATAGAAAGGACTTGACATATTGAGTTATTACTATTATCATTAACATCTTCATCAATATTAAAAATACATTCATATTATATCTATGGAAATAATAATTATTAGAATATGTTGTCTTGTTTACAGTCTCAACTCTGTTTCCTCTGTCTGAAAGACCTTCAGATTTTAATTGTGGCCTGACAAATATTCATCACCTTTGAGTGATGAAAGTATTTAAATATTTATTTTAAATACTTAAGAAGTGGTGCGTAAGTGGAAATCAACAAATAATCTTCACTTATCCTGGCAGCAGACTGATTGGTGCCATTGCCCTTCTACTCATTGCTAGCAATCTTATAAGAACTTCCATATTGGACTTTTGCTTTTTATGGTAACCATTGGCAATACAATGAAGACAAAATTTTCTGTGAAGGGTGTATTATGGAGTAAATTGTGTCTTTACCAAATTCATAGTTTGAAACCCTAACACCTAACGTGGTTGTATTTAGATAGAGGATCTTCAAGGACTCGATTAAAGTTAAATGAGGTCACAAGGATGGGACCTAATCCAATAGAAACAGTATCCTTATAAGAAAAGATGTGCACTCACAGATAAAAGGCTGTGCAAAGCCACAGCAAGAAGGTAGTGCTCAGTAAGCCAAGGAGACAGGCCTTCAGAGAACTGAAATCTACCCACACCTTGATTAGTAGCCACCCAGTCTGTGAAATTCAGTTATGACAGTCCAGATGACTAATACAGATTTTTAAAGGTTGTGTCTAGATTCCTTCTTGTGCATGTGTTTCCAGTACCATTTGCTGAAAAGACCATTTTCTTCATTGTATTGCCTTTGATTCTTTGCAAAGATCAGTTGATTATATCCATGCTCCCTGTTTACATACTCTCTATTCTGATCCGTTGATCTACGTGAGTATTTTTTTCCAGTACCGCATTGTCTTGATTACTGTAACTTTGCAGTAAGTCTTGAAATCAAGTTGTGTCATCCTCCTTCAATGTTGTCTTGTCTATCCTTTTCCCTCCCACGTAAAAGGTCTTTTACTTCTTCCTGCACACTTTAGAATCAATTCATCAAGGTCTACAAAAGACCTTGCTAGGACTTTGGTTGAAACTGCATTGACTTTTGATTAATTTGACAAGAAGTAACATCTTGACAATACTGAGTCTTCTTTATGATTATGGAATATCTCATTTATTTAGTTCTCCTTTGATTTCTTTCATCAGAGTTTTATAGTTTTCCTCACATGGAGATTGAGCATATTTTTGTTAAATTTGTTCAGAAGCATTTCACTTTTGAGGGATGCTAATCTAAAACGTGTTGTGTTTTTATTTCACTTATTCATTGCTGGAATATAGAAAACCATTGGACTTTTGTACACTAACCTTGTATTCTACTACCTCACTGTTCTTGTTAGCTATAGGGTTTCTTTATTTGCGGGGGGGGGAAACGTGGTGGTGGTTTTGTTTGTTTGTTTTTGATTCTTTTAGATGTTCTACACAGATAATTATGGCTTTGCAAACAAAAGATAGATTTCTTTTTTTCAATCTGTATACATTTTATTTCTTTTTCTTGTATTAGCGAGGACTTCCAGCAAAACGTTTAAAATGTGTCCTAAGTGGATGTATCCTTGCCTTATTCCTGACCTTAGCAAGAAAGCATCTAGTTTCTCAACACATTTTAATTTTTTTAAAGAATTTATATATGAAAATCACACTCAGCCATAGAAAATATTTACAAACTGAGTTCATTGCTTGTGTTTCCAGGGCCTATTTTCAGTCATAGACTACATTTTCCTACCTGTCCTACACTTAGTGGAGGGGAGGGGAAGGCGGAACACAAATGGCTTGATAGTACCTATTTGATCATTGTATTTATATTTTATTTAAACTTTCTGCTTTGTCCTATTCATTCTTCAACAAGGATTATAAAACACACAATCTAACAATACCCACCCTACTTAATTCTTCTTTTCTTCAAATGGAAAGCAACACTACATTAAATTATAAACTTAAGAATAAAAGTCTAATTTAATGTGTCCTTTTTGTAGACAAATGGATGATTTGGTTGAAAATTAGCAAAACTATTTTAGTTCTATGCCTTGGGAAAAGAGTACTCTGAGATTAGGGAACAGCAAACAGGAGAGAGCAAGACAGAAAAATTATTTTTATTTAAAATCCAAAGTAACAAAAATAACTTACAAATCATAAATTATTGTTGAGTTCCACGTTAGGTCCCGCATTTAATCTCAATTTGTTGTATACAGTTCACAATTTGGAAGCTGCACTTTGCATTACTAATAGCCATAAAGGGAATGATCATGTGTTCTCTCTGCGGCAACTAAAAGATTGTGATGAATGTCGCAAGACATTTTACTTTTTTTAAAGTGCAATTAACGAGGATTCATGTCAATGTATGGCAAAACCAATACAGAATTGTAAAGTAAAATAAAAAATAAATTTAAAAAAGAGAAAAAAAAAGTACAATTAACGATATTCATATGTAGCAACTTGGTTACAATACTAAAAGCCACCCCAAAATTTTTACACTAATACAACTCAGGTAAAGATACAAAATTAGAAATCTAGGAATGTCTTTCATAACTCTAATTTGGTTGATTATATGAAATGGAGAATGTGTGCAGAAGCTGCTGCAAAATGTGTATATAGTCTCCAATTTTTACTTTAGAAAACAATATCCTTTACAAAAATTAGTATATTTTATTTTTAATCTTATTTTAAAGTATTATTTTATACTTTCTTAATCTTTAAAAAAAATAGTATCTATTTCTAATTTGTGTGTCAGCAAAAGTACAAGAAAATAGGCCTAAAATGATTAAAATATTAAAGACATCATTTGTTTGAATGTTTCCTTTTGTTCATTAGACTTTACTAGATAGTGTAACCTTGAGTATTGCCAGCATTAGATTGCTTGGAATTCCAAATCTGACCTGTAAAATCACTCCAGTGTGTAACTGGGTTTACTATGTAATTTTTCTTTTCAAATACATGGCTAGTGTAGTCTTCCACCTAATCCATAAGAATACTGTTATTAACTTACTTTTAAGTTTCTCAATAAAGCAACATTTAGGATGTATATAAAAACACTGTATTTTTATTAAACTGCCACACCGAAATAAAAGGTTATTTTAATAGTTACATCAGTATAGTTCTTTGGTCTTTTCAATTAGCACTGGCTTGCCAACCTCCTTACGTACCATCACCATGTCCAGGTGTGCTTATTAATAGATTTTTCTCTTTTTTTTTCCACATTTAACCTGTATCATAAAACTGTTTTAAGAACATGTCCTAGATTTTTCAAAGTAAATATTACCCCTCTTCTCTCCTCCCTTTTTCTTCATTACATCTCTATCTCTCTTTACCCTTAACCCACTGTTTTCTAAGGATAAGCTACATTTGGAAAAATAGACATGATAGACACATGGATAGATAGATAGTCAGATGAAACCATAAAAAGATATGAACCAGGGAAATGTTAATGGTGGCACAGAAAGAGAACAGATTTGAAAACATTTATATTTAAAATTCATAGAATTGGATGATTGATTGTTATAGAGGTGAGCAAACATGAGAAAGAAATTTGTGGTATAGAAGAATTATCAAGTTCCTTATAAATATGGGTTATTATAGCTAATTTTCATTTAAGGCTTAGCATGTGCCATATACTTGCTAAATTATTTTTTCATATGTGTTCCATTTAACTCTCGAGACTTTATAGAAACACGGAAACTAAGATCCAGGAACGTTAAGAAATTTGCCAAGTCATATCTATAATTTGTGCTGAGTGGGGATTTATGGCCACATTCTTGTGCCAGTGACCACTCTGTTAATGAACGTCACCTTTCCTTGCTGATTTTGAGATGCTTATGCTTCCCAGGTGGCGCTAGTGGTAAAGAACCAGCCTGCCTATGCAGGAGATGTAAGAGACTCAGGTTCGATCCCTTGTCAGGAAGATCCCCTGGAGGAGGGTATGGCAACCTACTCCAGTATTCTTGCCTGGAGAACCCCATGGACAGGGGAGCCTGGTGGGCTACAATCCACAGGGTCACAAACAGACACAACTGAAGTGACTTAGCAGGCATGCACGGATGCCCATCTAGGTGATGTCCAGCAATATGATATATATGGGGAAGCAGGAGGGATGAGTTTTGGCATTCAGTAGACTTCCCCAGGGAGCAAGAACAGGTTTAAAGTGGTAGTCCACCAATAAAATGCCAGGAAATATCAACATTTACAGGAAGGGCTGAGGAAAGAGAATACAATAATGAGACAGTGAGTTGCATTCACAGAGGCGAAGAGGAGTCAGAAGATGCAGAGAAACCAATGGCAAGGATGGTAGATAGTCTTGAGAAACAGAAAATGACCAGCGTCAGTGTGTGCATTAGCATACAGCAGAGAAGTCAATTGTAAGGAAAAAAGCATCATGTCCAATGGGGCAGACAATTAGATCATTTCAAATCTTCTCCAAGAGCAGTTCTACTAGAGAACTGGGGAAAGACGAGGTTGCAGTGGGTGAGGAATAGGTTGACAGGGAAGAAATGTGGGGTTTCAGTGAGCTAAAATGTAAGACTGCACAGCAGATGCTTTCACATGTAGCACTGTCACCAAAAGCATTATTATGTTTATATGTATTCCTTTATGTCATGAAGCCTATGCCTAGAATAGCATACAGAAATTTCACACAGAGATGCAGATAGAAATAACCTGAAATGTGACCTCTAACTTTTCAGCAGTGGGGGCAGATTTTAATGAAATCTTTTTTGAAGATTTTTCATGTAAGCCGCAGAAAATGAAAAAGAGATATTTAAGTTCACCAAAAGAGGTTAATTTGGTAAAGCAAAAATGCCATAATCTTTTAAAATCAGTACTTTTTTCTAAAACTGAAAACTTCACACGTTTTACATTTCATTTGCTAACTTTCACAGCAGGCCTCCCAAAACCCAACTTCCTACTGAAGTGTGTTTCCAAGCAATTTAATTTGGAAATTGAGAGCTGTTTTGACCTTTTCATGGGTTTTAACTCTTGTGTCCTAAAAGACTTCAGAGACAACACTCGACAGGTGACCAAACAGTCCAGAATAATAGGATCCCTATTTTTAGATAGCATTTTTATAACTAAAAAAAAAAAAAAAAAATCTAGTCAATTTTCCTTTTAAAGGCCTTCTGTAGAAGCAGTTTTTACATCTGAATTTGTATGACATTTACCACTTTATGTGTTCCATTAAGTATCATTACAAAGCCTTTTCCATTTAGCAATACATATATTACTAAAACTCCAGTTGTTTCTGGGCACAAAACTATAGAAAGATAGCACTTTAAGATCATCTGGGCTGCAAGGAAACTTAGCCCTTCTCAGAGGTTTGCTGAGACTTCATCCCAATAAAGCAAGTTTTATCAGGAAAAAATTTGAACTGGGAAAACCATTCACTCCCTTCATTCATTTTATTTTTTCAAGTTTCCTGCAACTGATTATTTTTTCAAAGAAAAGCATCATTTTATAAGTGGCTAAAAATGTGGATCTGGATCACTAGCTTCTTTTTACCATTGACAGAAAGTGAAAAACGAAAGTGTTAGTTGGTCATTCGTGTCTGACTCTGCAACTTCTTGGACTATAGCAGGCTTCTCTGTCCATAATCCAGCAGGCAAGAATACTAGACTGGATACCCATTCCCTTTTCCAGGGGACCTTTGAGACCCAGGGATTGAAACCTGGTCTCCCTCATTGCAGGCAGATTCCTTACAGGGAACTGAGGCCTAAAGATTCAGGAGGACTTGCCCAAGTTCACATCATCAAGTAATGGCAGGGTGTGTTAATGCAAGCTCTCTGGGCTGCAAGCTTAAAAAAAAAAAAAAAAAAAAAGCTTACTCAAGAAGATATACGGACTCATTGAAAGGATACCAGACTAGCTCAGACAATCCAAAGAAACTAGAGCCCAAAACTCAGGTTGGAAGAAACCGGCATACCTATAGGAACAGTAGTTGTCAGGATTTCTCTCCAGAACAGGGCCTTAAGGAGACTCCACTGCCAAGCGGGAGCTGAGGTGGTCAGCACCCACAAAGGAACATCTGATTGGCTGAGCTAGACTGACAGGTGACTCTGCCTCTGGATCTAAAGACTGAGATTAGCAGAGGCATGGCCTCTGACCAAATTCTTACAAGTCTCATACTCAGCTGTGGCTCACTCATGGCATAGTGTCCACATTTCCTGGTCTTCTGTTTACATTCTTTTTGCTGATATTAGCATCACTTGGGGAAATTCCTTTAAAAAAACACTAGCACTTAGGCTGTATCGCTCAGAAATGATTTACTTACTCTGAGCTGGGCTGGGGACCTGTTCATTTGTTTGGGATGATAGTGCCTCCAGTGGAAGTTAAGGGAGAAGAAAAGGATTAATGATCCCCAATAACTGAAAGAGGGCAACATCGCTTGACTGATAAGGAGCTAGGAGACCATCCAGCCCCTTTATTTCTGTACTTGTGCTGGTTGAATTAACCAAAGGAATCTGTTCTAAACTCCAGATTACAGACCCCCATCTAAATCCATTGAATGAGTGAATAAGAAAGGATTCCTCACGACCTGTATTTTATTTTTTTAAACTCTCTTCAGGTGTTTCTCATCTAGACACATGTGCGCTGGACCTGCAATTTTGAGCACCAGATCATTCACTGTGCTCATTCTAGGTCAGTGGGTCTTAAACTTGTCTATCAGCATCACCTGAAAGGCTTATTAAAAGCTTGCTGGGTCCCACCCTTGTTTTTCAGTCACTAAATCCTCTCTGACTCTTTGTGACCCCATGGACTGCAGCATGTCAGGCTTCCCTGTCTTTCACCAACTCCCAGAGTCTGCTCAAACTCATGACCGTTGAGTCAGTGATGCCTTCCAACCATCTCCTCTTCTGATGGAAAGTGCTGGACAAGGGACTTGAAGGAAATCTACAGAGGCCCCAAGTCCCTGTCTTGGTCATGCCTCATTTAGCTTTCCCCTTTTTTCAACTCTGTACAGTTTTCCTGGACAAGTTCTATAAGCCAGATACAAATTGAGCAAACCATTGCCTTCCTGTATTCCAGGTCTGGTCACCTCCCCTGAGCAATCATCTTAATACTAAGGTCCCAAGCAACATGTCGTAGAATTTTCCTGCCAGTTTAAAACCAGATATATTTTCTATGGCAAATAACCAAGCACTTTTGGCAAAGAGAGCATTTACGTAAAAGTGAAGCTGCTAGGGTGACTTTTCTTCCCTTCTATTTTAGAGTATATATTTACACTTGGGGGAAAAATAGCAGGTAAAACCCTTACTGAAATTTAATGCATGGTTTAATATATTCATTTGTCAAAATGTCAGCTGCCAAACACTCAGCACAGGCAAACACTGTTTCTAGGGAGTTGCAGAGCTTGCCAACTTGGAAGATAATGTCTCTAAAGGGAGTTCTAAGTATCCAAGAGTGAACAAAGTTCCCCTTTTCTGTAAATTGATGACTATTAAGGCAAAGGTATAGGAAAAAAACATGATGAGCCTGCGTTGGTCTTGTAATTGTGACTTTGATATTGCATAAATGGACTGTGGTTTTCCCATTTTTTCAGATGATACTTTTTTTAATTTTTATTTTACTTTACAATACTGTATTGGTTTTGCCATACATCAACATGAATCTGCCACGGGTGTACATGAGTTCCCAATCCTGAACCCCCCTCCCACCTCTCTCCCCCTATCATCTCTCTGGGTCATCCCAGTGCACCAGCCCCAAGCATCCTGTATCCTGTATCAAACCTAGACTGGCAATTTGTTTCTTACATGATAGTATACATGTTTCAATGCCATTCTCCCAAATCATCCCACCCTCTCCCTCTCCCACAGAGTCCAAAAGTCTATTCTATACATCTGTGTCTCTTTTACTGTCTCGCATACAGGGTTATCATTACCATCCTTATAAATTCCATATATATGTGTTAGTATACTGTATTGGTGTTTTTCTTTCTGGCTTACTTCACTCTGTATAATCGGCTCCAGTTTCATCCACCTCATTAGAACGGATTCAAATGTACATTGTGTATATGTACCACAGCTTTCTTATCCATTCGTCTGCTGATGGACATCTAGGTTGCTTCCATGTCCTGGCTATTATAAACAGTGCTGCAATGAATATTGGGGTACACGTGTCTCTTTCAATTCTGGTTTCCTCGGTGTATATGTCCAGCAGTGGGATTGCTGGGTCATAAGGCAGTTCTATTTCCAGTTTTTTAAGGAATATCCACACTGTTCTCCATAGTGGCTGTACTAGTTTGCATTCCCACCAACAATGCAAGAGGGTTCCCTTTTCTCCACACCCTCTCCAGCATTTATTGCTTGTAGACTTTTGGATCACAGCCATTCTGACTGGTGTGAAATGGTATCTCATTGTGGTCTTGATTTGCATTTCTCTGATAATGAGTGATGTTGAACATCTTTTCATGTGTTTGTTAGCCATCTGTATCACTTCTCAGATACTTTTAATGATCTTTTTTTTCCAGGGGCATTGAATTTAAATGGTCATACATGAAATTTAATTCTTATATTGCAATAAAGCTGTCAACTTTCACCCTCACAACATGAAGTAGAAGAAACTCATGAAGTAGAAGAGATTGTTGTCTTTTCTTTTGAATGAAGAGAAGACTTTGACTTATCCAGCCGGCATCACAAAACTGAGAATCTAAGAACCAAAACACAAGTTTCAGAATCTAAGCCCTAAAGTCTTTTCTCCACATACCCCTTCATCTTTAAAGTCATCAGTAGCTTGTCTTTGCCCATTTGGTCTGTATAACAAAATCCCACCAACTGGGTGGCTTATAAACAATAGAAATGTACACCTCTAGTTATGGAGGCTGGATGTCTGAGGTCAGGGAGCCACTTGGACTGGTAAGCATCCTCCTCTGAGTGGCAAACTTCTCATCAGTGAAGAGTTCTCTGGGGTTTCTTTTATAAGAGCATTAATCTCATTCATGAGGTCTCTGCCCTCTTGACCTAAATACATCCTAAATGGCACACCTCCTAACACCATCACTTAGGGCATTAGAATTTCAACATACTGATTTTGGTGGTGTTGTTCAGTTGCTAAGTCATGTCCAATTCTTTGTGACCTCATGGACTACAGCTTATCAGGATTCCCTGTCATCCAGTATCTCCCAGAGTTTGTTCAAGTTCATGTCCACTAAGTCGGTGATGCTATCTAACTGTCTCACCCCCTGTTACCCCATTTTCCTCTTGCCCTTAATCTTTCCCAGCATCAGGGTCTTTACCAATGAGTCAGCTCTTTGCATCAAGTGGCCCATGTATTGGAGCTTCAGCTTCAGCATCAGTCCTTCCAATGAATATTCAGGGTTGAATATGATTTCAGGGTGACACAAACATTTAGACCATAGCATAGCCCATGTGGGGAAAGTTCAACTTTGGAATCAGAGAGATGAGATTAAAACAGGACTCCTCCATCAGTAGGACCTTGAGTTCTTTACCTCTCTGAGCCTCAGTTTTCTCACTTTCAAATTTGGATAAAGATACAGACATCACAAGATACTTTTGGAGACAAAATAAGATATCTGACGTTTTACCACCCCTGTGCCTCATTCCGATACACACACAGACACCCATACCCACACCCCCGACACACACACTCTCTTTTTATCACGTAAGAAACAGAAAATTCCCATGGGACAGCAGGGATTTTTGCTTTTGTTCCTGTTGAATCTGTCATGTCTAGAAATGGCCTCTTCAATAATGGAATAAATGCATCTGTAAAAGTTATCAAATACCTGAAAACTGGTATGTGTTATTTACTTCCTCTTCTATATTTTTATCATCTGTGTGCTTAACTGTAGAAGTTTCTCAGAACTCATTTTACAGACTACTTTGTCTGACAAACACAAAGTTCTCTAGCAACCTCAGCAGAAATCAAACTCATGGGATGACTGCACATCCATGGGGGACAGCTGGTATCTGAGGCAGTTCATAAATAATAAATTTAACATTTGAAAATCGCACATAGGTCTTCTGATTTTATTAACCTAGACAACTTATAATAATTATGATAAACACACATTGTCATTAAATATAGCAGCCATTTGATAAGATTAAGCATAATGCAATACATCTTCCTTTGCATCCGATTCAGTATAATAAATTACCCTTAGGCTTCTAAATGAAGCATTTTATAATTGAGCAAAACAGATCGATTTTTAGGGGTTCTTATTTATATGCAAAACAGAGTTTTTGAGAATGGTAAACTTGATTAAAATCTCTCTAAGTGCAAATCACAAATAACTTCTTCTCACAAGCCATAACCATCCTATTAATGTATAATTTATTGCATATAAGGATAGTAAAATTCTAATGTGCTTAGGATCCAGATGGAAGAAAGAGTTAAATAGAGAAAATAATAAACCATATAAGATGGGAAGAAAATGGAATTGAAATTTGACAAATACTGCACAAGATAGTGTCCCAGCTGGTACAGATGCTATAGGAAAACAGTGAGAGGACTAGAATATCATAGTGAAATCAATCTCAGGAGAATTTTAAAAGAGGTAGATTCTCATGGAAGTTCTAGATTTAGAGAGGAGAAAAGTACCAGTTCAGAAAAAGCATGAACAATGTATTGTATGTGGAAAACAATTTTGCAAATATGGCCTCTTTGAGTCTGTTTGCACTCCTCAACATCATAGGTCCCTTTTGGCCCCCACCTGAAAACTAAGAGATGATGCCCTGGGTGAGTGGACTTCTTCCCAACTACATGTCATTCCAAAAAAAAAGAAAAGAAAGAAACATGTGACTTTTAACCAAAAGGAAACATGAGTTACAAGATTAACCTATGTATCATTCAAAGCCAAGGCCCAATTTATATCAATCATGGCTCCTCTGCAAATACCCACATTAGGCCGATTTCGCGTGGCTCTCCTGGGTCCCACCGTAGAAGTGAATCCAGCAGAGCTGTTCTGTTGGAAAGAAGACTTAAGGATTCAAAACCTTTGATTCATAGCCTCCAACCAGGCTCTTCATGAGGGTACATGTTATACACACATAAAATTAGCAATATTCCCTATTCGGAAACAGACAACCACTACTCCAGGGTACCTATTACTGAGACAGAGAACACGATAGACTTTCTTCTCTAGTAAAGGCTAGCATTGGATAAAGGTCTCCAGACTATCCAATGCTTGCAGGAAGTTGTTCACATTGTAGGATGGCTTTGAAAGTTGCTTTGCCTACATCTAGGCCTGAAACTGTTGTACTATCCTCAGTGTAATAATTACCCATTCACTCAAAATTACTTATTTGTTACCAAAGGTGTGATGTCTGGTGCTAAAATATTTTAAAGTTATTTTAAGTACTTTTAAATTATAAAACATTTCAACTGTATACAAACAACATGGTGTTGTTGTATAAAGCCACAGTTTATACAAACATATTTCATTTAAAATGTATTTATAGAAAAAAAAATAAAATGTATTTATAGGACATGAACAATGGAGGGACTTTGCCCCACAGATGCAGTGATGCACAAGATAGACACAGCCCCACCCTTAAGACTTAAAGAGAGGCAATCGATTCTTATAAATGACATGATACCCAAGGTCTAAGGTGATGGGACCATATGGCAGGGTGAAGGAAAGCTTCCTGGAGGATAAACAGTCTCTTTTTTTTCTGAACTCAGAATAATAAATCACCCTTAAATTGCAGAATGAGGCATTTTATAAGGAGCAAAACAGATCAACTTAGAGTCTATATGCATAAGGAAAGCAGGGTTTTTGCAGCTGGTAACATTGATTTGGAGCTTTAAAGAGTGCTCCAGGAACAGGGAATGAGATGTGTAATTCATTTACTGAGAGGTATGTCACTGTTCCTCTCACCACTCAGGTGATGGAGGAAGTACTCAATGTTCAGTCTGGACAGGAAGCTCCTACACAGAGAGGGTGTAATACAGGTACAGGTGTTATCAGCATGAAGGTTATTGGTTCTTTGCAAATATATCTTAAATACATTCCATCTACTGACCAACCCAGAACATGATATTTTGATAATACGTATCAGTTTACGTTTAAATGTTATCACAGAGCACTCATTTTTCTCACTACGCTGGTTTGGAAGGTAGACTCAGTGGTAATGTTTTGATTGAAAACAACAGAGAAAAGAGATGCTGATATTATGTACCTCAAAGTAGTTTCAGGTTTGAGCAGTTTTCTGCAAAGTACAGGTTGTGATGATGTCAACACGCAAATGTGGGTGGCAGAGAGAGAGAGCTAGATCTGCAATCAGGAAGCTAGGGTTCAAATTCTTCTTGGTCATATATTCTATGTGATCTCACACAGTTACCATTATGGAAGCTGTGTTTCCTCATATGCAAGATGGACACAGAAATATATTATTTTTCACAAGATTTACAGGACACCAAGCAAGACAAGACCTGTAAAATGTCCGTGCTCTAAAAGTAGTACAAAAGTCTGAGATCACTGGGTACAGAGTCAGAGTTCCTCAGGGACAGAATTTTCCAAGCTAATCAACTGTCCTGTAAATTCACGCTGTGGGCAACTCTCAGTTGAAGCCGTTCTGCAAAATCCCTAACTAGTATGCCTCAAAATTGTCAAGATCATCAAAAACAAAGAAAGTCTGACAAACAGTCATACTCAAGAAGAGCCTAAGGAAACATGATGACTGAAGGTCATATGGTATCCTGGACAGGATCCTGGAACAGCAAATGGACAGGAGATGAAAACTAAGCAAATCTAAGCATGGGTTTTAGTTAATAATAACATATCAATGTTGGTTAGTTCATTTTAGCATATGTACAATGAAAGATATTAATAAAAAGGGATACTGGTTGTGGAGTATATGGGAACTATACTTCACAGTTTTTCTGTAAATATAAAACTATTCTAAAGAGCTCACTGAAAAATTTTTAAATAGGAAATTACAAAAATTTTAAATTTTAAAAATTTCCCAAAATAGCACTATGGAAAACTCCCATTAATTGATTTACCCAATAAAAGAGTGTGGGCCAGAGACTTCTCCAATGGCTGGTCACTAAGACTCTGAGCACCCAGTGCAGGAGGCCTGGATTCTATCCCTGGTCAGAGAACTAGGCCCCACATGCTGCAGATGAAAGAGTTCACATGCCACAACTAAAGACCCTGTGTGCCACAACTAAAAAAGTTCCTGCAAAAAAAAAAAAAAAAGATCCCACACAATGCAACAAAGATCTCATGTGCAACTAAGACCCGACATAGCCAAATAAATAATACAGTAAAACATGTGTACACCTGTGGCAGATCCATGTTGATGTATGGCAAAACCAATACAGTATTGTAAAATAAAATAAAGCAAAATTTAAAAAAATAAAATAAAATAAATAAAAAATTTTAAATTAAATAAATAAAAATTAAATAAAACAAACAACCAAAAGCCAGCATTGGCCAAACACACTATTCTAGAAAGAGGTGACAGAATGATGAACAAAATGATGTCTTAACCCTCCTTCAAACAGTTTGGACAACAATGGGGGAAGGAAAGCAAATGAAATATAAATGTATTTGAAATTATATCATGTGGTGCTAAGTGCTATGAATGAAAGAAACACAGCTTAAGAATGATGGGGAGAGAGACTGACAAGGTGGTCAGGAGAGGCCTTCTGGAGGAAGAGCTGTTGAGCAGACAAGAATAAATGGGTGGAGAGGGACAAGTAGCTATGTAAAAACCTGTGATGAGCCCATGCTATGTATAAATAATAGTATGAGCTCTGAAACCAGAGCAAACTAGGGAAGATCTAGGAGCAGTAAGGAACCCACTGTCATTGGATAAAAGAGAGGGCCAGAGCATGAGCAGATGAAATCAGTAAGGTAGTCAGCCAGTCACCATATTGTAAAGAGTCTTATAATCCAAAGTTTTTATCAGTTTTATGCTGGATTTTATGCTAAGTATGCTGGGAAGTCTTTGGAGGGTTTTGTGTAGAAGAGAGAAATAATGATATTTCCATTTCTCTGTATTTTACTATGAAAAGTGTCAATCATGCCAAAACATTGAAAACACTTCACAGTGAATACACATGTAACCACCACTTAGACTCCATAATCATTTTGCTATAGTTGTTTTAGCAATACCTATCTATCATTCCATCAACCTATCTTGTTTTTTGATGTACTTCATTTTAACTTTTAGACCTCAGTACAATTCCTCCCAAATACTTTAGCATAATATTAACTAAAGTTCAATATTTGTTTATAGTGCTTTATACTTGGGATAAAATTTTATATATTGAAATACATAAATATTAAGTGTATCCATTCCATGATCTCTGACAAATGTATGCACTCATGTAATCAAACCCATTTTAAGATTAGAGAGAATATAGGATGAAACCCAGAAAGTTCTATGCCCCTTCCCAATCCATCCTCATCCCCACTTTTCCCTCAGCTTTATTTACATGTAATTGACAAAACTGTAAGATATATAAATTATACAACATAATTTGATATACATATACATTATAAAAATTTCTTGTTTTTGACCCAACTTGCTTGATCCTAAAGCAAAGTGCTCAATACTTGTAGATTGAGTGAAGAAAGAGCTAAATAAAATGATTGAACTAAAGCATCCTTCTCTGCAGATGGGACTTTTAGGGGTGGGGAGTATATCTACCCCTCCACCTTTAGGTAGAAATTCTCCAATATGAAGACCATTGAAGTAGCACCTATACAGCCTGCACCATATTCTTTTTTCTTCTTCTTTGTAATCCTTTATCGAACACTTTGTTCAATGACCTGAAACACAAAGCTAATTTCAAGACAGCATTTTTTGAGGCATCTTGTTCATTTCTGTCCCAGGCACCAATTAGATTACAATTATTTGTCACAGCACTTATTGGGTTCTTACTACACATTGAGACCTTAAGCTCGGTGTCAAAAACATACATGGAAATCGTACATGATTACTCCTAGATAAAGTCATATAGAGAGAGGTATAAAAAGAATAGTGAAAAGGACCTGTGTGGAAATAGAAACATAAGACTCTAAACCACACTGGGTGGGAGAATGGAGACAATCATATAAGATTTTCATAAATTTAATTTGGTGACCATCACAAATTGTATTAACATTGGTTTTAAAAAATATTGTTATCATGTAGGAGTTTGACAAGCAAGCATGCAAGCCCCTTCTGTTACAGTGTCATGAGAACTTAATTGGAATTATCTTTTGTGCATCTATTATGCCTAAGAGAAAGATTGCATGCTAAGTTCAAGCTCAACTAGATCTTCCTTTGTTTTTAAGGTTGTAGAAAATTTTTATTTAAAAAAATGTCAATTATGTAAACAAAAAACCACATGCACGTTTACCACTATCAACTTCAATATGCATATATACATTTTTATCATGCATATGAGCTTATATTCTATAAGGTACTTTGGAAACTTCTTTTTGAATGTAATTAATATCACCTACAATTTTCCAAGCCAGTTAATATATGTCTATACCATCAATTTAATTAATTACACAATAATTCATGTCATGAATATAATCTGAATTATACAATCAATCCCCTATCAGTGGACATTTAGGTTATTTCTAGTTTTTCACTTTTATGACATGAATGACCTAATTTTGCCTGGAAATGAGGCTTAGCCAGATGTTGTATACATTGCCCTGTATTACTTTCAGAATGCCATTTAAACAGTTTTCTCCTGTTCCCCTCTAATGCAAGGTAATAAATGGCAGTATTTAGTGAAAAGAAAGGGTTTCTAAAAGCTCAGGTGTTACCTAGCAGCTGATGCTTGCAGGATCACAGCTCACCCTAATGCAGGGCTCATTAATCAAGGCATAGGATTCAACCTAAGGAGAAGTCGGGAGCAAAGAGGAGGGAAGACACCTGGCTTTGTGTACAAGTAACCAGTTATTGTTAGCTCTATGACCTTGAGTAAGTTATTTAGCCTCTTTGAAGCTTTATTTCCACATCTTCCCAAAGGAAATATTAATCCTGTATTCTCACGGAATAGATTGAGGGCCAAAGGAGAAGAGGGCATCAGAGGATGAGATGGTTGGATGGTATCACTGATGAAATGAACATGAACTTGGGCAAATTCCCAAGAGATGGTGAGGGACAGGGAGGCCTGGCATGCTGCAGTCCATGGGGCTGCAAAGAGTCGGACATGACTGGGTGACTGAACAACAACAATTCTCATGAAATTGTTGAGGAAATAATGAAATAAGGGCTGGGGGTAAGATTAAATGAATTTTCCAAGGCTGTTTGTTTATTTATGACTCTGTCCCACATATCCTGATAGTTCTGAGGATATCAGGCATACAAGTAAAACTTTGACAAACATTGCTGCTGCTGCTAAGTCACTTCAGTTGTGTCTAACTCTGTGCGACCCCATAGACGGCAGCCCACCAGGCTCCCCCGTCCCTGGGATTCTCTAGGTAAGAACACTGGAGTGGGTTGCCATTTCCTTCTCCAATGCATGAAAGTGAAAAGTGAAAGTGAAGTTGCTCAGTCGTGTCCACTCTTAGCGACACTGTGGACTGCAGCCCACCAGGCTTCTCCATCCATGGGATTTTCCAGGCAAGAGTACTGGAGTGGGGTGCCATTGTCTTCTCCGTTGACAAATATTAAATTGCTTAATAAACAAAAATTCCTTAAACTGTATGACATAATTCTAATGTTAATAGGTTTCATATAGGTGTTAAGATTTTTCAAGGGAACTTCAACCCACAAAGGCTGTTATACACAGACAGGAAGCTTTTCTGAACCTCATTCTTCTCCCAATATAGGTATGCAATGTTATTGTTCTTCAGTTGCCAAGTCCTATCCAACTGTTTGCAACCCCATGAACTGTAGCACACCAGGTTCCCCTGTCCTTCATTATCACCCAGAATTTGCTCATATTTCATGTCCATTGAGTAGGTGATGCTCTCTTCTGCCACCCTCTTCTTCTTTTACCTTCAGTTTTTTCCAGCTTTAGAGTCTTATCCAATGAATCAAATCTTCATAGCAGGTTGCCAAAGTATTAGAGCTTCAGCTTCAGCATCAGTCCTTCCAATGAATGTTCATGGTTGATTTCCTTTCCCATTGACTGGTATAATCTCCATACTGTCCAAGGGACTCTCAAAACTCTTCTCCAACACCACAATTCAAAAGCATCAATTCTTTGGCACTCAGCCTTCTTTAGGGACTAGTTCTCACATTTAAACATGACTACAGGAAAAATCATAGCTAAAGGTCTGTATAGTTAAAGCTCTGCTTTTAATATACTATCTAGGTTTGTCACAGCTTTCTTCCAAGGAGCAAGCATCATTTAATTTCATGGCTGCATTCACCATCTACAGTGATTTTGGAGCCCAAGAAAACAAAATGTCACTTCTTCCACTGTTTCCCTTTCTGTTTGCCGTGAAGTGATGGGACCTCATGCCATGATCTTAGTTTTTGGAATGTTGAGTTTTAAGCCAGATTTTTCACTCTTCTCTTTCACCTTCATTAAGAGGGCCTTAAATTCCTCTTGGTTTTCTGCCATTAGAGTGGTATCATCTGCATACCTGAGATGGTTGATATTTCTCCCAACAGCCTTGATTCCAGACTGTGATTCATCCAGTGTGGCATTTTGCATGATGTACTTTGCATGTAAGTTAAATAAACAGGGTGACAATATACAGCCTTGTCTTACTCCTTTCCCAATTCTGAACCCATCGTTTTTCCATGTCTGGTTCTCACTGTTGCTTCTTGGCCCACTTACAGGTTTCTCAGGAGACAGGTATCCAAAACATTAGGTTTAAATCTAAGTCTTGAAGGAAGGGCCAGACTTTGACAAGCACAGATGAGGCCATTTGAGCCAGGGAAGTCTCAGTAAAATGCCATGGTATAGTGTACCTGAGACAGACAACTTTCATGTCATCCTTTCTTTCTCTCTCTTGGCATTTGTTATCATGATGATGAAACCACTTAGGCTTAGTCAGTTATCAGACTGGATCTTTCAAAGTATCAGGGTTGACAGATAGAAACAGCCTCTTCTGTTCACCTCCTTAAACTTAGCACCTTGCTAAGAAGAATAATGGCCAAATGACCATGTTTGGTGAAGCCTTCTATAACCACGGTACCTGGAATGGTAAACAAGTTCTGGTTACTGATTTACTCCAGTATTCTTAGAGCTAACCTCACACGTTGGCAAAATAGTGCTTTAAAGTTTGCACAAATATTTAATACATTATCTCATTTAATCTTCATATTGTGTAATGTGTGTGTTATCAGATTCATTTTACACATTACAGTGTAAAGTCCAGAATACATATAACATCTGGATCTGGTCTCTGGATTGTAGCCTAGCACCTCTGTTCATGCCATGTACATGGGGGAGTGTGATGTAATGATCCTGCAGGGGAGGAAAAATCATTTTCTCAATTCCCTTCTAGGTTCTTGGCTGAGACTCCTCTGTAATAAAAAGATTAAAAGGAGAAAAAGGCAATTTTAATTACATACATATGTACTTATGGGAGCCTCACAAATATATGAGCGTCAGAAGGCAGCCATATGATGGTTTATTTACATCTCAAGCTTAGAAAAAGGATAAGGATCTTGGGCTTCAGAGAGGCAACTCTGGGTGACACTTGTAAACAGAGATTTCCCTATTTGAAGATAAGTCTCCCAGGTTAAAAAGTGATCTCTGCAAATAGCTCTCTTCCTGGCACAGGTCCTATTTCTAACATTAACTTTCCTTATGAAAGGATAACTTCTCCTCTGTTTTTCAGAGTTCTCCTGTGTCTGCAGTTCCTCAAAATAACCCTTATACAGAAGAGGGCCGTCTTCAGGTGGCATATTCTACCCTTCAATCCTCTGGAGTCTAGATGAACAGTCATCAGGGAGCCATACTGAGCCAAGCTCTGCCCTGGGCTCTGGGAAAGAAGTAGCAGACCAGGTCTAGTTTTTAACTTTCACTGAGGAAATGTCCCTCCTCACTGCTTCCCTACATTAGAGACAGACTTGTATACATTCTTAGGAGTGTCCTTCCTTTCCTTTTGGTGGACACCTGACAGAGAGCATGGGCCAGAGGCACATGGCTTGTCCTGAAGAGAAACACACACATGTGTAAACACAGGCATGCACACACATGTGCCAGGACAATGAACTTCTGCCTTAGAAATTCTAGCATAAAAGCAGGAATCATGTAGCTTTTACAAAGAGCTGACCCTGGAGAACCAAAGTCTGGACCATTGAGGCCAGAGGGTAAACAGCAGCTGTGTTGTGTAGGGAGAGAAGCATGGGCGCAAGGATGCCACTGGGAGGAGAAGGGATTCAGCTGAAGAAGAGTCCAAGGGGAAGGTCTCCACATTTCAGCTCCCAAGTTCCCAAGAATAGTTTTCACTCCAGAATTAATTGTGCTAGAGTGGAGTCCCTGTACTTTCCAGGACCTTATTTTTCAGCTCTTAAACATTTTCCTTGACACATATGTACTGAATTTAACTGCTTTACCTATTACAAGAAATAATTTGACAGAACTTCAGTGTCTTACAAGCAAAATAACCTGCTAAATCATCTATGTGTGTGCCAAAGGCAGCCTCATTTGTAACATTGTTTGGAAGCAACTTGAATGGCCATCATTAGTGGGTTGGATATATAAATTCTGGTATTTACTTTCTTTTGAATATAATAAACCAGGAAATGAAATTGTAGTACATTCTATGTAATGTCAACCTAGCTTCTTTTACTTCTGCAGTGTCTCGTATTTCACAGGAATTATGTGTGTATTAATATATAATATACAGATATTTACTTTTGTATATATTTGTATATAAACAGACACAATTTAATATATATTATCTTCCATAAGAACACATCTACTATAATACATATCACAGAGTACTGTCAAATAAAACAAAAACAAAAGTTTTAGTGCACATGTAAAACAAAACTTTACATATATAAATATATATGTGGCATATAAATAGATTAGAAGGACACATAAGAGTGAAAACTTCTTGGGACAGGGTTAGAATCATTAAAAAAACAAACAAACAAAAAAAAACAGAAGGGAATGACCTGTACATGTATTTCTTTCTTAGTTTCTTTTTGTAACTAAAACTAATTTTTTAAAATATATTGAAAGAAAATCAAGTAAGTAAACCACAAATTTCACAGTTGTTTTGCTGTATTTCATTTTTCCTCCTCCCATCCACACTACTCTGTGTGTAATGAATAAGGCCATTTTGTTGCGAGTTCTCACTGTTCTGAAATAAGGGTAGAAAAAGGGAATATTAAGTTACTCTGAGGTCTGCATCTGCCAGGATATTTTTTTCAAGTTCAACAATATGGACATGGATAAAAATAAAACCTAAAGCTTGAGCATTTGAGTTTTCCATTAAATAATACCAATTACAGAACACTTTTCAAGCCATTTAACATAAAGACCCAAAAGGTGCTTACTTCTTCTTTTAAATATTAAAGTACTTTTAAAATATAGTCTTTTAATAACTATCTTAAAAATAATGGAAGTGTTAAATCTATTTTATTGTGTACTGTGTATCTTTGTTTTGAGAGTGTGTATACCAGAGTCCTCATATAGATGAAAATATGAACATGTTTTAGCTAGCAAAGGAGAAATCCTCTGGGTCCAGAATGTGCCAATTTAACAAGATGTTAAATTTAACAATTTAAATATGTTTATTCTTGTATATATGCACATGGACATCAGGCTTTAAAAAAACTCATCCTATATACATGGGAGAGGAATTTAGAGATTCAAGTAGTTGTGTGAAGAGGCTGCTTTTTTTTTTTCCATAGAGTTTGTAACTCATTTATTAAAATAATCAGTATATATCCTTATGCACGATCAAGGAAATTCAAACTTGAGCTTCCCGTGACTTAGCAAGATGGTTGATGGTCTCAGGAGAAAAGATATGAAATCTAGAGATCAGGGCTTGGGAAACAGACCCACTCCTCCCCAAGAATGAAATCTTGATAAAGCCACTGAGACATTCACTGTCCAGCTTCATAGGACAGATGCACAACTTGGAAGAAAGAGCTCATCAAGAGAACATTACAGACATCCAGACCACTCTCAAAGTCAACTGGGAAAAATTAGAGCTCACACTGAGTTGTCCAAGAACAGGTATCCAGACTAAGACCAGGGAGCTGGCAGGAAATAGGTGAAGAGCCTACGTTCTAGCCAAACAGAAGCAGAAGGCAGAACTTATCAGTGGAACAGGAATAATTCAGTTAGTGATCCAAGAGCTGTCTTGTCTGGGTTAATGTAATAGAAAGTAGGAGCCAACATCTTAGGGAGCCATAACAGTCGTCTAAGCTCATCATTATCTAGTCTATCTCAGGACCATTAGGGGGAAAAAAACAACAAAGAAACAACAACAAAAAAACATGCTGATACACACATTGATGAAATAGATTTTGCTCATGTACCTCCTGCTCTAATCAGTAATATTTTAATAACTGGCTTGAGATAGAGCTTTTGGGTTGCTTGCAGATCCCAAAGTGGGAACTCAGTGGAAAAACTATCTTCCAGTTTTGGAGATGCATCTAATATTTCCTGTGTAGGTATAATATCTGCTATTGCCTTAGTACATTTTTATATTCACTGAGAAGGCCCTTAGCCTAGTTGGTAATAAAAATAAAACTCAGCTTATCACTGCATCATCATAGTGATTTTACTTCTCTCCCACTTCAGAGACTCCCCCAACTTATAAGATCATAATTACCATTTTTCAGAAACTCTAAGGCACTAGCTGACATAACCTCCTACTATTAAAAAATGAGCAGCTAAATTCCAGACCAGTTGAGTAACATGATCTGGGTTCCATAACCAGTGATGCTAAACCCAGAACTTAAATGCCGAACTCAGCTCCCAAGGTGAACTTCCTTCCACTCCACGCTGTCAACTTTGTGTAGAATCTCTTCTGTTTACCACCTCCCTTATTCAGTTTAATTATGTTTGCACAATGTTGATAGACTCAGCTCACTGTTGACACCTAATTATTTTTCTAAGGGAGAAAAATGATCATCCAAAATAGAGTCCACTTACCAAAGCTTCATCAAAGTGATCTCCATCCATTGTGATATTTACAAAAGCTGCCACAGTATATAAGGTCATTGGAAAAATCCAGCTTAATTCTCCATGTGAAGATAGGCATGCCCCCAGACAAAGGCCCAGTGCTTGTATCTTGATTTTAAAAGACACTTAGCAGCAAGCCTCTTGTTGACCTACATGTTTTCATAACTACAGGCTCGTCTACATTTGAGAGCATTCTTTTTGAGTCCCTTCTCTCTATGTACTGAATACTTGTTTTTTTGCAGCTTCCTGGATATAGCTAATGAATCTGCTTGGGGAACCAGGTGAAATATATTTTTGGAACAGGAACAGGATCACCCTACCCTTTGCAGGTCATGAATTCCTTTATTATTTGTCATGACAGGTGTCGCTACCCCAAAGGTTATTATCTGTTCAATCTCAGTTCTAACTTGCAAGCAGATCTGTCTGAGGAGCCCATTTATTACTGATGTAACAGCACCAGGGAAGATGAGTTTGCTTGTTTAAAGAGATAAGCAACACTGGCAATGCAATCAATTTTCACATACAGAAATCCCATACATGGAATTTTTTTTGTAGTTATTAAAAAGTCATGCATAGCAATGTTTCTATCCTTCATACTGTATTTCCTGGGATTGCACATCCATCATGGCTTGTTCCTCTCTAACTGGGCTTGTCTGTTAGAAATTCGTAGCCTTGAGGGGTTTTGCCAAGCTCTAATCTGTGAGAACAGAAAGATCATAATCCCAACTATGCTTGACTCAATGTTTTACCATCAGTGGCCCATATGATGCCCTCTGCATGTAACTTTGCCTTCTCTGGTTATCAGCTTCGTGTCATCAATCAATTCACTCACAAATTTAATTTTGTTAGGCATATTCCCAGGGTCTCCAAACTGAGAAAGTATGGGGTACAGGACAACATTGTGGAATATAGATCACTGTGATGTTGGCAAAAAATTACACACACTCACACAGAGATACACATTCACAAACATGATTATGCACACAATTCGTTGGGTAAGAGAAATCTAGATTCTAACCCTGCTTCCTGCTCACTTGCTGAAAGAACTTGGGTGAATCACATCCTTTCCTTGAATCTGTTTTTCATTTAATCTGAAAAAGGGAATAATAAAACTCACCTAAAAGCAATATTTTAATAAATAAAATAGCACATATAAATCATTAGCACAAGTTCTGGCACATAGTAGTTCCTATTAGTTAATATTAATTAATATTAAACCATTAATATTAACTAGTTAACTAATATTAATTACTTAATGCTACATTATTTTTAATTATAACAGTATTGATGATAAATACTTGAGATGACTTCCTTTGAAAACAGGTTTTCTAATACTGGATTGAGAAAGGCATAGACACACAAGCAGTTAATCATAAAACCAGTCAGTAATAAGAAAATCTCAATAGAAGGGAAAGAAAATGTACTCTGCTGGTGACATCTGGCAAAGTAGATCAAAGGAAGTAACATGAGAAAATATAAATTGAGACAGACTTTGAAGAAGTGTTCAGGGCAAGTGAGAGAAACTGAATTCCAACTATGCTAAGCCAGAAAGGGAATACATTCACTAACAGAATTAGAACTCTATGGTCTATCTTTAGGCACAGTGGGATCCAGTGGCCCAAATGACAGTTTAAGGGCTCTAAAAGCTTTGTTCCTGAGTTCTAATTCCCTCTGTGTAATCAGGAAAACCATAGCATACTCAAGCCTAAAACTTTATTACTCAATATCCAAAAGAAAAGAGAGTCCATCTTAGAGAAGGCTATGCTTGTGTCTGGTGTCCTCCTTGGACAAATTATTGTGGCCAAGAAGAATAAATACTCTGGTTGGACAGCCTGGGTCATTTCCCTCACTCCATGCAAAGATATTAATTGAATGCTGTGACTGACAGCTTCACCAGGGCCACTTGGCATAATGGCAGAATGGTTTATCAAAGAAAAGTGGGGTTCTTAGAAGAAGGAAAGGAGGAGGAAGAGGGGAAGAAAGGTACTAGGCTAAGAATGCTAAATGATAGATTTCTATTATAAAGGATACCATAGGACATGCACAGATACAGAACAAGAAGTATATATGAGGGAACATTACAAAGAAAGCACTGGGAAAGGAAAACTTTGCTATGGACAGTCAGTGATTTATCAGATATTCTGCTCAGCTCGACAAGCTCCAACTAAGCCAAGCCAAAAGGGGAATATATTGGCTAACAGAACTGGAAGTTTAGGGTCTCTATCTTTAGGCACATTGGGATCCAGTGGATCAAACAATGGTTCAGAAACCAGCCATAGTACTTAATTTTGCTCAGTGAGTGAATACATAAATGGATAGTCGGCTGAAGGAACATACACACTTTTCACCTTACAATTGTGTTATTCCACATTTATAAATAATGAAACTGACTTGGAGATGTTTAGTGACTTACTTGAGGTTAGGCAGCTAAGAGTTTAGAGAATTTGTTTTTCATCTCTATCAGCCCTGGCACGAAGTTGAGTTTTCTTGCCACCCCTCACCCTGCCTCCCGTTTTCCCCCATCCTTCAAACTCTCGCCTTTTCCCAAGCTTATCACAGAAACCTGAGCCCTTGGGACTTACTGGTAAAATTTCATTTCCAACTTATTTCTATTGCTCCTCAGCCTCTTACTTAAGGCTTTGAACTAAATTACACTTATATCCCAGTAACTCGCAGGTTTCTAGACACTTTAGGGTCAGAAGGGATATGTAAGCCATCCAGTCCAAAGGACATCACACAGTCAATGGTGTTTAAGTGACTGTTTATGTCAGAGAATGAAGGACTGGAAGCCAAATCCTCTCTTCTGTTTTCCAGGGACTGAGTTACAGCTCTGACTCTTCTAGTGATTTCTCCAAACGAGACTCTAACAAATGCTCCACAGGCCCTCTCTTGAACAGAGTTGCAGGAGCTCAGAGAAATAATGAAGGCACAGCAAGCCTCTCACACTCTCGTGGAGACTGGAGCACAGTCCATTCCCCCGCCCCGCCACCGAGTAAAGGGAAGCTGCCACCCACTATGATCCAACACATGGAACACCCACATTTAAAATAACAAGACTGGAGATTGCTGTACTGCCTTTACTGCCCTCATCCCAGCCACCTCTTCACATCCCTAAATCCCTTTATCATTTAATAAAGACAGCCACCTGTTTGGCTTAATGAAGTAAGCCAGCTGGACTCGAGGGGAACAGAGGAAACTGCTCATGTGTGGTCTTCCCTAATCTGCTTTCAGATTATGCTGAAAACAGAAGTAACTTGTTGCTTCTCCCTCCCCATCCTCAACACTCAGTTTTAAGGAAATTTTCACAGTTTTGCTTCTGGGCAAGAACGTCACGATTCCCCACCTCCAGATCCCAGTGGAGTTTAGGGCAACCTCATGTTCTGTGAGTGGCAAGGTTTAACCAAGCATTGTATGCCCGTCCCCTCATCAAACTCCCCTCTACTGCCCCACCCCATATTTATTAAGTGCTCAGACTCCAGAACCCCTGACAAACCTACTGAAATACAATCTTGGAGCATCCTAAAATATTTCTGAACTCCCAGTGGGATACACAGACTGAAGTGTGAGAATCTCAACCACTCATTCCCCTGCAGTTTCATTTCAGATGAGTCCTTCCACATAGCAAAACAGGTGGGAAGAAAGGAAAGCAGAGTGAAAATCGAGCTGCATCCAGGGGATAGAGAATATGGAAAGCTGCTTCCACCGACTCCAGGTACAAGTCTGCGGCTATAAAAGAACTAAAAGTCAGCGTGGTACTATCTTGTTCTTTAAGGTGAGAGACTCTCCAGGGATTTAGGGCCAAAGTTCTACTTACATGTAATGGGCATTTACCTGAAATGCATTTTGCACCACCTATTGATTTATGGTAATGCTTTTCAATCTGCAGATCAAAACCTATTGATGGGCATGAAACCAGTTTAGTAGATCATGGCCATGCTAAAATATGTATATATATATATATATATATATATATATATATATATATATATGAGAAGATATCTTGCATTGTAAGAATAAGGATTGTCGTCTGAAACTTCTGTTTCAGGTGTAAGTGTGAGTGGGTGTGTCTTGGGTTGAGATGACCAATGTACTTTTTTACCATGGGCTGTGGTCCAAAAAATGTTTGAGAGTCATTGAACTAGGATAAATGTTTACATATAATAATTACTAGTCTCATTATACCGATGGGAATGCTGTGGCTGAAATACAATAGTATAGGCAAGATTTAAAAGTTTTTGAATCATAGAGCCCAACTGACTTAAAACAGAAAACCAGGGAGAAAAAGATATCTCATTGTCATAGGTCCACATAAGTCCTCATCAACCATCTCCCTATGCTATTTAAGTAAGCTGACCCTCTAAACTTGTGTTCCTCTCCCAGTATTCTAACTATATCATCAACAAGTAGTTTTACACTGTAAAATATCTTCACATCAATTGCTGAGCAGTGTTGTGAGTTTAAGGATTTTTGACAAGAACTCATGAAGAGTTGATAGAGTCTTATTTGTTTAGCTTTTACTGAAGGTCAGACGAAGATTCACTGCCTCACTAGAGAACTAGAATTAATATTCAGACCTTCTCTCCAATATCAAAGGCTCCTTGTTAAGAGCTCTTCCACAGGCCATCAATGGCAGCTTTGTTTACTGCCTGAAGAATCTCTTCAAGAAATTAACTGATACCTACTCAATACATGACTCATTGGTGGCAAGTGACAGAAAACTAGTCTCAAACTGGTTTAATCAGAGAGAAGAACTCTATGTTTTCAAGTAAATTAAGCATTGGAGGGAGAGCTGGCTAGGTTCAAGCTTGGATCTGCTGCTGCTGCTGCTAAGTCGCTTCAGTCGTGTCCGACTCTGTGTGACCCCATAGACGGCAGCCCACCAGGCTCTGCTGTCCCTGAACTGGGCACAAGTCATAGAAGCAGGATAGGATGTCTCTCCCTAGGTGTCTCAGCTCTGGTTCTCTGTTGCTGAATCCACTCAAGAAGATGATCTTCCCTAGTAGTTACAAGAGAATTACCGTCACATCCCCTGGTAAGGCATGAGCATATTTTATTCTCTCTAAGAATCACTGGCATTAGCTAAGTGACTGCTCATTCCTGAACCAATTACATAATCACTGTAGCTATGCAACATGGCATGGGATTGAGGGAACTCCACATAAAGGCACTGGAGTGAACCGAGGGTGAATTCCCACTTTCACCTCAAAGGAATAAGGTGAAGTAGTTGCAAGGCTAAATGGATCCTAGGTATCAAGATTCAGACCTTGTGCTGGGCACTCTGCAACAGGACCCCCTTGCTCTCAAAGAGCTTACAGTCATGGATTCAGTCATTCAGAGGCTATTATAGTGTGTATGTATGTGTGTGTGTGTGTGTGTGTGCACATACATGTTTTATGTGTAGATTCAGGTGCTGATCACTGTGATAGATATATGGAGAAATGGTGAGAGTTCTTCAGAAGGGAACTCGTAGTCCAATAAGCAAGAAAAAACATGTATGTCATTAATAACTTTAATGATGTAAAATTATAAAGTACCATTCATTCTTCTATGTAGGGACAGTGTAGAAGGCAGAATATACAAAGTTCAAGCCAAGCCATTAGCCCAGGTAGGATTTAGATGTCTTGGGAAGGCATATCTACATCAGTTGAACAAGTCCGGTGAGTGGAGTGGGTAACAGGAAGCTGTAACACTTGGTACACGCAGGTGAGGAAGGAGGAAGCCTGGGTAAGGGAGGGGTCAGAGTAAAGAATACCAGGTCTTGGTGTTTAGGTTTTAGAATCATTGTGAGATAAGTCAAGCTTTATAAGAAAGGATACACCAGCTCTGTGTTACGGAAGTCACCCTGACAGTAGTGATAATGAGGGTCTTGAAGGAAGAACACTGACAGTAGATGGGTATTATTAATCCATACTAGAGATTATATGAGTGTGAGTTTAAAACCCATGACAGACATTAAAAAGGGAAATGGTTACAAATGTGACATCAGAGGAAGATGTGCTAAGGACCTTGCAATTTCTTAGACCTTCCGTGATTTTAAAAACCTATCTAATGGGTCTGAGTGATATCCTCTCAAGAGGATGGCATTTGGGAATAAACGTTTATGGGCTTATAATCAGTTATCCCTATTTGCTTGAGATGGATTTCCAGTCATGGGGAAGGTAGGAGGAACTTCCAGGTATCTCGGAAGGGCTGTTACATATGCATGTCAGTGCTTTGCATTGGAAACTTTATGAAATCTGGAGCCATGTAGACTTGAATTCAATGGCAGTTCTTTTGGGTCCATCATCTAATATCAGTTTCCTGTCTTTAAAATGGGCTTCATAAAACCAATATCCTAGTATTATTGTGTGATAAATGTGCAAATGATTCCAACTTACTAAATGTTAGTTCAATATTATTTAATTATTTGAGCAATACCAAAATGAGGCATTGACAATATCTTCATTTTGTAATATATAAGGAGACCAGTGAGAAGATGAGAAAATGAGAAGAGACTTAGTCAAACTCTTTGTGCCTAGCAGGTGGCAAAACTAAGGTTCAAGCCCTTGTGGGTCTGAGTGAAAATCTGAATTCCTTCTGTCACTATCTCTGTTTAGAGTACTGATTTCTTAAATTTTATGGTGAAATATTTTACAAATGACTATAAATTATTGCTAAAAAATCAACATATGAAATCAGTGTTATAGTCAGTGAATTACATATTCTACATATCTCTTTGACTATTCACTGTTTTTTTTTTTAACATGACATAAGCATTAGCAATATAACTTGATTACCTTGGTAAATGTATTATTGGAATAGCAAGTTTTTCAGTAGATGCCAATTAACATCTTTGTTACACAGATGTTCCAGGATTGAAGAATAAATATACTGATTAATACCTCCCTCAAATCCCGGGATAGAGATGAAAGCATTATATTATCCACTTGCTGGCCAGCACAATGAATTAAATTAAAGAATGAATGAGAAGCCATCCCTCCAGACTTATGAAATATGGGTTTAGCAGAGGAAGCTGGTTAGAGTTGAGCCACCTCATAGAGACATCTGTTACCAAACAAAGTTTTTGTTTTGTTTTTTCTTCTTCCTATTATTATTATTATTAACCTTGATGGTGACCCAATATTCTTGCTGCTGCCTTTGGGTTCTAAAGATATAAAATGACCAAATAAAATAGATGTGATCCCAATGACTAAAACTATGAGAAGAGAGAGAAGCAGTTTGAGCCATCTAGGGACAAGGATATGAAAAGGTTGCAGTCTCTTAGTGCCATAGGGGAGCAAGATGAGAACACCTATAACTCGGAGGATACTGGCAATGCACAGCACAACCACACACTCTCCTGTGAAATAGGGGTTGAGTGGCTTCCTGCTGGCTTATAAATGCCTGAAGATTTTCTCTGTAAAAAGAGGTCACAGCCATGTCTGTGCTCTGTAATGACTTGGAAGACATTTGTGGGTGTTGGTGTTAAAAATGCACTCATTTATCTTGCTACAAACATGTTTAATAAACGTAGTTTTAAACATCTTCTGTATATTTCACCCAAAATCCTTTCTTATTTAAAGGGTTATTATTCTCTCATATTTGGTGAAATCAAATGGACAGTCTTTTTTGATGGTCTGTAAGGCCCTGACAGAATGTGGTCCACCGGAGAAGGGAATGGCAAACCACTTCAGTATTCGTGCCTTGAGAGCCCCATGAACAGTATGAAAAGACAAAATGATAGGATACTGAAAGAGGAACTCCCCAGGTCAGTAGGTGCCCGATATACTATTGGAGATCAGTGGAGAAATAACTCCAGAAAGAATGAAGGGATGGAACCAAAGCAAGAACAATACCCAGTTGTGGATGTGACTGGTGATAGAAGCAAGGTCCAATACTGAAAAGAGAAATATTGCATAGGAACCTGGAATGTCAGGTCCATGAATCAAGGCAAATTGGAAGTGGTCAAACAGGAGATGGCAAGAGTGAACATCAACATTCTAGGAATCAGTGAACTAAAATGGACTGGAATGGGTGAATTTAACTTGGATGACCATTATATCTACTACTGCGGGCAGGAGTCCCTCAGAAGAAATGGAGTAGCCATCATGGTCAACGAAAGAGTCTGAAATGCAGTACTTGGATGCAATCTCAAAAACGACAGAATGATCTCTGTTCGTCTCCAAGGCAAACCATTCAATATCACAGTAATCCAAGCCTGTGCCCCACCAGTAATGCTGAAGAAGCTGAAGTTGAATGGTTCTATGAAGACCTATAAGACCTTTTAGAATAAACACCCCAAAAAGATGTCCTTTTCATTATAGGGGACTGGAATGCAAAAGTAGGAAGTCAAGAAACACCTGAGGTAACAGGAAAATTCAGCCTTGGAATATGGAATGAAGCAGGGCAAATGCTAATAGAATTTTGCAAAGAGAGCTCATTGGTCAAAGCAAACACCCTCTTCCAACAACACAAGAGAAGACTCTACACATGGACATCACCAGACAGTCAACACTGAAATCAGATTGATTATATTCTTTGCAGCCAACGATGGAGAAACTCTAGACAGTCAGCAAAAACAAGACTGGGAGCTGACTGTGGCTCAGATCATGAACTCCTTATTGCCAAATTCAGACTTAAATTGAAGAAAGTAGGTAAAACCACTAGACCATTCAGGTATGACCTAAATCAAATCCCTTATGATTATACAGTGAAAGTGAGAAATAGATTTAAGGGGCTAGATCTGATAGAGTGCCTGATGAACTATAGACAGAGGTTCGTGACATTGTACAGAAGAGAGGGATCAAGACCACCCCCATGGAAAAGAGATGCAAAAAAAGAAAACTGGCTATCTGAAGAGGCCTTACAAATAGCTGTGACAAGAAGAGAAGCAAAAAGCAAAGGACAAAAGGAAAGATATGCCCATTTGAATGCAGAGTTCCAAGAATAGCAAGGAGAGATGAGAAAGCCTTTGTCAGTGGCCAATGCAAAGAAATAGAGGAAAACAACAGAATAGGGAAGACTAGAGATCTCTTCAAGAAAATTAGAGATACCAAGGGAACATTTCATGCAAAGATGGGCCTGATAAAGGACAGAAGTGGTATGGACCTAACAGAAGCAGAAGATATTAAGAAGAGGTGACAAGAATACACAGAAGAACTGTACAAAAAAGAGCTTCATGACCCAGATAATCATGATGGTGTGATCACTCACCTAGAGCCAGACATCCTAGAATGTGAAGTCAAGTGGGCCTTAGAAAGCATCACTATAAACAAAGCTAGTTGAGGTGATGGAATTCCAGTTGAGCTATTTCAAATCCTGAAAGGTGATGCTGTGAAAGTGCTACACTCAATATGCCAGCAAATTTGGAAAACTCAGCAGTGGCCAGAGGACTGAAAAAGGTCAGTTTTCATTCCAATCTCAAAGAAAGGCAATGCCAAAGAATGCTCAAACTCCCACACAATTGCACTCATCTCACACACTAGTAAAGTAATGCTCAAAATTCTCCAGGCCAGGCTTCAGCAATACATGAACCATGAACTTCCAGATGTTCAAGCTGGCTTTAGAAAAGGCAGAGGAACCAGAGATCAAATTGCCATCATCCACTGGATCATCGAAAAAGCAAAGAGTTCCAGAAAAACATCTGTTTCTGCTTCACTGACTATGCCAAAGCCTTTGACTGTGTGGATCACAATAAACTGTGGAAAATTCTGAGAGAGATGGGAATACCAGACCACCTGACCTGCCTCTTGAGAAATCTGTATGCAGGTCAGGAAGCAACAGTTAGAACTGGACATGGAACAACAGACTGGTTCCAAATAGGAAAAGGAGTACGTCAAGGCTGTATATTGTCACCCTGCTTATTTAACTTATATGCAGAGTACATCATGAGAAACGCTGGGCTGGAGGAATCACAAGCTAAATCAAGATTGCCAGGAGAAATATCAATAACCTCAGATAGGCAGATGACACCACCTATGGCAGAAAGTGAAGAGGAACTAAAAGTCTCTTGATGAAAGTGAAAGAGGAGAGTGAAAAAGTTGGCTTAAAGCTCAACATTCAGAAAACGAAGCTCATGGCATCTGGTCCCATCACTTCATGGGAAATAGATGGGGAAACAGTGGAAACAGTGGCTGACTTTATTTTTTTGGGCTCCAAAATCACTGCAGATGGTAATTGCAGCCATGAAGTGAAAAGATGGTTACTCCTGGAAGGAACATTATGACCAAAGTAGATAGCATATTAAAAAGCAGAGATATCACTTTCCCATCAAAGGTCCATCTAGTCAAGGCTATGGTTTTCCAGTGGTCATGTATAGATGTGAGAGTTGGACTGTGAAGAAGGCTGAGCACCAAAGAATTGATGCTTTTGAACTATGATGTTGGAGAAGACTCTTGAGAATCCCTTGGACTGCATGGAGATCCAACCAGTCCATTCTAAAGGGAACCAGTCCTAGGTGTTCATTGGAACGACTGTTGCTGAGGCTGAAACTCCAATACTTTGGCCCCCTCATGTGAAGAGTTGACTCATTGGAAAAGACCCTGATGCTGGGAGGGATTGGGGGCAGGAGGAGAAGGGGACAACAAAGGATGAGATGGCTGGATGGCATCACCAATCAATTCACATGAGTTTGGGTGAACTCCTGGAGTTGGTGATGGACAGGGAGGCCCGGTGTGCTGCAATTCATGGGGTCGCAAAGAGTCGGACATGACTGAACTGCACTGAACTGAAGCCCCTGATTAGGCTTCCCTGGTGGCTCAGATGGTAAAGCGTCTGTCTGCAACATGGGAGACCCGGGTTTGATCCTTGGGTTGGGAAGATCCTCTGGAGAAGGAAATGGCACCCCACTCCAGTACCCTTGCCTGGAAAATCCCATGGTCGGAGGAGCATGGTATGCTACATCCATGCGGTTGCAAAGAGTCGGACATGATAGCGACTTCACTTTCCTTTTACTTAAGGCCCTGATTAGGGCTTCCACAATGGCTCAGCAGGTTAGGAATCCACCTACAATGCAGAAGACACAGGAGTTGTAAGTTCAACCCCTGGTCAGGAAGACCCTCTGGAGAAGGAAATGGCCACCCACTCCAATATTCTTGCCTGGAAAATCCCATGGACAGAGGAATCTCGTGGGCTACAGTCCAAAGGTTCGCAGAGTCAGTCACAATTGAGCAACTGAGCACAAGGCTCTGAGTAGTCAGGTTTCAGCCTACTTTTTCTACTCATGTTGCCCCACTTTTGTGCTTACTCCCCCTCAGCAGTATTGACCTCCTTTCACTTTCTTCCACTGCTGAGCCTTTGAACCGGCTGTTCCCTGTGTCTGAATGTTCCTTTCCCCCATCGTTTGCCTGGCTTTCTCCTCATCCAGCCACCGACTCAAAGGCATCTTCCTTATCCATCTTCTCTGGATCCCCACCTTTCTCCCAGCCACCAGGCCACTGATGATCATTTTGTCACACAGGACTGTGCATCTCCTGTGTATAATTGTCACTGGGTATGGTTAATACTCTGTTTTCTTTTTAAAATAGCTAAAATTAATTGAATAATTATGTGTCAGCCAATTTCTATGTATTTACATTTGTCAAACACTTGGATCTTTATTACACCAGTATGAAGCAGGTGGCATAATTAAACGCTCTTAGGTCAAGAAACAGATTTACTGAAGTTAGTTTGCTTACCAGTGCTTCAAAACCAGGTAGAGGGCCAGGATTTAAACTATGGAAGTCTTGATCCAGAGTCCATGCTCTTAATTGCAATTCGTATGACTCCCAACCCTCACATATCATTTATCACTCAATTAAAAATAAAAATTTCAGGGATTACTGCACCTGTGTGTATCATTGAATTGTATCCTTGTTTATTTATTTATTTAACGGCCATGCAGCACAGAATGCAGGATCATAGTTCCCCGACTAGATTTCGGACTCACCCCCCGCAGTGGAAGTGCAGAGTGTTAACCGCTGGATGACCAGGGAAGTCCCTCATTGTAACCTTATTTAACACACATAAAATAATTCACAATATTGGCTAAAATATCCATAGCTAGCTAACTATAGATAGATAGACATACACATGACTCTGTTGTTGTTCAGCTGCTCAGTCGTGTCCAGCTCTTTGTGACCCCATAGACTGCACCACTCCAGGCTTCCCTGTCCTTCACCATCTCCTGGATCTTGCTCAGACTCATGTCCATTGAGTCTGGGATGACATCCAACCATCCCATCCTCTGCTGTCCCCTTCTCCTCCTGCCTTCAATCTTTCCCAGCATTAGGGTCTTTTTTAATATATTGGCTCTTCATATCAGGTGGCCAAAGTATTGGAACTTCAGTTTCAGCATTAGTCTTTCCAATGAATATTGGGGGTTAATTTCATTTAGGACTGACTGGTTTGATCTCCTTGCTGCCCAAGGGACTCTCAAGTGTCTTGTCCAACATCATAGTTCAAAAGCATAAATTCTTTGATGCTCAACTATCTTTATGGTCCAACTCTCACATCCATACACAGCTACTGGAAAAACCATAGCTTTGAATAGACAGATCTTTGTCAGCAAAGTAATGTCTCCGCTTTTCAATATACTGTCTATGTTTGTCATGCCTTTTCTTCCAAGGAGCAAGCGTCTTTTAATTTCATAGCTGCAGTCACCATCTGCAGTGATTTTGGAGCTCATAAAGCCTATCACTCTTTCTGTTGTTTCCCCATCTATTTGCCATGAAGTGATGAGACCAGGTGCAATATCTTTGTTTTGTGAATGTTGAGTTTTAAGCCAACTTTTTCACTCTCCTCATGCACATTTATCAAGAAGCTCTTTAGATGTTCTTCACTTTCTGCCATAAGGTAGGTGTTATCTGCATATCTGAGGTTATTGTTATTTCTCCCAGCAATCTTGATTCCAGCTTGTGCTTCATCCATCCCAGCATTTCTCATGATGTGCTCTACATATAAATTAAATAAACAGGGTGACAATATACAGCCTTGATGTACTTATTCCCCATTTTGAACTAATCTGTTGTTCCATGTCTGGTTCTAACTGTTGCTTCTTGACCTGCATACAGATTTTGCAGGAGGCAGGTAAGATGGTCTGGTATTCCCACCTCTTTAAAAGTTTTCCACAGTTTGCTGTGATCCACACAGTCAAAGGCATTAGTGTAGTCAATGAAGCAGAAGTAGATGCTTTTCTGGAATTCTCTTGCTTTTTCTATGATCCAACAGATGTTGGCAACTTGATGTCTGGTTCCTCTGCCTTTTATAAATCCAGCTTGAACATATGGAAGTTCTCGGTTCATGTACTGTTGAAGCCTAGCTTGGAGAATTTTGAGCGTTACTTTGCTAGCATGTGAAATGGGTGTAATTGAGTGCAAGTGTGAACATTCCTTGGCATTGACCTTCTTTGGGACTGGTATGAAAAGTGATATTGCCCAGTCCTTTAGCCACTGCTGAATTTTCCAAATTTGCTGGCATATTGAGTGCAGCACTTTCACAACATTAACTTTTAGTGTTTGAAATAGTTCAACTGGAATTCCATCCCCTCCACTAGCTTTGTCCATGGTAATACTTCCTAAGGCCCACTAGACTTCCCACTCAAAGATGTCTGGCTCTAGGTGAGTGATCACACCATCGTGGTTGTCTGGGTCTTGAAGATCTTTTTTGTATAGTTCTTCTGTGTATTCTTGCCACCTCTTCTTAATATCTTCTGCTTCTGTTAGGTCCATAACATTTCTGTCCTTTGTTGTGCCCATCTTTACATGAAATGTTCCCTTGGTATCTCTAATTTTCTTGAAGAGATCTCTAGTCTTTCCCATTCTGTTGTTTTTCTCTATTTGCATTGTTCATTTAGGAAGGCTTTCTTATCTCTCCTTGCTATTCTTTGGAACTCTGCATTCAGATGGATATATCTTTCCTTTTCTTTTCTCCTTTGTTTTTTGCTTCTCTTCTTTTCTCAGCTGTTTGTAAGCCCTCCTTAGATAATCATTTTGCCTTTTTGCATTTCTTTTTCTTGGGGATGGTTTTGATCACCAAACCTCTGTCCATAGTTCTTGAGTCACTCTATCAGATCTAATCCCTTGAATCTATTTGTCACTTCCACTGTATAATCATAACAGATTAGATTTAGGTCATACCTGATTGGCCTAGTGGTTTTCCCTACTTTCTTCAATTTAAGTCTGAATTTTGCAATAACGAGTTCATGATCTGAGCCACAGTCAGCTCCCACTCTTGTTTTTGCTGACTTTATAGAGCTTTTCCATCTTCAGCCTCAAATAATGTAATCAATTTGATTTCGGTGTTGACCATCTGGTGATGTCCATGTGCAGTCTTCTCTTGTGTTGTTGGAAGAGGGTGTTTGCTACGACCAGTGCATTGCATTGTCTTGGCAAAGCTCTGTTAGCTTTTGCCCTGCTTCATTTTGTACTCCAAGGCCAAAGTTTCCTGTTACTCCAGGTATCTCTTGACTTCCTACTTTTGCATTCCAGTCCCCTATGATGAAAAGGACATCTCTTTTTGGTGTTATTTCTAAAAGGTCTTGTAGGTCTTCCTAGAACCGTTCACCTTCACCTTCTTCAGTATTAGTAGTTGGGGCATAGATTTGGATTACTGTGATAATGGATGGTTTGCACTGGAAATGAACAGAGATCATTCTGTTGTTTTTGAGATTGCACCCAAGTACTGCATTTCTGACTCTTTGGTTGACTATGTTTATATAAAACATACCTATATATCAGGCACAGTGCTCTTCACGTTAACATTCATAATCTAGAACTCAAAGTTAGGCTAAAAAGAAAGAAAAATAACAGAATTCACTACGGAGCTCAAACAACTGTAAACCCATAAGTGAATGTTCAGCCGTACTACTTATTAATGAAATGAGATACCATTCCCTACCTTTCTAATTAGCAGGGATTAAAAACAAATAATACCCACTGCTGGCAGGCTTACAGGAAAAATACTTTGTCGTGTGTTAGTGGTGCGAGAGAAAAAAGTTTACAGCCTTGGGGCAATACAAATTTGGAAATATGTATCAAAGAATTGCAAGTTTGCCTTGCATTTGAATCAAAAAATCCAGTATTAGCAAATTTAAAAGTGAAAGTGAAAGTCACTCAGTCTTGTATGACTCTTTGTGACCCCATGGACTATATAGTCCATGGAATTCGCCTGGCCAGAATACTGGAGTGGACAGCCTTTCCCTTCTCCAGAGGATCTTCCCAACCCAGGGATCCAGCCCAGGTCTCCCGCATTGCAGGTGGATTCTTCACCAGCTAAGCTACAAGGGAAGCCCAAATTAACTTATAAAAAAAAATGAAAGAAAAGTACAGAATCAGACTTCGAGATTTGGGCTGAGAAATTTTTACTGGAGTTGCTTGTGTGTATAAGCAAAAATAAAATGATGACAATGTAAATATCCAGTTATGTCAATCAACAAACATTTACTGTATACCTACCATGCACAAGAGACTGGGTGACATGCTGGGGATATGATGGTGAATGAGTAGATGGGAGCATGGTCCTTAACTTCTTAGAATGCAGTGCCTTATGGGACTGATTAAAGACACACTGTTAAAGTCCACACTGGGGAATGTTAATTAAGTATGTTAATAACATTGTCATGAGGGCACCTGAAAGCAAGATTTTGGAGAATATTTATATAATGAATAAAGACCTATGAAAAAAGAATGGTGGCAAAGTTAGATAGCAAATGGGTCTGATTTTGTGTAAAGCAGATAATGTACTATACATCAATGTATTAAAAAATGTATATGGGAAAAAAAAGTAGATTAAAAAAATCACCAGAATTTTATTGGTGTCTATTGCTAGGCAGTGGAATTAAGAAAATTTTCTTTATTTTCCTTAAAATTTTCCATACAAATATTTTATTGAAAGAAACACGAATATTAATACCAAACTTCCAGGGTAAAAAGATGGAAACAATCTTGTAATTATATGGTGATGGATGTTAACTAGCCTTATTTCTTCCCCTGCTGGCAAGTCACCTCTCTCTGAATATCACAAAAAGCATTACCTCTTGCTATAATCACACCAGAGCCCCACTTCCCAGACACAATGAAGTCACCTCCTGTGTCTGCCCCCCAGCTTCATAGCATTTACAGTGTCATGCCTCAATTTGAGGCAGTTTATTCTACTGTGAGCTCCTGAAGAGCATGAAAGAACTGAACTCATCCTTAACACTCAGAATTTATAGAACTAGTTAATTATTAGCTAACTGGTTAATTAATAATCAGAGACATAAAAGACTCAAAACAAGAAAGCTGGCAATGAATACAAAATAGCACATCATTAAAAGGGAGGCAGCCTTGCAGAATGGAAAAATGTTTGGTCTCATAAATCAGTCACACCAGGGTCACAAGATTGTCCTTACCTCTTTATCTGTTGTGTCCTCCTAGGCAAATTAAATATGGATGGATGGTGAAACTATTACAAGATAGTAGGAATAAAAGTATTTGTCACATAGTAAGAGTTCAGGATAAACTAGTAGATTGCTACTCTCAAGTTTATACTTGAGACAGGATATGGTTTATAGTCTTTTTCCCCCACTGTCTCTGTCTTTGATTTTTAACTTCTAACTTGATTCATTGACACTCTAACAGATTTTTTTCAAGTCTGTGTCTCTGAAAGTCAGTGTTCTAAACTGATTTTCAAGTTAAAAAAAAAAAAGCAAACTTGATTTCAGAGGAAGTGTATAGGTGTGTGTAGGTGAGAGAGAGAGGGATTTCATCTGTTTACACCACAGTCTTTATTGTCAAAAAATATTTGGCTGAAACCAGGCTCCTTTGTTTATACAAAGAAACAGAGGGAGAAGGAAGAATATAGATAATTTACTTTTAATTACAAAACAGTTTTACAGACACTCTATTGAGCACTTTACGTACAGTCTTTTAATTCTGACAGCAATGTCATAGGGAACACATTGTGCTCCCTTGCTTTTTGCATAAGAGAAAACCCTGAAAGCTTAGAGAGGTTCAGAGTCAAGTCTGAGGTTCTGAATTTGTCCATATTAAAAACTGAATTCAAATTCAAGTCTGAGTCAAAAATCAATATTGAGAGAGGTGAAATGAGCTGTGACATACATGTCCTAACTTCCAGGCATTTGTTGTTCCTGGGCCTACTTAAATACCTTTGCAGAAGAAAAAAAAAGAGTAGCATGTGACCCCATTCTCCACCCATCTGCTTACAATCCTGTTTGGAGACGTCACTTCCATCTGTAACCCGTTGTGGAGATATGTCATTAACGAGACCCTGAGAACAAACAGAAAAGGTGCTTCTTTTCATGGCTCTGCTACAAACTGCCTAATTGGGATTTATAAGTGGCTGTGATAAAATCTCTGCATGGCAAAGTCCTGATATTTCTCTCGAACTGTTAAATAATGGCCAGCCAAAGCCTTAAGGACTGAACTAATAGAGGGCTGAAGATAAAGATCAAATACACCTCCACATTGCAGGTGTGTGTGTGTGTGTGAGAGAGAGAGAGCGAGCTTAAGCATGTTTATGTGTGTGTTGGGAGAAAGAGAGGCAGACGGTTTACACAAATTAGGCTAATATGAAATTCTACAGTTTCAAGTAATGTCTGATTTTTATTAATTTAATCCTGGGGTGGATTAAGTTCAAGTAACCCTCCTAGTATCATTGAAGAGTCTTTCACAGTGTGCAGAATTTGGTGTTTTGTGTTTCTAGATGCCATCCTCATTCTAGTTGTTGAATCTATTGTATCCCTTTCAGATGCCTTAAAAATGACACAGTGTCAGTTGAAAGCCATCACTTTCTCTTCTTTGGTGAGAATGTTGGAGAACAATGGTAATAACTACAATTATGCCGGCTGCAACCCACCATCTTTGACTAGTAGCACATAGGTATGAAAAAGACTTGTATTAATTAGATCTAATATCATCCAACCATCCAATGAGTTAGCTAGAATGACTTCATTTTGTAGCAGAGAGAAGAAATGCTCAGAAAATGGAGGTAACTCACTCTGGATTGAAGTTTTAAGCCACAGCAGAGCCAGGATGCGACATGACACAATTGCTTTCTGTAACAAGTCTTTCACCATTACTTAAAGTTTTTACCCACATACCTTTATTAAGATTTTTAAAAGTAAAAGTAAGTAAACTGAAACTGTATGTGTGCTAAGTCACTTCAGTCATATCCAACTCTGTGTGACCCTATGGACTGTCGCCCATGGGGTTCCACTGTCCATGGGATTCTCCAGGCAAGAATACGGGAGTGGGTTACCATTTCCTACTCCAGGGGATCTTCTCCACCCAGGGACCAAATCCACATCTCTTGCCTCTCCGTGACAGCTGGGTTCTTTACCACTAATACCACCTGGGAAGCCCCAGACTGAAACAGCATGAACTATTAAATGGAGAGGCTAGATGACCACAAAGAAAAGAGAAAGCCTGTGTTGTTGTTGTTCGGTTGCTAAGTCATGTCCTACTCTTTGTGACTCCTTGGGCTACAGCCCTCCTAGATTCCCTGTCCTTCACTGTTTCCCAGAATTTCCTCAGACTTATGCCAATTGAGTTGATGATGCCATACAACAATCTCATCCTCTGTCACCTCCTTCTCTTCCTGCCCTCCATCTTTCCCAGCATCAGGGTCTTTTCTAGTGAGTCAGCTCTTCTCATCTGCTGGCCAAAGAATTGGAGCTTTAGCATCTGTCCTTCCAGTGAATATTCAGGACTGATTTCCTTTAGGATCGACTGGCTTGATCTCTTTGCTGTTTGATCAAGGGACTCAAGAGTCTTCTGATTTCCTTTAGGATCAACTGGCTTGATCTCTTTGCTCTTTGCTCAAGGGACTCTCAAGAGTCTACTCTAGCAGCAAAGGTCAAATGCATCAATTCTTTGGAGCTCAGCCTTCTTTATGGTCCACCTTTCACATCTGTACATGACTACTGGAAAAATCGTAGCTTTGACTAAAGCATGTGAGTACTGCTTAGATTGCCAACGAGAATTTAAGTGATGGTGTGTGTGATGATGAAGTGATGATTGAAGGCAAGAATGCCCATGACATAAGTAGAAAGGCCTGTGTTGATAGAGCTTATAATTATTATTGCCATTTCTCTCCCCAAACCACCCAATTTGGTCCATGAATGTCACAATAATCTACCTAGTCATTCAAATCAAAACTACAAGAGCCATCTTTAATTCCTCTTTTAATTTCCAGCCTACATCTAAGCCCTCACCACCCACCACTAACACCCTGGATAATAAACAATCATTCCTGACCTCCAAGACAACAGTTTCCTTATTAGTCTCCTCATCTCCATGCCTGCTCTCTTGCCTCACTTTGCCCTCTGCAGAATTCTATGGCGAGATTCCTAATGGCTAAAAGCAGACTTATTTTCCTGTTTAAAAATCCTGCAATACAGTTGATGGTATGATACAATTTTTGTTCCTTTTAGGTTTAGTAATGACATTAACATTATGCCTAAAATGAATTGTTGTTTTGTTTTTCTTTAAATAATGTTTAAAATAGGACAATTTAGAGATGACATTTTCTTACACCTGGGATTTGCTTTAGAGTCATCTGGGGAGTGAAGACAGTGGCTGGGGATATTCATAGACAAGATTGGCCTTGAAAAGCTGGGTGATTAATTACATTAACACAGGGTAACATTTAATAACTTAACTTTGAAACTGTCCACACAAAAAAAAATGTTTTAAAAAACCTACTGATGGATTGTCTTTGAAACCAAAATTAAATAAAAATATCCCCCCATAGCCTACAATGTCATGTGTGATCTGACTGTGACCTGCTTCTCATGCCTCGTTATGCTCCTTTCTCCTTATTGTTCACTCTGCTCCAGATCCACTGACCTTTCTGGCCTTTGAAAATGCCAAGCCCTCCTTGTCTCAAAGGGCTTTGAACTTGCTCATCCTTCCGCTTAAGAATTTTTTCTCTCTTAACCTTGAGGTGGCTACTCCCTTTCAACTTTATGTCTCAACTCAATTCAGCCTCCAAAGAATATCTTTTCTGATCCCTCCAGAAAAGTTACACACTATACCCCTTGCCTTGCCACAGTACTAGCCTGTCTTCTTCTTCTATAGCATTTAAAACTACCTCAGAGTGTTTTTTTTACACATTATCTTTTTTGTCTATCACATTATCTTTTAACTCCCTTCAAGGCAGGTAGTGTTTTGTCCACTCAAATTGTCCAATATTACAAAACTTCCTAGTGTGTAGTAGTTGTTCAGAACATACTGGTTGAATATTTACATATTGGTTACAGTACTGCTCAAACTTAACACTCCTCGGTGATTTTATTAATTGTTGTCACAATAAGTGGGCAGCACTACTGGCATTTGGGACCCAAGGAATCACAGATGCTAAAAGTCTTGCTGTGCATTCTGTCCAATGAGAAATTTTCTCCCCCAAATTCCAATAATGCTCTCACTGTAAAAACCTCGACTGGAGAAAGGCCATCAGGGATGGTGGCGTTGAGGCAAGTTTGACAGTGCAGAGAGTAGTATGACATAAATGGCTAGAGGAAAAATATGACTAGACTAGGACAGGCCTAGTAATTTAAATAATTTAAATTTTATTTTTAAAGAAGTTGCATTAGCCTTCTATTGGCTACCTAACAAATTACTACAAACTTAGCTACTTGGAACTATCCAAGTTTATCATCCCACAGTTCTGTATGCCAGAAGTCCACATGGACTAGGCTGGGTCCTCTGCTTAGGGATTTACAAGGCCAGAACAGGTGTCACCTGGCAGGGTTTTTACCCAGAGGCTCTGGAGAGTGATCTGTCTCCAAGCTCCTTAAGGTTGTTGGCTGGATCCAATTCTTTGTTGTAGAACCAAGACCTCTGTTTCCTTGGTGCTGTCAGCTGCGGGCCTGTCTTTGCTTCTTAGAGATGTCCACTTGTTTCTTCTTCCTTCCAAGTGACCACCTCCAGCAACAGGGGGTCAAGTCCCTCTCAGGCTTTGAATCACTCTGGTTTCTCCTTCTGGCACAACCCTCTACCTCCACCTGGAAACCTTTCTCCATTTTTAAAGACTTACATAATTACATTGGAGCCACCTGGATAATCCAAATTACCTCACTTTTAAAAACCTGTAATCTCAATTCTATCAGCAAAGTTCCTTTTGCTATTGAAAATAGCATACTCATAGGTTCCAGGAATTAGGTCATGGACACTTTTGGTAAGGCATTCTGCCTACAACAAGAGTTATTGAACATTTCTAAAGAGGCAAATTAAATTACTCAAACCTGTTTAAATAAGCATTCCTTTCTCACGGCTATCTTTTAGCAACAGGCTTCCTTCTCCTCCAGGAACTATGGCAGAGATGCCTGCAGGGACTCTGCTGGGAAAGCCATTATAAGCCAGCAGCCACATGTCAAACCAAGTGGTGCTGCGGCCCCAGCTCCAAACAGACAGAGCAGAGAGGAAGGGAATGTACCTGCTTCCACAAATGGTGGGGCTCAGCTGCGTCTCCATTTCTGGGAGAATTTATGAGTGGAGCACATGCCAGGGAGCATGGAGAGCTTCTCTCCCATAAGCAGATGCTGCTGATCCCCACACAGAAGCCACCTCACTTTCCAGCACTCCCAGACACTGCCTGCCAGATGGCCACAGCTGAATCCACAGCTGAATAGATATTTGCTGTTAGCACCAAATACACCTCTATGGGACTGGTTAAGGACCTGAGGTGGTATGGCAGGGCATCAGATACACACAAACAGTAGAAATGCTTAGGATCTGCCAGGTACTGTGCTAAGCACTTTGCAGGTGTTAACCTACACACAACATTCTCAGGTCGATTGTGTGATTTTTATACCCCTTGTATACAAGGAAAGACCAAGGCTGGGAGAGGTTGAGTAGCTTGCCAAAGATAACAGAATATATAACCAGAACAGATAGAATTTGAATGGAGGTGAATATTATGTGATCACAGTCTCCAAAGTCTGTGATCTGTGACACTGCACTAGCTGTATCTGATATTCAGAGCCCTTTAGCCCTCTGTCCTAGACTCCACTGCATCCAACTTCACTTTGCTGCAGCTCAGATAGCCCAAATCCTAGCAGCTGCCCTCCGATGAACCACCCTTATTTATAGGTCAGTGGCCCAGAATATTTTCCTCCTGTGGAATAGTGCGTAAAGTTTGAGGAGAGGAAAATTGACACTAACACCATAAAGGATAATTGTCATCGTAAAAAGCTTAGAGAACTGAAGCTGAGTATCGAAATGACACCATAAGAGGGATGCAAAGTGAAAGGAAGTGTTGTGTGACTCAGGAGTCACCTTTGGAACACTGAATACCCAGTGTGGAGTTACACATGAAGGGCAGATGTCATCATCCTGAGCATGTATTGAGTGGAATAAAACAGGAACTAAATTATACCCATTGCACTGATGATCTTTTTTTAATTCTCACATTATCTTTACAGAAAAGTTTTTACCCCTTTTTTATAGGTGGAAAGCTGAGGTTGAATGATGTCAAGTAACTGTTTCAGGTATCATGACTGATAAAGGCAGTTCTGAGATTTGAACCCATGCAGTCTGACCTGAAAAATAATTTAAGTTTCATGTTTTTTGTTCCAAAATGTCACAAGACATTTTTAAATTTAGTTCTTTGGGTTGACTCACTCTGTTTTGGCACCATACTGCAACTAGTATGAATCAGGTGAGCATATGCTTCATGGATTGATGCCCACAGATTAAGAAATGTTCTACTTTCTACCTATCCTCCAGACTTAGCATGCATTTCATAAATGATTATTGACTCAATTAATTGAATCAAGCTGTAAGAGTAAAGGCATGGGAGAGATAGTCTATTGTTGGACTGCCAAATCAGAAAGTCATGGTAAGCATAAAAAACACAATCTAAAAGGAAAGATTAGGTTATATCTTGAATTTAAGCTCTTAATCACATCCAACGTACTATTTGGTGTTACCATGAGGGCACAAAATGTGCTTGGATCACTTTTTCCATAGGGCTATCAGGTGAATACTGCAGATGCCAGTAGGGTACCAACTCTGGACTCTGTACATTATCTCTCAGGTTGGCTCAGGACATGTTCAGGTATTTAAAAGGAAGAGAAACCTAGTGACTACTATAATGTGCAGGTTACAGAGATACATCTGACCAGGATGCATAACAATTACTGCCAACTGAATGGGAATTTTTAAGAAACCCGCTATTTGTATAAATGGCCAAAGACAATGAGCATTCTTCTTATACTGATATATTGGGCACGAAACTTCTACGAAGACTGGAAAATTAAGCACACATGTATAAGGTTTTTTATATGAAAAATGAAGATAATGCATTATCTTCAGAGTTGTGGTAGTTAAAATACACTTAGAAACATGTCTGACAAGGAGGAAGTAGAATATATATGATTTGAATGAGTTAAAAAAATCACAAGTATTTACAAAAGAACACGATAGAGATGCCTTAAAAGTTTATTTTTTTCTCTCTTTTTCTTTTCAAATTATCAAGTGTTCCAGCTGGGCTTCCCTGGTAGCTCTGTTGGTAAAGAATCCGCCTGCAATGCAGGAAACCCTGGTTCAATTCCTGGGTCAGGAAGATCCGCTGGAGATGAGATAGGCTACCCACTCCAATATTGTTGGGCTTCCCTTGTGGCTTAGTTGGTAAAGAATACTCCTGCAGTGTGAGAGACCTGGGTTCAATCCCTGAGTTGGGAAGATCCCCTGGAAAAGGGAAAGCTTACCCACTCCAGTATTCTTGAATTCTGTGGACTATGTACTCCATGGAGTTGCAAAGAGTCAGATATGACTGAGCGACTCTCACTTTCACTTTCACTAGCTGTCTTTCACCAGATGCTATAGCTAATTGTTGAAACTTAGGGGCATAAAACTCATAGATAAAATGTTTCACAGATTAGGATGGGTCGCAGCTGGATGTTTCTGCTAAACAATATCCAGAACCTCAAAGTCTAGGGCTTTAATCCTCTAAAGTCTTCCTCACTTACATATCTAGCTGATCTATCTACATCATATATGATTCTGTTCAGTTCAGTTCAGTTCAGTTGCTCAGTCATGTCCTACTCTTTGAGACCCTATGAATCACAGTACACCAGGCCTCCCTGTCCATCACCAACTCCCAGAGTTCACTCAGACTTACATCCATCAAGTCAGTGATGCCATCAAGCCATCTCATCTTCTGTCGTCCCCTTCTCCTCCTGCCCCCAATCCCTCCCAGCATCAGAGTCTTTTCCAATGAGTCAACTCTTCACATGAGGTGCCCAAAGTACTGGAGTTTCAGCTTTAGCATCATTCCTTCCAAAGAAATCCCAGGGCTGATCTCCTTCAGAATGGACTGGTTGGATCTCCTTGCAGTCCAAGGGACTCTCAAGAGTCTTCTCCAACACCACAGTTCAAAAGCATCAATTATTTGGCGCTCAACTGTCTTCACAGTCCAACTCTCACATCCATATATGACCACTGGGAAAACCATAGCTTTGAATAGACGGACCTTTGTGGGCAAAGTAATATCTCTGCTTTTGAATATGCTATCTAGGATGGTCATAACTTTTCTTCCAAGGAGTAAGCATCTTTTATATATCACATATGATACCTAGAACTATGTCACATTACCAACTATGGACTGAGTGTTTAGATGAAACCATCAAAACAATCAGCCAGAACATCAACATAACTCTTCCTGTAGCCCGGGCTCCCTCACAGCGTGGTGGTTGGATTCCATGGACAAGCATCCTGAGAGGAAGACAGATTGAAGCGTACTCTGTTCAGGGAATGATGAGGTCAGTCCGTTCCCACTCAGATTCAAGAAAGAAGTGTACAATTCACAAAGTACACTTATCGCTATGCTAATTATAACATAGAAAGGATACTATAATCAAATAATTTAAACAGGGTGGGACATGGTATTTGTTGTAAGATTTTTCAGAGCCTTTAATATTTTCCTCAAATCCTGTTTTGACCATGGACTTTGTTTTGCAAGATCACCTTAGAGGGCTAGAGGTCCCTAGACTATACTTTGAGGAACACTGAGATGGGTTCATCATTCTTAATTTGTGTTTCTAAAGAATACAGTTGGAGAAGGAAATGGCAACCCACTCCAGTATTCTTGCCTGGAGAATCCCATGGATGGAGGAGCTTGGTGGGCTACAGTCCATGGGTCGCAAAGAGTTGGACAGGACTGAGCGACTTCACTTTCACTTTCACTTTCGAAGAATACAGTGTAACAGAGACAAGTAGTCTTTCCTCCAAAAGACTGAGAGGAAAAACAAAGGTTACTTATGCACTGTTACATGTCAGTTTCCTTATTTATTTCTCACTATTTCGGCATCTATTGCATCACTCTCTTCTAAGATATATTTTGAGTTTGCATCTTCCCAATCTTCCTTTTTAATAGTAACAATTTAATGTTTATTAAGCTCATATCATGAGTTAGCCCCATGTCAAACACTTTGCATAATGGCTTCATTTAATTCTCTAAATGACCCTAAAATATCAAACCTATCCCCATTTTCTAGATGATGAAACTGAGGCTCAAAGTTTTAACAAATTCATCCAAGGTCATAGGTAAGTAGCAGAGGCAGGTTTTAAAATCAGGTCTCAAGAAATCTAGTGAACTATGCCAATACACAGCAGTCTGGCATTTTTACTTCACAGCCACTTCTGTAAAAATTATGGGTGAGCCTTCACATCCACAGATTACTCATTAGTTAATTAGTGAATGGTTAATCCATGTCCCACTCATCCTGCACACCAGCTCTTGAGCCATTTTCAACTTTCTCATTGTGGACCTTAAAACTGGATGATGATGAAATTGATGATGTTTGTGCTGCTATTATTGATGATGATAATGGTGATAGTTTATTCATTATTTTATTGTTATTTATTTATTAGTATCACTTTATCATTGGCTATAGAACCTGACTTTTGGCATTTTTTTCTAGCTTCAATTAGTGTTTTCTTTCTCATCTAAAACTGTAGGGTTTTAGATATCTACCAATCTGACTTTTTTTAAAAAGTAATTTATTTTTTATTGAAGGATAATTGCTTTACAGAATTTTGCTGTTTTCTGTCAAACCTCAACATGAATTGGCCATAGGTATATATATATCCCCTCCCTTTTGAGCCTGTTTCATATATCCCTGCCCATCCCACCCCTCCTGGTTGATACAGAGCCCCTGTTTGAGTTTCCTGAGACAAACAGCAAATTCCCGTTGGCTATTTATTTTACATATGGTAATGTAGGTTTCCATGTTACTCTCTCCATACAGCTCACCCTCTCCTCCCCTCTCCCCATGTCCATAAGTCTATTCTCTATGTCTGTTTCTCCACTGCTGCCCTGTAAGTAAATTCTTCAGTACCATTTTTCTAAATTCCATATATATGTGTTAGAATATGATATTTATCTTTCTCTTTCTGATTTATTTCACTCTATATAATAAGTTCTAGGTTCATCCACCTCATTAGAACTGACTCAAAGGCATCAAGTCTGACTTTTGATTCCAACCCCACAGCTATGTGACTTGAATTAGTCACCTTTCTGATATTGATGTCCCTTATATGTAATTCAAGTAGAATAATATCAAAGGATTTTCAGAATAATATCTAAGGATTTTCCAAGGATTGAGATAATTTATTTTAATCCCCTAACACAGTATCTGGCACATAGTTTCAAATTTAACCTAAGATACCCAAATTTAGATTCTACTATAATTGCTTTTGCCATCCATATTTGTTTGGCAATAATGTTAATCAGTTCAGTTCAGTCGTGTCCAACTCTTTGCGACCCCATGGACTGCAACATGCCAGGTCTCCCTGTCCATCAGCAACTCTTGGAGTTTACTCAAACTCATGTCCACTGAGTCAGTGATGTCATCCAATGATCTCATCCTCTGTCATCCCTTTCTCCTCCCACCTTCAATCTTTCCCAGCATCAGGGTCTTTTTCAATGAGTCAGTTCTTCATATCAGGTGGCCAAAGTATTGGAGTTTCAGCTTCAGCATCAGTCCTTTCAATGAATATTCAGGACTGATTTCCTTTAGGATGGACTAGTTGGACCTCCTTACAGTCCAAGGAACTCTCAAGAGTCTTGTCCAACACCACAGTTCAAAAGCATCAATTCTTCAGCACTCAGCTTTCTTTATAGTCCAGTAATGAATGACCTTACCAAAACACTATGCTCTTTTGACTGCGAGATACCTACCAGTTTGGGATATTTTGTTACTTTAAAAAGTTCCATAGTTGGGCAAACCAGTCTCAACTTTTGATTCCAAGTTATGATGCAAAATACCTTAAATTACACCAGTGTTATGCATTTTCCCTCTTTGTAACCTTAAAGACTATAATCACAAATATATGCATATGAATACATATAGAAACATACAGACAAATATGTATATGTTGTATACACACACATCAGCAGGGTGAGGGACACGTTTGATATATGCAGTTGTTTACATTTTGAATATATTATCAAAGCACTGAAATAATTTCTGAAGTTCTGAAATAGTGGTGCTGCTGGCAAATGAATCCCCACTTTATCTACTACTTTTGTCCCAGGCTATTAAAAAAAACCCAGTATTATTCATGGATAATTTCTCACACTCTTTCCTGCTGCTACCAAAAATGGATACTTTCTTTAATCTAGAAAACACGCTGTCTAGCATTGCTTGCTTCAACTTGCCAAGGGTTCCATATGATCAAAGTCATAGCCTGTCAGTAGACAGCTCCCATCTCTTTGAAAAAAGATTCAATGATCGTAATTCACAAGCTTACATCTACTGAGGCTTCAGTGCATTTAATTTCACTAGAGTATGGGCAGCAAGTAGAGTATATGCCCAAATATAAGTCGATCTTCTATATTTCCACTGTGAAAATCCAATAAGATATCAAGTTAAGTTATTGAATTATTAATTAGGTTAAGATCCCTTTATCATTCAAATGAAACCTCAAACTTTCCTCTTCCTTCTTCAAAATCACTGTCTTTGTGTCATCTTAATACAGATTTTTAGAGCACATAATTTTCATTTCCATCAATGTCTGTCAGAGATTTTGAGCTCTTAGAGGATGATATCACTTGCTCCCAGTAACCATTCCCATAATATGCCCTTCAGTTGCTTGTGTTTTTCCAGTTCTCCTATTAGCATGAATTTCTGACCTCTGTAATGTAACTACTTACTCTATTTCTTTTTAAAAGTCTTCTTTAAGAGGTCTGTTTACAATAACATCTAAGCTTGTAATTGTGAGGAAAGAGCTCCAGGAATAATTGCTAAATTGTGTTAAATTCCCTTGCCTTTTTTGCTAATTTTTAACTGATTCTGCCAGTGACCTCTTTAAGCAAGCCAAACCAGTATTGATTGAGGTCCATTCCGGCTAATGTGCAGTACTTTATTCAAGCTACAGTAATTGAGAAAGTGCTCTATAATGTGAGATATTTTATTAGGACTCAAATATGAATCTTCTAGTGAGGTGAGGGTGATGTTTCTTGAGGGGAAAGAAAACATTGCTTCATATGTAAATACTTTTTTTCATTACATAAATCTCAGTATACCCCCTCTGCCTTTAAAGAAGAAGAAGAATAAAAAATAATGATTTGTGGCATTCTTTTGCTTTGAGCCTGGCCTCTATCTTTCTCAAAGCTGTCCTATAGATAACTCATTTTGTAAGCTACTCTAAGACTGACTCTACTGTGTATATTCTTCTGTTTAGCATTCATTCTATAGAAGCATTAAGATAAATTTTTTTCTTTATTTTTCAAATATCACTAGATAGGTGTTCCCAACAAAGTATGAAGCAGGTATTTCTGTTCTCTCTATTTTGAAGAAAAGAAAAACCTAGGCTTAGAGAAATTAAGTAACTTGCCAAATCACACCTAATCAGTGGCAGAGTTGAGTCTCAACTTCATGTGTGTGTGCTAAGTTGCTTTGGTCGTGTCAGATTCTTTGCAACCCTTTGGACTGTAGCTCCTCTGCCCATTGGATTTTCCAGGCAAGAATACTGGAGTGGGTTGCCACACCCTCCTCCAGGGGATCTTCCTGACCCAAGGATCAAGCCAGCAACTCTTACGTCTCCTGCATTAGCAGGTGGGTTCTTTACCACTAGCACCTACTGAGAAGCCCCAAAATTCATGTGTGCCTGATTCCAAAAGTGTGTGTTTGTATTAAATATAGTATACATAGGCAGTCCTATCACATATCTACAAAAGAAGTAGTTTCAGACATCTCTAGGAAACAGAAAGGTTGTTTTATAGTTATTAAATGTATAGTTCACTGGCCCCTAGTTTCTATATTTCAAAAATCAAAGGATGACCCTGCCATTTCATTCTTAGTTTTTTAAATAAGAGAAATACAAATATATGTTCACACAAAAGCTTGCACATAAATGCTCATTACAGCTTTATTCATAATGGCCTCAAGCTAGAAACCACTGTGCTGTTGCTACTGCTAAGTCACTTCAGTCGTGTCTGACTCTGTGGGACCCCATAGACGGCAGCCCACCAGGCTCCCCCGTCCCTGGGATTCTCCAGGCAAGAACACTGGAGTGGGTTGCCATTTCCTTCTCTAATGCATGAAAGGAAAAGTGAAAGTGAAGTCGCTCAGTTGTGTCTGACTCTTAGCGACCCCATGGACTGCAGCTTACCAGGCTCCTCCATCCATGGGATTTTCCAGGTGACAATACTGGAGTGGGGTGCCATTGCCTTCTCCAGAATATATCTGCAAACATCCACTAATGTGTGAATTATTTTGCAAATTGTGTTACAATTCAATGGAATATTATTCAGAAATAAAAAGGAGGAAACTATTGATATATGTGACAGTATAGATGAATCTGAGAAGCATGTTGAACAAATGAAGCAAAGCACAAGAATATACAATGAATGACTGGTTCCTTTTATATGCAGTTCAAGCTAGGGTAAACTCACCTATACGAACAAAAATCAGATCAGTCATTACCTTGGCTAGAGTTTGGGGTTGATTGCAAACAGGCCCTAAGGGAACTTCTCAGGATGATAGGAATATTCTGTACTTTGATTGTGGTTGTATACTTGACAAAAATCTCTGTAAAGTACATTTAAATGAGAATCTTTTCTTTTATGTAAAATATAAAATATATCTCAAAGTTGATTTAAAATTAAAGAAAGGGATTTCTGATTAAAGCCAGAAATATTTGGGCATTAAAAATAAAAACTGGCTAATTTGAAGACAAAAATATTGAGAATTGGAAGTCAATTAGCAAAGGCAATAATGAAAAAATGAGAGACCTTGAAATAGATGATTCAAGGGAAGAAGTGGACAGCCTTCAAATATTAGTCACAAGGTTATATGTAAGAGGGAAGAGGTTTGAACAAGCTTTAAAAATGGCAGAAGATGGAGATTTTGGTTCAACATAAGGAAACCTTTGTAACAATTATATTTGCCCAATGCAATAGTTTGTCCTATGCAGTGGTAAATTCCAACAGAAGTGCTCAATAGAAATGGGAAAAACAGCTATAGACAATTTGAAATGACAAATTAGAAAATCTGTAAATAAATAGAAAACCCAATTTCTTTCTAGCTGTCTGTAAATTCCAGTTCAATTTAAAAAGCACATGTTCATTTCATTTCAGTACAGTTGCTCAGTCGGGTCTGACTCTTTACAACCCCATGAATCAAGCACGCCAGGCCTCACTGTCCATCACCAACTCCTGGAGTTCACTCAGACTCACGTCCATTGAGTCAGTGGTGCCATCCAGCCATCTCATCCTCTGTCTTCCCCTCTTCCTCCTGCCCCCAGTCCCTCCCAGCATCAGAGTCTTTTCTAATGAGTCAACTCTTTGCATGAGGTGGCCAAAGTACTGGAGTTTCACCTTTAGCATCATTCCCTCCAAAGAAATCCCAGGACTGATCTCCTTTAGAATGGACTGATTGGATCTCCTTGCAGTCCAAGGGACTCTCAAGAGTCTTCTCCAACACCACAGTCCAAAAGCATCAATTCTTCAGCACTCAGCCTTCTTCACAATCCAACTCTCACATCCATACATGACTACTGGGAAAACCATAGCCTTGACTAGACGGACCTTTGTGGGCAAAGTAATGTCTCTGCTTTTGAATATGCTATCTAGGTTGGTCCTAACTTTTCTTCCAAGGAGTAAGCATCTTTTAATTTCATGGCTGCAGTCACCATCTGCAGTGATTTTGGAGCCCAAAAAAATAAAGTCTGACACTGTTTCCACTGTTTCCCCATCTATTTCCCATGAAGTGATGGGACCAGATGCCACAATCTTCGTTTTCTGAATGTTGAGCTTTAAGCCAACTTTTTCCCTCTCCTCTTTCACTTTCATCAAGAGGCTTTTTCGTTCCTCTTCACTTTCTGCCATAAAGGTGGTGTCATCTGCATATCTGAGGTTATTGATATTTCTCCTGGCAATCTTGATTCTAGCTTGTGCTTCTTCCAGCTCAGCATGTCTCATGATGTACTCTGCATAGAAGTTAAATAAGCAGGGTGACAATATACAGCCTTGACATACTCCTTTTCCTATTTGGAACCAGTCTGTTGTTCCATGTCCAGTTCTAACTGTTGCTTCCTGACCTGCATATAGGTTTCTCAAGAGGCAGTTCAGGTGGTCTTGTATTCCCATCTCTTTCAGAATTTTCCACAGTTTCTTGTGATCCACACAGTCAAAGGCTTTGGCATAGTCAGTGAAGCAGAAATAGATGTTTTTCTTGAACTCTCTTGCTGTTTTGATGATCCAGCGGATGTTGGCAATTTGATCTCTGGTTCCTCTGCCTTTCCTTAAACCAGCTTGAACATGTGGAAGTTCACGGTTCATGTATTGCTGAAGCCTGGCTTGGAGAATTTTGAACATTACTTTACTAGCATGTGTGATGAGTGCAATTGTGCGGTAGTATGAGCATTCTTTGGCATTGCCTTTCTTTGGGATTAGAATGAAAACAGACCTTTTTCAGTCCTCTGGCCACTGCTGAGTTTTCCAAATTTGCTGGCATATTGAGTGTAGCACTTTCATAGCATCATCTTTCAGGATTTGAAATAGCTCATCTTGAATTCCATCACCTCCACTAGCTTTGTTCATAGTGATACTTTCTAAGGCCCACTTGACTTCACATTCCAGGATGTCTGGCTCTAGGTGAGTGATCATACCATCGTGATTATCTGTGTCATGAAGATCTTTTTTGTACAGTTCTTCTGTGTATTCTTGCCACCTCTTCTTTTTTTTTATTTTTTATTTTACTTTACAATTCTGTATTGGTTTTGCCATACATTGACATGAATCCACCATGGGTGTACAATATCTTCTGCTTCTGTTAGGTCCAGACCATTTCTGTCCTTTATTGGGCCCATCTTTGCATGAAATATTCCCTTGGTATCACTAAAATTCTTGAAGAGATCCCTAGTCTTTCCCATTCTGTTGTTTTCCTCTATTTCTTTGCATTGATCATCAAGGAAGAACAGCACTAATCTCTATGATCTAACATAGCCCCTCCTTGCCTAAAAAATACTTTGGTTTGATTTGATATTCTGGTTGGATCAGGGGGCTTTTCAGAGTCTTAAGTGAACTTCTCTACCAGGGTCCAGCCCCGGTTGGATCCAGGGATATCCTCAGGGTGACGGCGTCAGCATGGCGGGTGGGGGGTGGGGGGGTGGGGGGAGAAAGAAAGAATGAATGTTGCAGTTAAGAAAATAGAGGAGAAGAAGAGGTTGATATTCCTTGGTTTACGCAGAAAGCCAATAAAGCCCCAGCATGGAACTTGCTCTGTTCACATGGGCCACAGGCACCTTCTCAGTATAGCGAAGGCGCCCCACCTTGGGCACCTTCTCAGGAGGGTCTTAGAAGCCTGGGCAGGAAAGTGAATTCAGAGAGCCCCTGTGCTCCAGGGAGTCAACCTGAAATGGAAAGAGAAAGAGAGAAAAGAAAAGAATAACACGGGGTGTCCAAACTTCGGTGAGCAAGGCCCTCAGCTTTATTTTCACAGAGAGCTTTTATACCTTAAGTTGTACATAGAGAATAATGGAAGATGTAGAGTCATGCAGGGTCAGCAGCCCTGACCCTTATCGAGACCAGGCTTTCTTTCTGCGTACCTATCTGTATACACAGGTCTTAGGTGATTTACATCATCTTCTGGCCAGGAGGCCTGCTAACATTTTACCACTCTTTCTTCTGATAAAGGTTAGTTAACCAGAAAGCTTATTTTCTCTAAAAGTGTTTTTTCTAAAGTCAGGCGCCATTCTCCGAAAGCACTAGAAAAAATTGCATTCCTATAGGGCAAAGGTGCAGTGGGATATAACAGGGAAAGAATTTATTAACTCAAGGTTTAGTGTTGTTAATATCAAGGCCACTACTTATATTTCTATATATCAACTATGTTAATTAATGCACACAATATGAAAACTTGGCAGCAAACCTTGGCTCAACAATGGGACCCTTCACCAGTACCATTCTAATAATTTTAACTCCTCAAAAGGCTTTATTTAAGCTTCCTGTGCCACTCGCGGTTGGGAGGCTGTAAACAATCACAAGTGTTGTTGTAAAAGTCTGGATAAACCTGCCAGGCAACTTAGAGAGCCATCAGAGGGGTTTGAATTGAAACACTCCTATTATGCCCAGGAGACTTATTAACTAGAGCCCTAAGTTGATTTTCTTCAGAGAAAGGTGGTCGGGGATAGCCCCCATTGGTATCAAAGGAGTTGGTGGAAGGCATAAAATAGTAAGACAGACAGACTCTGGTCTGGGGGTAGATGCTCAAGCAGGTCCAGGGGGTCCCTCGAGTCCTGATTAACCTTGCCCGTCAGGTCTCTTCCACATGACCTTTGTCATGGGTGGGATTTCCCGTGCTGGCTCCCGGCACTTCTCCATTATAATAGTTATTATCTCACAGGCTGAGGCCCTAAAGTGTGGGTTGTGAAAACTTGCAAGAATATCAATCTCATTACCCATTAGAGGACTAGGGAAAATGACTACAAGGTGGGTCCAAAATCAATGGATGCACCACCTACCATAAATCATATTTTGGACAAGACTTCATTTATTATTTGATCCCCAAATGACTTCATTTTTAAAAATAGAAGCTATGATGATTCTTTGCTCAAAAGTTTCCTTGGCAAGTTGCTAGACCTAGAACTCATTGACTGAAGAAATGACTAGGTCTCCAGAAGGAAGCACCCTGAAACAAGATGAGAAGTATATACTGTAATAATGTCCCCCCAAGAAACCAGTGAGTGTTAACTCAGATTCCTCACCCCAGGGTAATTAGTTTATTCTTTTCTCATCCTGAATGCCCTTGAATGAATCAAATTGAGAAAAACTTGAAAGTCTCTAGAGAAAGGAGAATTGAAGAAGGATTTTGAAAGAAAAAGACAAAGTAAAGTGCCTTTGATTTCAGCATAATATATTTTAATCAATTTTTACCCAAAATCGCAAGTGACTGTAGATGACTGGGAAAAGGGGACTCCACAGGCAGTGCAAGGACAGATGAACAAAGACTCTAAATTGATATTGATACTCATAGATTTAACGAATTCCACACCCTACTCCTTCCATCTACTGCATGGAAAGAGACTCCTGATTCATCCCCAGTCTCCAGCACCTCCTTCTGTACTGCTTCTTCTAAAATACAAGGCAAACAAAAATGTTTTCTCCCGCATTAATATTCAGTTCTCAAACCACAGTATTGAAATTACTGATTTCTGACTTTTCATTCTAAAAGGCAAGTTCCTCATCCCGGGGAAATCACCTCATTCTTCCCTCATCCTGAACACCCTTCTTGAATGAATCAAATTGTGATAAACTTGAAAGTCTTCCAGAGAAAGGAAAACTGAAAAAGGATTTTGAAACAAAAGACAAAGTAAAAACGTCTTTGATTCCAAAATACTATGTTGTAACTAATTTTAACCATCTAGATTTGACTAGGCAAAGTAGCAATATAATACAAAGTAGCAATATAATACATAGGTTATACTATACATTATATATATATATTATATATATATATTATATATATATATATCTAATTTTTTTAATGACAAGGTAGGATCCTGCTACTCTCCTTATAAGACTATGGATAAGTCACTTAGTTTCTCTATGAAACTGTTTCCTCATCTGTTAAATTGTTTTTTAAAAGTTCAGTTCAGTTCAGTCACTCAGTCGTGTCCAACTCTTTGCAACCCCATGAATCGCAGCATGCCAGGCCTCCCTGTCCATCACCAACTCCCGGACTTCACTCAGACTCACGTCCATTGAGTCAGTGGTGCCATCCAGCCATCTCATCCTCTGTCATCCCCTTGTCCTCCTGCTCCCCATCCCTCCCAGCATCAGAGTCTTTTCCAATGAGTCAACTCATCACATGAGGTGGCCAAAGTACTGGAGTTTCAGCTTTAGCATCATTCCTTCCAAAGAAATCCCAGGACTGATCTCCTTCAGAATGGACTGGTTGGATCTCCTTGCAGTCCAAGGGACTCTCAAGGGTCTTCTCCAACACCACAGTTCAAAAGCATCAATTCTTTGGTGATAGCTGTTTTCACAGTCCAACTCACATCCATACATGAGTTAGATAGGCTCAATTACATGAAAGTTCCTTCCTTTCTCCAAACCCACAACTCTGTTTCTATAAGATTTTAAAGAACTTCCTTCTGAAATGTTTGAAAATTTGGGAAGTCTCCAAATCAGTGTGATATTAATGAGTTTTCTTGCACATGGTTATACTTTATCCCCTTATAGCTACATGATGCAATGAATTTTGTATTACTTTTGAATCTCTTCACATTTGAAACAACCTATATGTGAAATCTTGGCTTCTTCAAGATATCATGCCATTAGGATTCAAAGCAAAGTAATTTTCCTGCCAAGATTTCTCCCTTTGTTATCTCATCTTTTCATCAGAGGCTCCATTCAGTCTGTTACAGAAATGGGGCAGTGCTTAGGGTTCCCCCCTTGCATGGAGTATGAAATCATTGGCCATTTTTTCCAATGTATTTGCACACAAAGACTTGGTATAAAGGTTAAGAATCCATGTTGATATTATCACTCGGGTAATCAAAGAAGTAATTACAAAATGCTCTTGGAAGACCGGCAGCATGATTCAGCCTTGGAAAAGCAATTTATTTGCCTTTTTATTTAAAAAAACCACACATTTGGCATGGGTCCATGATTAATTTAACATTTACTCAACATAGCAATGAAGGAGGACCTCTTTTTATTATACACAAGTTATTACAATTGAGTTGAGAAATGATTGCATATTTAAACATGTGATTATATCATAGTTCATATGCTGAATATAAGAATTACTAATTAAGAGAATTATAACGCTTAGGGCTTAGCAAATACACTCCAGTAATATCTTTTTGTTTCAAATCCTTTGGCTGACTTGCTTCCCATAAACCCACAAAATCATTGGGCTAGAAGGAAGCACTCCAGAAATTTTTGAAGTGTGCTCTGTGGAACCCTAGGGTTCCCTAAGACTGACCCAAAGGAGACACAAGAAGAAAAAATAAGGCCAAGTAAGCGAAGTTTCAAGGCCTTTGACCTGCTTCAACTTGAGCAGTTCCTTTTTATAGAGTTGGAAAGCTATTTCTGCTACTAAGGAGCTCTATTTTTTTTTTAATTTAGTTTTCTAAATATAAATCCTTGTGTCACATTCCCTCCACATGATTATCTCATCTCTGCATGAATCATTCAAGTGATAGGACTCCCTCTACTTTTGAGGCTATCAGCTCTATTTTCAGACAGATCTCAGGAGGTCTTTTCTCATTTGAACAATGATACGTATCCCTTCAGTGTACAATCTATACTTGAGTGAGTTGTTTGGAGATTTCCAATTGTGTGTAACAGATTGTGTTCTCTAAGGAAGTGCCTCAGAGGTAGAGATTAGTACACAGGGTATTTATTAGCAATGTCCTTGGAATCAACACTTGTGGAAGAATAATAGAGAATAGGGAAGAGAGAGGAATCCAGGTGAGATGCAGGTACAAAGCTCACCTCACAAAGCTCTGGAGCTAAGGTGAACAGCCTCCTTGATTAAGAAAACTCAGAATTCAGTTTTACACATTCTACCCCAACTCTTGCTATTATTCTGTACTTGAAGGTTTTTTAGGAAATAGTCTTTTGTGTGTCTTACTAGGTTCAGCTCATGTAAAGCTGTGCTATGATGCAGCTTAATCCTAGCTTCACGTCTAGGGTCAAGGAGAGGAGTGAAGAAACATCCTGGGACTGTTGTCCATCTTTTGGAAGTGAGGTCTTTGAATCGCTTTCAAGGAAGTGGAATGTGATGCTTTTTGAATAAGGAGGGATGTGTCACTTCTTCAGGCTCAGATAGTTCAGGGAAATGCAAGAGATCAAGAATTTCCTCAACCTAGATGTCCCTATCTAATTTTTCTTTTCCAACGAGGGTTCTGACCTTCGCATAACAGATTTGCCTTGTATTTTTAAAAAGAATTTATTTTTAGAGCAGCTTTAATTTCACAGCAAAATTAGTAAGAGGAAGGTACAGAGATTGTCCCTATTCCCCTTACCCCAACACATTCATATTTCTTCCCCATCAGCATTTCCACCAGAGGATGCATTTGTTACAACCAATGAAGCCATATTGACACATTATTACCCTAAGTCCATAGCTTACATTAGAGTTCACTCTCAGCATTGTACACTCTGGATTTTGACAAGTGTACAATATGTATCCATCACAATGACATGTATCCATCATTGTAGTATTGTACAGGATAAATTCACTGTCTTAAAGGTCCTCTATACTCTGCCTATTTATCTCTCCTGATCCCTAGACTCTGGCAAACACTGATCTTTTTACTGTCTCCATCATTTTGCATCAACCAATAAATGAGTTCCTGGTGTTCCACATCCCTATCAGCATTTAGTATTCACAGTGCTTTATGCTACAGGCCATTCTAATAGATATGTAATAGTGTCTCTTTGTTTTAATTTTCTATTTCTTAGTGTGTATGATATGGATTATTTTTTCATATCCTTATTTGACCTCTGTATATCTTCTTTGATGAGCTATCTGTTAAGATCTTTAGTCCATTTTTTAATCAGGTTGTTTGTTTTCTTATTGTTGAGTTTCAAGAATTTTCTTGGTATATTTTGGACAACAGTCCTTTATCGCATGTCTCTCTTGCAAAATGTTTTTTTCAATCTGTTTCTTAGCTACTCATTCTCTTGACATTGTCTTTCGCAGGACAGAAAATTTCAGTTTTAAATGAAGTCCAGCTTATCAAATATTTCTTTCAGGGATCAGGTATTTAGTGTTGTATCAAAAAAAAAAATCATCATCATACCCAAGGTCATCTAGGTTTTCTCTTCTAGGAGTTTTACCATTTTCCACTTTATATTTAGGTCTGAGGTTCATTTTTAGTCATTTTATGAAGGGTGTGAGGTTTTTGTTGTTGTTGTTGTTGTTTGTTTGCTTTTTCATGTAGATGTCCAGTTGTTCCAGCACTGTTGAAAGACTATCTTTACTCCATTTGACTGATTTAAGTAAACCAGTTGAATAAATCCTGTCCCCTTATATGTTGCTTAGCTCTGCTGTTTTACTACAGAGGATGAAGACATTTTCTTATGCTGCCAAGGATACCTTCCAGCTTTCAAACAGACTTTCAATTACCTATTAATCACTCTCAGCCTCTGCTATACTTGTTTAGAAAGAGAAAGGAAACTACTGTCTTCTGTTGTTCTTGTAGATATTATATCCCCCATTTTAATCAAAGGGCCAACACACTGCAAGAGCTAATGCATTCTTTACTACCAGCATACAACCCCAATCCACCATGAGTAGAAGTTTAACAACCGGTCCATCACTTTGTACCAGGGCTTCTCTATGTTCTGCTTACTACTGAGAAGTACTCATTGCCTGACAGACAGCTAGGGATCTAAGTCCAACATGCTACCTTATCAACTGCTATCTCACACTACCACTGGCACCAATTTTGCAAGTTTGTTTCTCCAGGAAGCAAGTTTTTGTTCAGGATTACTCTTGGCATCAACAGCTGTGAAAGGGAGAGGAAGGAAACCAGACTGGGCAGAGAGGGAAGTCAAGCTGAAATGCCAGTTTAATGACAACTTTGACCAATCTTATTGGATTTTTAGTTAAAATGGCCCATCAGAGTCATCCCACACTGATCTGAAATAGACTAGTGTTTGTATGCTCACTTGAGGGAGCCTTTGGATGTGAGCCACTCCAGGACAATGGGCAGAGGAGCTCCTAGTAGACATTATGTTGGCTTTTTCTCATTTAGTCCTCACATTAAAAGTTTTCTTTTCATTTATCTATTAATTTATTCAAAACATTAAATTTGTGAATCCATTTTATATAGAAAATAAATGCATTTCAGAGAGAAAAATAACCCATTTGAGCTTATAGATTCTGAAAGGAGTTGCTTATTCAGCTGAGTCTTGAAGGACAACTGGGACACAACACCACCATTTCTGCACAAGTACTGAACATATACTTGAAGCTTCACACATTGAAATTGAATCACTTCTGCTTCCTCATCCCAGTGATAATGACTCTGTCTACCAACTTTCGCTCAGGCCAAAATATCTGGAATGGCCCTTGGTTACCATTATTCTTAACCTGCCCCACATCCAGTCTTTCATGAAATCATGTTGGCTCTACCTTCTACATACAGAAGGAATCCAGCCATCTGTCATCATATCCAGTGCCATCACCATGGATGAGGCACCATCATCTCTCAACTGAATTGGTACAGGTCTTCCTGATTCTATTACTACAAGTTTCCCTGATTGTCTTTAATCTATTACCAATACATCAATTAGAGTAATGACTTTATTGTCAAAATTCTGCACTGGCTTCTTGTTTCACTTCAGTTCATTTCAGTTCAGTCACTCAGTCGTGTCCAACTCTTTGCAACCCCATGAATTGCAGCACGCCAGGCCTCCCTGTCCATCACCAACTCCCAGAGTTCACTCAGACTCACGTCCATCGAGTCAGTGATGCCATCCAGCCATCTCATCCTCTGTTGTCCCCTTCTCCTCCTGCCCCCAATCCCTCCCAGCATCAAAGTCTTTTCCAATGAGTCAACTCTTCACATGAGGTGCCCAAAGTACTGGAGTTTCAGCTTTAGCATCATTCCTTCCAAAGAAATCCCAGGGCTGATCTCCTTCAGAATGGACTGGTTGGATCACCTTGCAGTCCAATAAGCAGGGTGACAATATACAACCTTGATGTACTCCTTTTCCTATTTGGAAACAGTCTGTTGTTCCATGTCCAGTTCTAACTGTTGCTTCCTGACCTGTTTATAGGAATCAGTGAACTAAAATGGATTAGAATTCGTGAATTTAACTCAGATGACCATTATATCTACTACTATGGGCGGGAATCCCTTAGAAGAAATGGAGTAGTCATCATGGTCAACAGAAGAGTCTGAAATGCAGTACTTGTATGCAATCTCAAAAATGATAGAATGATCTCTGTTTGTTTCCAAGGCAAACCATTCAATATCACAGTAATCCAAGGCTATGCCCAACCAGTAATGCTGAAGAAGCTGAATTTGAACAGTTCTGTGAAGACCTACAAGACCTTTTAGAACTAACACCCCAAAAAAGGTGTCCTTTTCATTATAGGGGACTGGAATGCAGAAGCAGGAAGTCAAGAAACACCTGGGGTAACATGCAAATTTGGCCTTATTTCACTTAGAGCACAATTTAAAACCTTCCCCATGGACTAGGTCGAAATGATCTATGTGTTTCTTTCTGTGTGACCTCATTGACTAATACTCTTGTGCTTGTTCACTCTACTTCCAGGACACCTGTTAGTATATCACATATATGGATTGGCAATGAGAAATGAAACCAGTTCTGGATGGATCAGAGCAGAAAGGGCTTTGCATGATATAGCAAAATGACTGGACGTTTTTCTTTTTGAAAGTAGTAGAATATATTGAAGTATTTCAAACAAGAAAGTAAAATAATTAGAAACTTGTTTTAAAAGATAATTTGATAGCTCATATCAAAGATGGACCAAGGGAATGAAACACAGGATACAAGAAAGAAAGATAGAGCTGTTGCAATAACACAGGTAAAAGAAGATAAAAGTCAGAAAAACAGTACCAGCAGCAGAGACAGGAGGAGACAATCAGAGCTTCAGGGATACTTAGAGGTATATGATAGATGGCCCTTGAAGTAATTGAATGTTTTGCACAAAAGATGAGTAAGAGGGATTTCCAGGATCCTAGATAGCACAAATGGCAAGATATGGGCATCATTCATTAGGATAAGCAATAAAGGAAAAGAAACAAATTAGAAAACAAGATGCTTTCTGTTAGGGATGTGTTGAGTTGAATGTACCAGCTTTTCCTGCAAATGAGATATTTTGGAAAGAAGTTAATCAGACAGTTGAAGTTATAGAACTGAAATTCAGGAGATAGATCAAAGCTGGGCATATAGATATTGGGAGTCAGCTTAGAATGATAATTGAAATTAAAAATTGGTTAAGTCAATAGTCAAGTAGAAGTATAAGTAGCAGGTCACTCACTCAAAATTGATAAGAAGTTGTTGAAGTTTTGAGTGCAATTGAATTACCTTAAAATTTTTATTTATTTTAATTGGAGGATAATTTCTTCACAATATTGTGGGGTTTTTTTTTCCATACATCAACATGGATCACCCATGGGTGCACATATGCCTCCCCCGATCCTGACCCCCTCTCACCGCCCTCCCCACCCCATCCCTCTGGGTTGTCCCAGAGCACCAGCTTTGAGTGCCCTGCTTCAAACATCGAACTTGCACTGGTCATCTATTTTACATATGGTAATATACATGTTTCAAGGCTATTCTCTCAAATCATCACACCCTTGCCTTCCCCCACATAGTCCAAAAGTCTGTTCTTTACATCTATGTCTCTTTTGCTGCCTTGCATAAAGGATCACTGTTACCATCTTTCTGAATTCCCTATATATGCGTTAATATAGTATATTGGTGTTTATCTTTCTGACTTACTTCACTCTGTATGATAAGTTCCAATTTCATCCACCTCATTAAAACTGACTCGTGTGTTCTTTTTTTTTATAGCTGAGTAATATTCCATTGTGTATATGTACCACAGCTTTCTTATCCATTGGTCTGCTGATGGACATCTAGGTTGCTTCCATGCCCTAGCTATTGTAAACAGTACTGCAATGAATATTGGGATACATGTGTCTCTTTCATTTCTGGTTTCCTCAGCGTGTATGCCCAGCAGTGGGTTTGCTGGGTCACATGGCAGTTCTATTTCCAGTCTTTTAAGGAATCTCCATGCTGTTATCCATAGTGGATGTATTAGTTTACATTCCCACCAACAGAGTAAGAGGGTTAGCTTTTCTCCACACCCTCTCCAGCATTTATTGTTTGTAGACTTTTTGTTGGTGGTCATTCTAACCAGCATGAGATGATGCCTCATTGTGGTTTTGATTTGCATTTTTCTAATAAAGAGTGATGTGGAACATCTTTTAATGTGTTCATTAGCCATCTCTATGTGTTATTTGGAGAAATGTCTGTTTAGTTCTTTGGCCCACTTTTTGATTGGGCTGTTCATTTTACTGGTATTGAGTTGCATGAGATGCTTGTATATTTTGGAGATTAATTCTTTGTCAGTTGTTTTGTTTTCTCCCTTTCTGAAGGCTGCCTTTTTACCTTGCTTATAGTTTCCTTCACTGTGCAAAATCTTTTAAGTTTAATTAGGTCCCATTTCTTTATCTTCATTTTTATTTCCGTTACTCTGGGAGGCAGGTCATAGAGGATCTGGCTGTGATTTATGTCAGAGAATGTTCTGGCTATGTTTTCCTATAAGAGTTGTATAGTTTCTGGTCTTATATTTAGGTCTTTAATCCATTTTGGGTTTATTTTTGTGTATGGTGTTACAAAGTGTTTGAGTTTCATTCTTTTACACGTAGTTGATCAATTTTCCCAGCACTACTTGTTAAAGAGATTGTCTTTCCCAATTGTTCATTTTTGCCTCTTTTGTCAAAGATAAGGTGTCCATAGGTGTGTACATTTATCTCTGCGCTTTCTATTTTGTTCCTTTGATCTATATTTCTACCTTTGTGCCAGTACCATACTGTCTTGATGACTGTAGCTTTGTAGTATAGTCTGAAGTCTGGCAAGTTGATCCTCCAGTTCCATTCTTCTTTCTCCAGATTGCTTTGGCTATTCGAGGATTTTTCGTGTTTCCATACAAATTATGAAATTATATGTTCTAGTTCTGTGAAAAATACCACTGGTAGCTTGATAGGGATTGTGTTGAATCTATAGATTGCTTTGGGTAGTATACTCATTTTCACTATATTGATTCTTACAATCCATTAACATGCTACATTTCTCCATCTATTTGTGTCATCTTTGATTTCTTTCATCAGTGTTTTATAGTTTTCCATATATAGGTCTTTTGTTTCTTTAGGTAAATTTATTCCTAAGTATACTTTTATTTTCATTGCAATGGCAAATGGGACTGTTTCCTTAATTTCTCTTTCTGTTTTGTTGTTGTTGTTGTTGTTGTTAGTGTATAGGAATGTAAGGGATTTCTATGTGTTAATTTTATATCCTGCAACTTTTCTATATTCATTGATTGCCTCTAGTAATTTTCTGGTGGCATTTTAGGGTTTTCTATGTAAAGAATCATGTCGTCTGCAAACAGTGAGAGTTTTACTTCTTCTTTTCCAACCTGAATTCCTTTTATTTCTTTTTCTTTTCTGATTGCTGTGGCTAGGACTTCCAAAACTATGTTGAATAGTAGTGATGAGAGTGGGCACCCTTGTCTTGTTCCTGATTCTAGAGGAAATGCTTTCAATTTTTTGCCTTCTCCAGGATAGGTGTTAGCTCCTCTCTGAATTTTTGGAAGAATACACCTGTGAAGCCATCTGGTCCTGGGCTTTTGTTTGTTGGAAGAGTTTTGATTACAGTTTTGATTTCCATGCATGTGACAGGTCTCTTAAGATTTTCTATTTCTTCCTGGGTCAGTTTTGGAAGGTTACACTTTTCTAAGAATTTGTCCATTTCTTCCACGTTGCCCATTTTGTTGTCATATTATTGCTCATAGTAGTCTCTTTTGATCTTTTGCATTTCTGTGTTGTCTGTTGTGATTTCTTCGTTTTCATTTCTAATTTTATTGATTTTGTTCTTTTCCCATTTCCCCTTTTTTTCTTGATGAGTCTGACTTATCTTTTGACTTCTCCAGGTTATTACCAGTAAACAAAGATGAAAGGAGCCATCTGGGGATCAATATTATTTATATCCCAATAATTCTTAAAACATACTACTCTGAAGAAAAGTTGGGTTTTCCTAAAACCCTACCAGTGAAGGTATCCTGCAAACTATATTGTCCATGCTACCATGCTGACGAGCTACTAGGTGTATTTGGTCAGTGGATAATACTGGTGGAAGATTAAGGGAATGAGAAGTAAGAAAGAAGCAGATTTTTCTTCTGTCTTCTCTATGGTTATGGGCATTTTAAGAAAATAACTGAGTATACTCAATGGTCTAGCTTCTGAATACCCCTTTCTCTATGGAATGAAACAAACCTGTCTTAGATTCTAGCTTCCACCAGATAGGAAAACTCTGGGTTTTGCTAATACTTTTCAGCTCTTCTATCACTTGTGTAACCAAGTCTGTATATATTAAGCTGTATTAAACTCTGAATTATCCAGTCTCTTTTCTTAATTTGATGTGATATTGATTCATATGTTTGAAAAACATATCCGGAAACTAAAGACAAAAAAATGTAAAGGCTCCTACTAACCTTCTTTCTTGGAGAAGGCGATGGCACCCACTCCAGCACTCTTGCCTGGAGAATCCCATGGACGCAGGAGCCTGGGGGGCTGCAGTCCATGGGGTCACCGAGAGTTGGGCACGACTCAGTGACTTCACTTTCACTTTTCACTCTCATGCATTGGAGAAGGAAATGGCAACCCACTCCAGTGTTCTTGCCTGGAGAATCCCAGGGATTGCGGAGCCTAGTGGGCTGCCGTCTATGGGGTCGCACAGTGTCGGACATGACTGAAGCGACTTAGCAGCAGCAGCAATCCTCTTTCTCAGACAGTAACCCTCAAATAACAAAAGGAGGAGGGCATTTGATTATTTTTAACAGCCCTAACCAGTCATATGTATCAGTTGAATAGTGAGAAACTCGGAGAAGAGGGTGGAGAGAACAGGTCTGTATCCCACCTGAAGACTAGGGACTTAAGCTGAGTCAATCACATCTGTGGACAGAGAAAGAAAGCCATGAACTTCTTTTATAGGCTGAGAAATTACCCTCTAGTAAACAAAATCTAGGGTTTCAGCCATCTAGCCAATCAAATAAGACAACATCAGAGTGAGTAGGATAGTCCTTCATATCTTCCTTTTGAAGGACTGAATCACAGGGAAAGAGGAGCACTCGTATGCTCACTCTCACCACACCATCTTTGAAGGAATGGAGGCTCTAGTGCCTTCCTTCTACTGAGGGCTATGGTCTGGAAAATTAATTCCTCCCTGCAAATAACTAGGGATCCAGGAAAACTGGTGTGATTGAGTCTAGAGAAAAACTGAACTTCAATAAGAGGGAAAGATCAATAAGATTAAATGTTCCAGAAATCTCAAATTAAGTTAGCAATTGAAAATTAGTTATCAGATTCACCAACCAGGAGAGCTTTGATGAGTTTTAATGAGCAGTTTCAGAGTTATCATGGAGCCATTAGCCAGACTTCAGTGACTTGGGAACTGAATAGTAAAGAAGTAATGCCAATGTGACTGGACAGTTCTTTTAAGAAGTTTAGCAGGAAAGGGCTTACAAGGGTGAAAAAGGAATGGAAAGATGAACAAGCAAGCCTTAAAAAGTAAAAATACTTATACGTGTTTACATGTTGATAAGAAAGACACCACAATGAGAAAAATATTGAAAATAGAAGAAAAAGAGACTGCATTAATGAAGCAGGATCACTGAAGGGTCAAGAGAAAATAGGATGGAAAATATAGTGGACAGATGAATCATGCAAGAAGCTTCTTTTTTGTCTTGAAACAATAAAATTAGAAGTAGAGATAAACATAGATGCACATCAATGTGTTGAATTCTTTTAAACATACTAATAATTTTCCCTTTAAAATTAATTCACATGTATTATTTCTAGTCTAAGATCTTGATTAGAATACAAAATAAAAATAAAAAACAAAAACATTAAGATTAATGTTTTCTCACTGATTTGATATGATTACAGCCAAAGGACAAATGTCCTCTGGTAGATGAAGCCATTTCCCATTAGTGTTTCCCTGACTTTGCCCATCTCCATCATCTCTGCCAATGATGGTAGTGCTGAACCAGTGTAGAACAAAGAAATTGTTTCAATGGCACATATAATAAACCAGTAGTTTCCATATGCATTATCATGGAATTACATGGAAAAACTACTTCATGAGATAAACAATAATATTTTACTGCAAAATACATTGCATGTCTTGCTGTTGATTGCCTCAGGTGCAGTGTTCTCCACCACTAGCACTGCACTGCAGAAGATTCTTATTAGTGGAAAACACACAGGGCAGGAGTCATGTCTCTGTAGTGAAGTCATACAAACTGTGCCACTTCTACCTTCCAGGGTCTTTCTATGTGAAAACAATCCAGTGATGTCAGCAACCCCAACTGTATTTCACTGGGTCTTAAACTCATTTCTAGGGATGCTGTAAAAGTGCTCATATGTAATGAATTTGGCCCTGTCTTGTCAACCACCAGATTGGAAGTGATGACCTGAGCATAAAGATTCTACATCCATTGTCAGAATCCCTCCTCTTCCTTACTCTCCTCTTCCAGGATCTCTATAAAGCTATTTATTAAAGGGAAAACATTTCAAGAAGGACGGCAATCTTGGAAATAGCAAACCCTGCAGCTGGCATCATGACAACATATTTTCATGCTTTCCTCCATCAAAAATTTTAGTGTCAATACCATCATAACTAGCTTGATCTGCTAGCTGGCATCATGGCTTTAAAATATCAACAGTGAAAGACTCCTTTTATAACTTTTCTTAAAATATGGTCCATGGACCATTTGAGTTAGAGTAACTAAGGTAGTTTAACATAAACCCTTCTCTGGTCCTAAGAGTAATGTTCTCTGGAGAGAGAGCCCTGAAATCTGTTGTTTTAATAAACTCCCCAGGATTATTGTTTGAAATTATTTATTAGGCTTAAGTTATGACCAATTTAGATAGCATATTGAAAAGCAGAGACATTACTTTGCCAACAAAAGTCCATTTAGTCAAGGCTATGGTTTTTCCAGTGGTCATATATGGATGTGAGAGTTGGTCTGTGAAGAAAGCTGAGTGCCGAAGAATTGATGCTTTTGAACTGTGGTGTTGGAGAAGACTCTTGAGAGTTCCTTGGACTGCAAGGAGATCCAATCAGTCCATTCTGAAGGAGATCAATCCTGGGATTTCTTTGGAAGGAATGATGCTAAAGCTGAAACTCCAGTACTTTGGCCACCTCATGTGAAGAGTTGACTCATTGGCAAAGACTCTGATGCTGGGAGGGATTGGGGGCAGGAGGAGAAAGGGACGACCGAGGATGAGATGGCTGGATGGCATCACGGACTCGATGGGCATGAGTCTGAGTGAACTTCAGGAGATGGTGATGGACAGGGAGGCCTGGTGTGCTGCAATTCATGGAATCACAAAGAGTCGGACACGACTGAGCGACTGAACTGAACTGAGTAATTCTTTAATCAGTTAACTTTTTTAGGCTTTAGTAAACTAATAAATACTGTCTCAGAAATCCTCCACTCTGATATCCTCACTTTGCTGTCAAATTTTATTAAGAAGAACACAAAGTCATAAATTTTAAAAAAGTGAATGCATCTGCATAGCCAGTATTTATATCAGAAAACAGCAATAAATCAGAACCCCTGAAGGCTCCATGTATCCCTTTCTAGCCACTATGCCACTGGAAGACAACCATTCTCCTGACTTGTCACATTGTCAGTTTGCTTTACCTATTTTTTGAACTTGATTTCAGTTCAGTTCAGTTCAGTTCAGTTGCTCAGTCGTGTCTGACTCTTTGCGACCCCATGAAGCACAGCACGCCAGGCCTCCCTGTCCATCACCAACTCCTGAAGTTGCTATTCAGTATTCTATTGCATGGATATGCAACTTAACTATCTTTGCTATTGTACATAAACATTTGTGTTTGTTTGAGCTGTTCCAAAGACTGCTGCTATGAACATTTTTGTACATATCTTTTACCAACATATGTACGTTTTTCTATGTCTAAGGATTTGTAGTTGTTCACTCACTAAGTCATGTCAGACTCTTTGTGACCCCATGGCATGCAGCATACCAGGCTTCTGTGTCCTTCACTATCTCCCAGAATATGCTCAAATTCATGTCCACTGAGTAGGTGATGCTATCTAACTATCTAAACCTCTGCCACCCCCTTCTCCTTTTGCTTCAATCTTTCCCAACATCAGAGTCTTCTTTTCCAATGAGTCAGCTCTTTGCACCACTTGGCCAACATATTGCAGCTTCAGCTTCATCATCAGTCCTTTCAGTGAATATTCAGGGTTGCTTTCCTTCAGGATTGACTCCTTTGATCTCCTTGAAGTACAAGGGACTCTCAAGAGTCTTCTCCAACATCTCATTTCAAAAACCTTGTTTATGGTTCAACTCTCACATCTGTACACGACTACTGGAAAAACCATAGCTTTGACTATAGGAACCTTTTTCAGCACTGTGATATCTCTGCTTTTTAATATGCAGTCTAGGTTTGTCATAGCTTTCCTTCCAAGGACAAGCATCTTTTAATCTCATGGCTGCAGTCACTGTCCACAGTGATTTTGGAACCCAAGAAGATACAATTTGTCACTGCTTCCACTTTTCCCTCTTCTGCTTGCCATGAAGTGATGGGACCAGATGCCATGATCTTAGCTTTTTGAATGTTGAGTTTCAAGCCAGCTTTTCCACTCTCCACTTTCACCTTCAAGAGGCTCTTTAGTTCCTCTTCACTTTCTGCCATTAGAGTGGTATCATCTGCGTATATGGGGTTGTTGATATTTCTTACTGCAGTCTTGATTCCAGCATGGGATTCATCCAACCTGGCATTTCACATGATGTACTCTGCATAGAAGTTAAATAAGTAGAGTGAGAATATACAGCCTCATCATATTCCTTTCCCAATTTTAACCAGTCTATTTTTGCATGTCTGGTTCTAACTGTTCCTTCTTGACCTGCATACAGGTTTCTCAGGAGACAGGTAAGGTGGTCTGGTATTCCCATCTCTTTAAGAATTTTCCACAGATTATTGTGATCCACACAGTCAAAGGCTTTGGTGTAGTCAATGATGCAGAAGTAGATGTTTTTCTGGAATTCCTTTGCTTTGTCTATGATCTAACACATGTTGACAATTTGGTCTCTGGTTCCTCTGCCTTTTCTAAACCCAGCTTGTACATCTGGAAGTTCTTGGTTCACCCACTGCTGAAGTCTAGCTTGAAAGATTTCAAGCATAACCTAACTAGCATGTAAAATGAGCGCAATTGTATGGTAATTCTTTGGCACTGCCCTCCTTTGGGATTAGAATGAAAACTGACCTTTTTCAGTCCTGCGGCCACTGCTGAGTTTTCCAAATTTGCTAACATATTGAGTGCAGCACGTTAGCATCCTCATCTTTTGCTTATACCTCAGGGTAAAATGCTTATGCCTAGGGATAAATATAGTTAAATTCTAAGGCATTTTTTCAGCTTTAGAGTTATTTTGTTGTGTTTTGTTGTGTGTGTGTATGTGTATTTCTTTCAAAGTGATTGCACCAAGTTTAGCACCAACCAGCAAGATACAAGTTCTAGTTCTCCATCCTTCACCCCCGCACTTAGTGTCATGTGTCTTTTTCATTTTACTCACTGTGGCTGAGTTTACCAATATTACACTGTGCTTTTAACTGGATTTCCCTAATGATAGTTAAGCACTGTTTCCTATGTTTATTGATTATTTCAATATCCACTTTTATGAATTCCTTATTCAAGCCTTTCAGTTTTTTAAAAACTGAATTCCCATCTGCCTTTTTTGCTTATTGTAGCAGTGCCTTTTACATTCTAAATTCAAGTCCATTGTTGGATATATGTGTTGTTAACATAGTCTCCAATCATATGGGTTGTTTCTTAACTCTCTAAAGGGTTATAGTTGAACAAAAATTCCTAATTGCAACATGGATTAGATTATTACATATCATTTTATATGTCTTTTCTAAGAATTGCTTGCCTTCCTCAAATTGATGATAATCTCCCACATTTTTTCCCCCAAAGTTTTATTATTCATTAATCTTTTACATTGCAATGGGACAACTGGCTGGAATTGATTTTTTCTTTGGTATGGTATGCAGTAGGTATCTCCTCTTATAGATAGATAGATAGATAGATAGATAGATAGATAGAGATAGAGATAGATAGATACAGATATATAAAATGACGAAAGGCTAAGAGAGTCCGAAGTTTGTCCATGTAGTACAAAAAGCAGCCAGATACCTAGTGTTACAACCCACCTTGCTACCCGCTTCCTTTTATTCATATGATTATAGTTCTTAGTAGTGATTCTCCAGCAAAACAGCCTCACCAACTTATGGTTTTATTTAAGTTCTTATTTCTTGACCACCTTTCTGATTTCAACCACCTCCAATTCCCCTACTCCTTAACCTTCTTATCACATTCATGGAAAAACAGAGATAGCAGAAGAAGCTAAGTCCTCTAACCCCTGGGCCATCTCTGTGATACATGGAGTACCATTTCTCCAACAGATTATAAATCATGATCCCTGGATACCTTGGTTCCATTCTAGTCTTTGTCAGTATTTAATTACCTAGACAAAACCAGAATTTCAACATCTTTAAAAGGAAGAAGTAAGAATAAGATCCCCTGGAGAAGGGGATGGCTATCCACTCCAGTATTCTTGCCTGGAGAATTCCATGGACTGAGGAGCCTGGTGAGTGATGAGCTACAGTCCGTGGGGTCGCAAAGAGTCAGACACAATTGAGCAACTAACACACACACACACACACACACACACACAATGAAGGAGTAGGCTGAGGTTGGCTCCAAATTTTGTTTCATTTCCATAAAGGGAAAAAAAAATTAAGATCCCGTTAGTTTCTTTTTAAAATAGCCAGTCTCTCTGTAATTATGGCATTGTATGACACATTTTCTTCTTAATCATACACTGAAAAATAAGAATGTCTGGATATTATTAAAACTTAAGGACATTCTGTGAAAGCAACTAAAAGTATTTAAATTCTTGCAATCCATAAAAAGCATCTTATCTCCTTACTGCAGTTTGCCAAAGGATTTCCATTTTAAAACACAACTTCAGTCTGACACCTTCATTAAACACGCAGATGTGTTGTTTGATGTGTTTTTCCCTTCTAAAAAATCCCAGTTTCCAACCAGGCAGTAAAGACAGATTGAGAATGAGACCAAAGAATGAGTTTTATTAATGATTGCTGCTTGTTTTGATATACATATCTCAGTTCATATCCTGAGAAATTCTTTTTCACTCAATCCATTTCTATTACAGTCTTGCATTGTGTTACCACCTCATTATCTGTCTGAGAGACTGATTCAAAGTGAGGTTTAACATGCTGAGCATTTGGACAGCAAAGAGCAAGAATTTTTTTTTTCTAGCAGGAAATTCCTGGGAGGTCCCTGGCCACTTTCTTTTTATTGCTGACAAGTTGGTTTTGATATTTGAAAATGTAGAGATCAATACTGACTTAGCCATCAAAATGACTTGATAGAAGAAACTCTCTAATACTGTGCCAGGAAAAATACTTCATATCTTTAAGACTCATGCTATAAACTTTGCAACAATTTCTGAGTGCCCCTCCATGGGGGAATCCCCTGGAATAACTTCAAAAGATTTAAGGAAAGCATTTTTACCCAGTTCTAGACCAGACCCACTCATAACCCTCAGACCCAAGTCTAGATTTCGTTGAATGTAGTATTAGAGATTTGTGAAATATTTTCTTTATTTTAAAAGACTGAAAAAGAATGGTACTTATGGGCAATCAAGCTGTTCAATGTAATTAAAATTCTACATCTCTTTACTATTGGAAAAAATTTTAACAAATTATTTTAGTTACTCTGGTTCCCTCATCCTGTGATTGGAAGATAAGTACTAGAAATAAGAAAATAAAGAATGAATTAAATTAAATAACCCTGAGCAAATAAGGTTAGTTTACTCCTTGGAAGAAAAGTTATGACCAACCTAGATAGCATATTCAAAAGCAGAGATATTACTTTGCCAACAAAGGTCCGTCTAGTCAAGGCTATGGTTTTTCCTGTGGTCATGTATGGATGTGAGAGTTGGACTGTGAAGAAGGCTGAGCGCTGAAGAATTGATGCTTTTGAACTGTGGTGTTGGAGAAGACTCTTGAGAGTCCCTTGGACTGCAAGGAGATCCAACCAGTCCATTCTAAAGGAGATCAGCCCTGGGATTACTTTGGAAGGAATGATGCTAAAGCTGAAACTTCAGTACTTTGGGCACCTCATGTGAAGAGTTGACTCATTGGAAAAGACTCTGATGCTGGGAGGGATTGGGGGCAGGAGGAGAAAGGGACGACCGAGGATGAGATGGCTGGATGGCATCACGGACTCGATGGACATGAGTCTGAGTGAAGTCCGGGAGATGGTGATGAACAGGGCGTCCTGGCGTGCTGCAATTCATGGGGTTGCAAAGAGTTGGACACGACTGAGCGACTGAACTGAACTGAACTGAACTGAACTGAAAAATGAGTCCCCAGTGTTCTATTCTAATGGTGGGAGTGATTACATGTGTCTGTGCATTTGTCAAAGAACATTAAGCCATATGTCCAAGAGTCCCTTTTATAGTACATAAAAGGACAAATATTTAATTGGAGGACAACTGCTTTACAATATTGTGATGGTTTCTGCCATATAGCAACATGAATCAGCCATAGGTATCTGTATGTCCTGTATGTGTATGTCCCCTCCCTTTTGAACGTCCCTCCCACCTCCCACCCCACCACCCCTCTAGATTGTCACAGAGCACCAGATTTGAGCTCCCTGAGTCATACAGCAAATTTCCACTGGCTGTCTAATTTAACATCAGGTAATGTTTCTGTTTTAATACTACTCTCTCAATTTGTTCCCCAGTTCCTTCCCCTCAGGTCCTCAGGTCTGTCCTCTATGCCTATGTCTCTGTCTGTTGTCACCCTGCAGATAAGTTCATTAATACCATCTTTCTAGATTCCACATAGATGTGTTAATATACAATATTCGTCTTTCTCTTTCTGACTTACTTCACTCTGTATAATAGGCTCTAGGTTCATCCACCTCATTAGAGCTGAGTCAAATGCATTCCTTTTTATGGCTGAGTAATAATTCCATTGTGTATACATACCAAACCTTCTTCATTCATTCATCTGTCAATGACCATCTAGGTTGGTTCTGTGTCCTAGCTATTGTGAATAGAGCTGCAATGAACATTGGGGTACATGCGTCTTTCAATTTTGGTTTCCTCAGAGTATATGCCCAGTAGTGAGATTGTTGGATCATATAGTTTATTCCTAGTTTTTTAAGGAATCTCCATACTGTTTCTCCATAATGGCTGTATCAGTTTACATTCCCACCAACAGTGAAAGAGGCCTCCCTTTTCTCCATACCCTCTCCAGCATTTATTGTTTGTAGATTTTTTTATGATGGCCATTCTGACCCATGTAAGGTGATACCTGATTGTAGTCTTGATTTGTATTTCTCTAATAATGAGTGATGTTGAGCATCTTTTCATGTGTTTATTAGCCATCTGTGTGTCTTTTTTGGAGAAATGCTGTTTAGGCATTTCTGCCCACTTTTTGATTGTGTTGTTTGTTTTTCTGGTATTGAGTGCAATGAGCTGCTTGTATATTTTGGAGATTAATCCTTTGTCAGTTGTTTTATTTGCTATTATTTTCTCCCATTCTGTGGATTGTCATAAAATTACAAACTTACAGTTAAGTGAGTCCTTTCAAAACAAAGCAGGGGTAATGAATCATTCTCCTAGATGGAAGACAGAATGCTTCCAATGTGACATGGTGGGGAGAGATATTGTCTTGACTGGGGCTAAGGTAGCTGAGGATCTTGATGGAAAGAGATGCACAAATGTGTTAGAGTCACACCATCGGGGAGATACACTGACCATCATCAGTCCTTGGGGAAGCCAAGGGAGACAGATAAGAAGCTAGGAACCAGAGATGGAAACCTGAAGTGTCACAGCTGGTCCTTCAAGCAAAGGAGGTAGGGTAGAGATGGCCCAGAACATCATGGACACTGAGAACAAACATAGTCAATTGGAAGCAGGAGACCTCAGATGTAGAACCTAGAACTCAGACCACAATGGGAAGCCAGGGCAGGTTTTACTGTACTCTATTTTTTTTTAATAATTTATTCAACTCAAGGAGTTTTAGCCCCTGGCTCTGCACTAATAGCATTTTGAACTGGCTCCTTTTCTGTGGACTTCAATTTTCTCATTGCCAAAATGGGAAGACTGAGATGCGGCATCCTCTTTGTCCTTTCTAGTTGAGAATGTCATGTGAACAAAAAATTTAAGTCAGAGTCTCTCTTCTATAAGCTTTCTCTTAATGTACATGACATATATATTGTTAATACAGGTGTCAAATTCTCCTTTGTGATAGACGTAATACCTCCCATGTGGTATTGACCTTTCAGCCCCTTAATTTCTATCTCTGGAGCAAGTAGAGAGTGTAGAAAACTAAGTAAGTTTAACATAGATTATCTATGATTAGTTCTCAGGTTTTCACCCACGCCATTTTACTTGGTTAACCTTGGAAGTGGTGGATAAGAAGTATAGACTCAGATGGGCTTTAGCTATGTTGGACCAAGCTGATTATATGTTTATTAGAATTAGGCAGAGCTTTCTCACTGGTTAGTGGATGTGTGCTACAGGTATCAGTATCCCTCTAGTATTCTCTTGATGTTGTGGGATGCTGAAAGAGCTTTTGATGGCTCTGGCTGCACTTGTGGACCCTTCATCCTGGCCTGGCCAATCATAGTGCTCCATTCCTTCCTTCCTGATGCAAAGCAATTGGTCTAGGGGTAGACATTACCATAAGCAAGGATAATCCATCTAAGATATAATCTTATCTTCAATAAGATTTAATATAGAAAACTGAGAGAAGAGGGAAAGGCAAAGAAGGAAATGAGGGGAGAGGAGAAGCAAAAAATAGAAAAAAGAAGAAAGGGAGAGAGAACGAGAGGAAATGAGAAGGCAAGAGCTCTCTTCCTGATATGAAAAGCTGAAAGAATATTGAAAGTAAGGAGCCACCAGGTCCATTTTACTGCCCTTACAGACTGAATAAAACTAATAAGAACAAACTAAAGACAGAGAGGAATAAAGAGAGGGAGAAGAGAAAGAAATCAGAAAATTATTATTACACTGAATTTTTAATTGCATTACCTAATATACCCTTTTTTTTTTTTTTTGTCTTCTAGTTTCTAGATTTTCTGTCACTTGTGATAGTCCTACCAATGCAGTGGATGGCGCTTGATGCCCTGGGTGCATCATTACCCAAATCTTTCCAGTTTCTGAGATTTATGCATAGATGAGGTACCTGATTTCATTCCAGGAGTCTACAATCAGAACACTCACCAGCTTCTGTTTCCAGAAAAATGGTAGAAAGATGATCATTATACCCACTGGGATGATGTGAAAAGAAATTTTACCACATACATGTTGAACAAATGAGAGAAGAAAGTTACCATGTATGATGTGAATCACTGGTATCATGAGAAATTCAAAACAGAATATTCAGGCAAAACAGTGTCATAAAGTCATAGCTTGAAAAAAAAAGTCATAGCCTGGCACAGTAAATAAGCTAGCCTATTAGTGGACTACACATTCAAAAGGGTCTTTGTAGGGAGATTATATGGAGATTGTAGGAATAACTTTATTTTTAAATTGTTATTTTTTTCGATAGTATAATCCCTCTTTCACATATGATAAACTGGAGATTTAGGGAATGTAATAACTTGCCTCACTGCTAAGTGGCCACGTTCGTAATTTTAAAGAGACTTATCTCAATTTTAGCCAGTATATTCTTTACTATATCATTGCAAGATAATCACCAGAAAATGTATTCCCTGTTTATTGTCTCAGGCTCATGAGGTAGATGGAACCACTCTGGGCCATATCCCTCCTAAATAACTCCTACTGTTTCCCTCAAGTTGTATCCCCTTGTATATCCATGCCTACAATGGGCAGACTTTCTTTTTTCCCCCGGCTGAGCCACATGGCTTGCAGGATCTTATTTCCCTGACCAGGGATGGAACCAGGGCCCTCATCAGTGAGAGCTTAGAGTCCTAATCACCTGACCACCAGGAAATTCCCAAGCAAACGTTAAGAAAGAGACTCTGGCATGTTCAATAGGGATTGAAGATACACAAAAGGAAGAGGAACATACAGACTGGCCCTCCCCTGAGGAATGCACATTCTACTGGGGAAGACAATGGTGAACAAACACTCATAGTATGACATGATTGTGCAAGGCCAGAAGCACAGTCAGGAGTTAGGGAGCTCAGGGCAAGTGACTCATGCTTCCTGGGGGTTTCAGGAAAGACTTCACAAAGGAAATTCTATTTGAGATGGACCTTGAAGGCACATGCAGAAAAGGGAACCTTAGGGACCTTCAGTGTTAAAGAAGTCTTATTTGCTTAACCTCTCTGTGGTGGGCAGCTATTTTTAATTTGTCCAACATACTATATTTCTCTCTCTCTCATCCCTTTATTAATAAAAATGAAGGGAATGGCAATCCACTCCACTATTCTTGCCTGGAGAATTCCATGGACAGAGAAGTCTGGTGGGCTACAGTCCATGGGGTCGCAAATAGTTGGACACGACTGAGCTATTAACACACACGCACACACACAACACACCTCTTTAAAAAACCACCCTTCCTTTTTAAGTCCGGAGGTTTTGTCTCTGATCTCCGCCTAGTAAATCTGAGTTAAGACAGTGATTCATTTAGAGATTGAGGTATGACCTACATTTGACCAAATAATAATCACACTAGTAATTTTTACATTCATTTGTTGTTAGAACATAATGATTTCCTCAGAGCAGCTTGTTATTTGGGAGGATGTCAGTCTACAGGGGCCATAGCTTCTGTGTATGTGAGGAGGATTTGCCTAAGAATGAAGTCAACTGGAAAAGGACTAAGGAAAGAGTTTTGATGACTTTTTAAAAGTACCCATAACTCTCTATAACACCTTTATACACCATAGGTAAATTAACCAAAAATTTCAAATGATAAATACTTCACACTAATACAGTGAATGCTACTTAAGTAATATTTGCATTTCATCTGGGACCTTCTGAGTCACCTTCTTATGCCTATTAAGCACATATTCAAAAAGTATTTGTAAGTCAACTATATGTCAGTAAAAATCTTTTAAAAAGCATTTGCTAGTCATATCATCAGCCATCAGCCGTGGGCCTGCTGGTATGAAATACTGGTGTTGACCTGGGGATATAGATAAATCACAGAGAGCCCTTCAAGAATAGAGATAGGCACAAAGCAATGAGCAAAGAAGACAAAAGAGGACGAGGTGGTTGGACGGCATCACTGACTCAATGGACATGAGTTTCAGCAAACTCTGGGAGATGGTGAAGGACAGGGAAGCCCAGTGTGCTGCAGTCTCTGGGGTCAAGAATAGTCAGACACAACTGAGCAACTGAACAATAGTCAATGCAATGTCACATGAGAAGATAATATGAAGTTTAGTCATAGATGGTTTTTGTTTATTATAATGTAAAAAAAAAGGAGAAATAATCTTTCTGTGGTAGGAGAAAGCAAGCTTCCTGGAGGAGACAAGAGAAACATTCCATGTTTCTGACAACGGAAAATGAAGCAAGAGTTCACAAGACAGGAAAATGGGATTAGAGCTTTCCAGAGACAGAATCAGTTTGTTCTCTAGGCACAGCGTAACTAATAATGTGTTCAAGGAAAAGCAGGTTTTTCTGTAGTAGAAAAGCAAAGCATGGACGGTGAGATTGGTCTGAAATGCATCTGAAAAACATATTGAGATTCAATGATAAATGTGTTTATGCTGCACCAATCAATTTCACCCTGTGAAAAATAGGAAGCCCAAAAAAAGAAAAGTATTTTTTTTTTAAGAACCAAATTGCTCAGATTTAAATTTTGAAAGATGCATCTGGTTGTAAGAGGGGAGATGTGATATTGCATGAGGCAGAAATAGAATAGAAATAGGGATGTAAAAACAAGTGTTACTATAATAGACCAAGAGAGAGATGGTAGGGCAGACCGAATGAGAAGAAGGGTACAAGAAGGAAAAAAAAAAAAAAAAACAGTAAGAAAGGATGACACAATGCTCAATGAACAACTTGGGAGAGGTAATTTTACCTTTTTAATTTTTCTTGCAAATGCAGATCAGTGTGTCAGGAAGTAGAGGGACTCTAGGTGAACTTGACCCAAACCCCTGCACATAGCAAACATTTCAGTGGCAGGCATTTCACCTACATTTGGGGGACCCTACATCCATCTAAATCAGAAGTCTTTCCTGCAGGCACTGGCCAGCGAGCTGGAGTTCTTCCACTGAAATAACATGCCCAGAATCCATCTAGCAGCCAGGCTCCACTGAGGTTTTCAAAATGCAATTAACATCATCCTTAGTCAATGTACACCTATATTACATGCAAAGTACTGTATCAGACCAGCCTCCTAAGTATTAGGGAGTTCTTAGAACCATCCTATGAAATGAGTGGTATCATAATCTCCACTTTCCAAATGAGAGAAATAAGGCTTAGAGTAAGTTCACATTCTGTTTTTTTTTTTTTCTTCTTCTATTTAAATCATCTTGCATGTATACATTAGACTCATTTTTTAAAATATCCTTCATATACCCTTATATAATTTAAAAATATCCTTCATATACCCTTATATAATTTTTGTAACAGGATTATTAGGCTTGTACTAAATGGCTGTATCATCAATCACTCCTGTGTTTTTTTTTTTTTTCCTGGTGTTGTAGATAATGCTGAGATAAACATTCTTATTTAATGCAAAAGAACGGATCTCTGGTTATCCTCTGCAATGAATTCTTAGAAATAGATTTACTAACATGAACATGTCTTAGTCATAGTATCTTTCTCCAAATTTTGGAAAGGGTTTCTAAAAACAGCATTGCAGTTAAGTAATATTGTAGATTATCAGAGTTTTAAAACAAGGTTTGGAGAAAGAGCTGTTTAATAAAAAAAAAAGAGCTGGTAATACAGTCAATTATCTTTCTCACTAATTCAGTTGGCCTTTTCCCTCCATCATCAGTAACAAACTTTATTTTCTTGGGCTCTAAAGTCACTGCAGATGGTGACTGCAGCCATGAAATTAAAAGACAATTGCTCCTTGAAAGAAAAGCTATGACCAACCTAGACAACATATTAAAAAACAGGCATTACTTTGCAGACAAAGGTCCATCTAGACAAGCTATGGTTTTGCCACTATTCATATATGGATATGAGAGTTGGACAATAAAGAAGGCTGAGCACAGAAAAATTGATGCTTTTGAACTGTGGTGTTCGAGAAGACTTTTGAGAGTCCCTTAGACTACAAGGAGATCCAATCAGTCCATCCTAAAGGAAATCAATCCTAAATATTCATTGGAAGGACTAAAGCTAATGCTAAAACTCCAATACTTTGGCCACCTGATGCGAAGAGCCAACTCATTAGAAAAGACTCTGATGCTGGAAAAGATTGAAGGTGGGAGGAGAAGGGGACGACAGAGGATGAGATGTTGGATGGCATCACTGCCTCAATGAACATGAGTTTCAGCAAGCTCAGGGAGATGGTAAAGGACAGGGAAGCCTGTCCTATGTTGCACTTCAGTGGGTCACAAAGAGTTGGACATGACTGAGTGACTGAAAAACAAAGCTCATCGCCACCTAATCATAATGCTGTCTTAAAGTGAATCCTATTCAAGAAACAGAACAATCCAACATCATAAATCATTTATTACTGATGTATCACTTACTCCCTTTTTCTTATGCTATGATTTTTACTATTTCAATATATTTTATTTGTTGATAATACATGTTTTAACTGTGAATGATAGTTTTGTAAACCATTTTTAGCAAGAAAATCACATAGCAATAGAAAGTCTCAAGATGTTCTCTCCATAGCATGAGCTACTTTCAAAATTGTTATTTCTATTTCTTCAAGAATAGATTATGTACTTAGAATGAAGTTAGATTTAAAGGATGATGATTTGTCTTTAAACTTATTTTCTTAAAAAGTTAAACTCACAGAAACAGAGAGTAGAAAAATGACTGCCAGGAGTAAGGGGTGGGAGATAGAAAGAGGAATTGGTAAACAAATACAAATTTTCAGCTATAACAAGAACGGAGTCTGATGTGTAGCATAGTGACTACAGATTATAATATTATATTGTATAATTGAAATTTGCTAAGAGGATAGAGCTTAAACATTATCACAAACACAATAAAGTAAATATGTAAGATGATGAATATGTTAATTTGATGGTGGAATTCTTTCACAGTGTGTAAGTATATCAAATCATCATGTTGGGAATCTTAAGTAGCTTATTTTATTTGTCAATTCAGTTCAGTTCAGTTCAGTCGCTCAGTCGTGTCTGACTCTTTGCAATCCCATGAACTGCAGCACTCCAGGCCTCCCTATCCATCACCAACTCCTGGAGTTTACCCAAACTCATGTCCATTCAGTAAGTGATGCCATACAACAATCTCACCCTCTGTTGTCCCCTTCTCCTCCCACCCCCAATTTTTCCCAACATCAGGGTCTTTTCAAATGAATCAGCTCTTCACATCAGGTGGCCAAACTATTGGAGTTTCAGCTTCAACATCAGTCATTCCAATGAACACCCAGGACTAATCTCTTTTAGGATGGACTGGTTGGATCTCCTTGCAGTCCAAGGGAATCTCAAGAGTCTTCTCCAACACTACAGTTCAAAAGCATCAAATCTTTGGCACTCAGCTTTCTTTATAGTCCAACTCTCACATCCATACATGACTCCTGGAAAAACCATAGCCTTGACTAGACGGACCTTTGTTGGCAAAGTAATGTCTCTGCTTTTGAATATGCTATCTAGGTTGGTCATAACTTTTCTTCCAAGGAGTAAGCGTCTTTTAATTTCATGGCTGCAATCACCATCTGCAGTGATTTTGGAGCCCCTCAAAATAAAGTCAGCCACTGTTTCCACTGTTTCCTCATCTATTTCCCATGAAGTGGTGGGACCAGATGCCATGATCTTCGTTTTCTGAATGTTGAGCTTTAAACCAACTTTTTCACTCTCCTCTGTCACTTTCATCAAGAGGCTTTTTAGCTCCTCTTCACTTTCTGCCATAAGGGTGGTGTCATCTGCATATCTGAGGTGATTGATATTTCTCCCGGCAATCTTGATTCCAGCTTGTGTTTCTTCCAGTCCAGCATTTCTCATGATGTACTCTGCATAGAAGTTAAATAAGCAGGGTGGCAATATACAGCCTTGACGTACTCCTTTTCCTATTTGGAACCAGTCTGTTGTTCCATGTTCAGTTCTAACTGTTGCTTCCTGACCTGCATATAGGTTTCTCAAGAGGCAGGTCAGGTGGTCTGGTATTTCCATCTCTCTCAGAATTTTCCACAGTTTATTATGAGCCACACAGTCAAAGGCTTTGGCATAGTCAACAAAGCAGAAATCCATGTTTTTCTGGAACTCTTTTGCTTTTTTGATGATCCAGCGGATGTTGGCAATTTGATCTCTGGTTCCTCTGCCTTTCCTTAAACCAGCTTGAACATCTGGAATTTCATGGTTCATGTATTGCTGAAGCCTGGCTTGGAGAATTTTGAGCATTACTTTACTAGCATGTGAAATGAGTTCAACTGTGTGGTAGTATGAGCATTCTTTGGCATTGCCTTTCTTTGGGATTGGAATGAAAACTGACCTTTTCCAGTCCTGTGGCCACTGCTGAGTTTTCCAAATTTGCTGGCATATTGAGTATAGCACTTTCATAGCATCATCTTTCAGGATTTGAAATAACTTGACTGGAATTCCGTCACCTCCACTAGCTTTGTTCTTAGTGATGCTTTCTAAGGCCCACTTGACTTCACATTCCAGGATGTCTGGCTCTAGGTGAGTGATCACACCATCATGATTATCTGGGTGATGAAGATCTTTTTTGTACAGTTCTTCTGTGTATTCTTGCCACCTTTTCTTAATATCTTCTGCTTCTGTTAGGTCCATACCATTTTTGTCCTTTATCGAGCCCATCTTGGTATGAAATGTTCCCTTGGTATCTCTAATTTTCTTGAAGAGATCTCTAGTCTTTCCCATTCTGATGTTTTCCTCTATTTCTTTGCATTGATGACTGAGGAAGGCTTTCTTATCTCTCCTTGCTATTCTTTGGAACTCTGCATTCAGATGCTTATATCTTTCCTTTTCTCCTTTCCTTTTTGCTTCTCTTCTTTCCACAACTATCTTAAGGCCTCCTTAGACAGCCATTTTGCCTTTTTGCATTTCTTTTCCATGGGGATGGTCTTGATCCCTGTCTCCTGAACATGTCAAGAACCTCTGTCCATAGTTCATCAGGCACTCTATCTACCAGATCTAGTCCCTTAAATCTATTTCTCACTTCCACTGCATAATCATAAGGGATTTAATTTAGGTCATACCTGAATGATCTAGTGGTTTACCCTACTTTCTTCAATTTAAGTCTGAATTTGGCAATAAGGAGTTCATGATCTGAGCCACAGTCTGCTCTTGGTCTTGTTTTTGCTGACTGTATAGAACGTCTCCATCTTTGGCTGCAAAGAATATAATCAATCTGATTTCAGTGCTGACCATCTGGTGATGTCCATGTGTAGAGTCTTCTCTTGTGTTGTCAGAAGAGGGTGTTTGCTATGACCAGTGTGTTCTCTTCGCAAAACTCTATTAGCCTTTGCCCTGCTTCATTCCGCATTCCAAGGCCTGTTACTCCAGGTGTTTCTTGACTTCCTATTTTGCATTCCAGTTCCCTATAATGAAAAGGACATCTTTTTTGGTTGTTAGTTCTAAAAGGTCTTGTAGGTTTTCATAGAACCGTTCAACCTCAGTTTCTTCAGTGTTACTGGTTGGGGCATAGGCTTGGATTACTGTGATATTGAATGGCTTGCCTTGGAAACGAACAGAGATCATTCTGTCGTTTTTGAGATTGCATCCAAGTACTGTATTTCAGACTCTTTTGTTGACCATGATGGCTACTCCATTTCTCCTAAGGGATTCCTGCCCACAGTAGTAGATATAATGGTCATCCGAGTTAAATTCACCCATTCCAGTCCATTTTAATTTGCTGATTCTTAGAATGTCGATGTTCACTCTTGCCATCTCCTGTGTGACCACTTCCAATTTGCCTTGATTCATGGACCTAACATTTAGGTTCTTACGCAATATTTCTCTTTACAGCATTGGACCTTGCTTCTATCACCAGTCACATCCACAGCTGGGTATTGTTTTTGCCTTGGCTCCATCCCTTCATTTTCTCTGGAGTTATTTCTCCACTGATCTCCAGTAGCATGTTGGGTACCTACCGACCTGGGGAGTTCCTCCTTCAGTATTGTATCATTTTGCCTTTTCCTACTGTTCATGGGGCTCTCAAGGCACGAATACTGAAGTGGTTTGCCATTCCCTTCTCCAGTGGACCACATTCTGTCAGACCTCTCCACCATGACCCGTCCATCTTGGGTGGCCCCACACAGCATGGCTTATTTTCATTGAGTTAGACCCCATAGACTGTACAGTCCATGGAATTCTCCAGGTGAGAATACTGGAGTGAGTAGCCTTTCCCTTCTACAGGAATTACAAGCATACCTTGGAGATATTTCAGGTTCAGTTACAGACCCACACAATAAAGCAAGTATCACAGTAAAAGGAGTCAAACAAATGCTGTTGGTTTCCCAGTGCTTATAAAAGTTATGTTTACACTATGCTGTTCATGTTTACACTATACTGTCGTGTAAGTGTGTAATAGCATTTTGTCTAAACTAATCATGTGAGCCTTCATCTCGTTGTAGTCAGAACAGCAAGGATCACTGATCACCAATCACTGTCACAAATATAATAGTGAAAAAGTTTGAAATATTGTGAGACTTGACAGAGTGTTACATAGAGACACAAAGTGAGCAAATGCTATTGGAAAAATGGTGCTGATAGACTTACTCAATGCAAGGTTGACACAAACCTTCAATTTGTAAAAAGTGCAGTATCTGCAAAGCACAGTAAAGTGAAGCACAATAAAGCAAGGTATGCCTGGATATGAATATTAAAATAAAGTCCCATGTTTTCTTCCCATATTACCATAGATTTGCTTGACCTACCAGATTAATTCTGCCCCCACAGGAGGCTTCTTGGCTTCCATATGCTTTAAGGATGCTGGAAGGAATGAACTGTGTCACTGAGGCTGGTGCAACCCCCACCAATAGCCTTGCTTTCCAGTCTCACAGCTCAGGAATGCATCCTTATTAAACCAGGCTCAGAAGCTCAATGTGTCTGCTTTGAGTCACTGAAAATGTTCCTGGAATATGACATCTGCAGTGTTAGGGAGAGCACAACTTTGTTGTATGGCATTTAAACTTTCAGCAGGATCACAGAACATCTGTTATTTCAAGTTGGACTTGATTTTTTTTTTTAACCGCCAGACTTTCAGACCATACAATACCAGCTTTCTTCAAATGTAACTCTTAAGTTCCTTTTATGGTAAAGTTTAATACGGTGAACATATGGAAGGTCTGAACGTCTGCCAAATGTTTTAAAAGACAAGGTTATAAATACCCCGGCAGCGAGCTTTGTTCCTTAATGTATGGCTCTGTTACTCGGAGTCAACATGGAAGATAAATCAGAACATAGAGCTGGCTTGGGCATTAACTTGATATTTCTGGCAAGTATTCATAGTATCTCATTCAAGAGAGAGAGAGAGAGAGAGAGTAGTGGTTGTTCTGAGGTAACATTAACAGAATGCCAAAAAAAAAAATATATATATATATAGCAAAGAGTGGAATTACAGCTTAACTAAAACATGTAAAATGTGAATGAATGCACAGTCCAATTTTCTCATCGGAAAACTGAAGCATGAAGAGTCATCAGGAAGCCCATGGGACTAGATATTACACTATTTGCCTGGTTCCTCTAGGTTTGGAATAGATACCTCTTAATTTCCTGGGTTATGGATCCCCCCATCCCACCTCAAGCTCAGCTCTTCACTAATCCCCAGGACTCTATTCTCAAATGACCCTCTACCCAAATTTAAGCTCATCCCCACCTGACTCAGCTCAGGACACACCACAATCATTTCTCTGATTCTGGTCTTTCCCTAGAAACAGAGATTTGCTGACTTGCCCTTGCTCTCCCCAGTGTCTGACATGGCTAGTCCCATTGTGGCTGGGCTAACAATCAAAAGGGCCCTTACCTACTTCCACAACACAGGATGCACTATGTCAATCCTGGGCCAAAGACATCTTTGAGATGAAGCCTCTCAGGTGAATAAACCTCAGTATGGCATAAGGAAGGCTCTTTGCATGAACTTTTCAAGTCACTAGGATAATGTTGAATGATTCATGTCCTTCTCATGTAAGTGCACTTAGTATCCTGAATGGCTAAATGTAGCTTCCAATGAGTCCAGCAATGGCCAAGACTAAGTGCATTTATGTGGCAGAATGTGATTAAGGGCAGAAAGCTAAAAAAAAGGTATCAAGAGAACTTCACTATTTTTTCCACTTCCTGGTTGAGAGTCATTTGTTCTTTTTTACATACCATCTAATCCCGAATTTCCACATTTCTAAAATGGGAATCATAACAAACCTGACTTACTTAGAACATTAATATCAGTCTCACATGACATAAAGCCTGAAAAAGCTCAGAAGATCCTAAAAAGTACTCTCGTGCTTTGTATTTATGAGCTGAAGATTTCTTGTGTAATAAAGAACCTTCAGCTCACAGTGGATTACAAACAGTTTCATCTCTCACACACGATACATGTTGTTTGTAGGTTTCTTGCCACTCTGCTCCAAGTGTCTGCTTCACTCCAGGATCTAAGGCATCTCTGCACCCAGAACTGTTTTCTGGTAGTTGAGGGAAAAAAAAAATAATAGAACCCTAAGGTGGTTCTTGAACCTTTGTCTCCGATGTGGATGGTATCAAAGCTGATCATATTTTGTTAGCCAAAGCAAGTCATACTAAGAAACCTAACCCCAATTGGGTAGAAAAATATACATATCTCACAGGAAAACAAAAAATCTGCCCAAACTCTCTCATTTCTGCCTTACTTGTAGCCCTTAACCAGCTATGATGAAGTAGCCTAGAAAGAAGGGACTCATCTGAAATTGAATACATAGGGATGGAATAGAGGATAGGTTTTAAGGAGACAGTTCGAGAGAGGAAAAAGACAATAAGGAATGAAAAGAGAGTAAAAAAAGAGAGAATAAAACATCACACACAACACTTCTGTCCCAGAATTTGTGAAGGAGATGTTGTAATTCATAGCACACAATTAGAGATGCATTTTTAGTGAAAACCAGGGTTCACACATCTGGTCTGTCAACGACTGTGACAACTTACACAGTCACAGTGTAAACTGTGGGTTTAAACTCTGGGTCTCACTGAACCTTGGTTGAGTGGGTGCATGCTAAATAACTTCAGTTGTGTCCAGCTCTGGACAATATCCTGCTAGGCTCCTCTTTTCATGGGTATTCTCCAGGCAAGAACACTGGAGTGGGTTGCCATGCCCTCCTCCAGGGGATCTTCCAGACCCAGAGATTGAACCCACGTCTCTTATATCTCCTGCATTAGGCAGACTGGTTCTTTATCACTGGTGCTACCAGGGAAACCCTGCACCTTGGTTACTTGGCTATAAAATGAGAAGCAGGTAGCCAAGTGCATCTCATAAATTTCAATGAGATAATTAGATATGGAAGTGTAAATCATAGACCTATCAGGCAGAAATAAATGTTAAAGCAACATTCAGAGTCGGGGGGCAGTTTATTTGGTGTTGTTTATTCTAACAACAATCATGATAGAAAGACCCAGTAACAATCATTCTCTCCTCCCACGTACCCAGCCATCAGCCACCAAGTCATCCATACACATATCCAACCTATATCTCACTCCACAAATGATTTAAAAAACTGAGACCTCCATAAAGATAACAAAAGCATTTGCTGAAAATAGCTGGCAGGTACCATAGTCCTGTTCATAATTACATAGATTTAATTGTGGACCATATTCAGTATATGCACATTTCTTTCTGCAGAATAGATGCGGGGAGGGAAACTCAGAAAACTAGCTGCACAAAGCTCAGGGATTTTTGGTTATAAGCAATGGAAACAGAAGCTAAGCTTAAACTAGAAAACTTAATGCTTTCTTAACTTTGAACCTTCCTTCCATAATCAGGAAGGTTGTAGTTATATATGAACTGGGTCACAGGAGATGAAAAGATGCTGTCACACTTATTATCATCTTCATTACCCTCACCATCCTTTCACAGTATTTTTCTCTCCCTCCTGTTCTTTCTCCCCCTACTCCTTCTTCAACCTCTCTCCCCTCCCAATTCCCTTCCTCCATTAATTTTCTCTGTATCTCCATTTCTATGTGTCAGTCTGATTCTCTACTCTTTCAAGTATGGTTTCTTTCTGGTGCTGTGAAAGTGGTTCTAGTTAGCAATGAACCCATATGCTTAAGTTTATAATGCACAAGGAAACGTAGGTCTTTTACCTTCCGACTCTGTGCGACCCCACAGATGGCAGCCCACCAGGCTCCCCCGTCCCTGGGATTCTCCTGGCAAGAACACTGGAGTGGGTTGCCTTTTCCTTCTCCAATGCATGAAAAGTGAAAGTGAAGTCATGGAAGAATCTGCTTGAGTCTAATGGTCACCCTTCTATCCAACTCTGTGGACAGGCAAATGATGTAAGACAATGTGCTTGCAGGAAGGAGCGTGCAAGATTATCCCCCGAGAAACAAACGGGGTGGTGCGGCACAGCTCTCACTGGAACAGGACAGACACAGCAACATGGCAACAGAACCCCTCTGAGGGCACCTACGGTTTGTAGCTGTCATTGCTACCGTGCTCCCTATGACCAACAAGAATGTCTATACCTAACAGTCTTTAATGACTTCAGAGCAGCAACTGTCTACCTTGCCTACACTAATCAATTAATATGAGTTTCCCACCCCAAATCCCCAGGCTTTGAGGAGCTCCAGATTACAGTCTATCCCCACAAAATTAGGAGAAGCCCATGATACCCTTGGCACTGCTATTTGATGATCCCTACAGAGCATTACTGGAGAAGGCAATGGCACCCACTCCAGTACTCTTGCCTGGAAAATCCCATGACGGAGGATCCTGGTAGGCTGCAGTCCATGAGGTCGCTAAGAGTCGGACACGACTGAGCGACTTCATTTTCACTTTTCACTTTCCACCTGCATGCATTGGAGAAGGAAATGGTAACCCACTCCAGTATTCTTGCCTGGAAAATCCCAGGGACGGGGGAGCCTGGTGGGCTGCCGTCTATGGGCTCTCACAGAGTCAGACATGACTGAAGTGACTTAGCAGCAGCAGCAGCATCAGAGCATTACTCCTGAAGACTAATAAAAAATAAACTTTTTTTTTTCATTTCTCTTCTGCAATTCACTGGAATTACAGAAACAACTATTACAATTTTCTATCTACATTAAAAAATTAAATGCAAAATGAGTTAGGTTAGAGTGTAAGTGTAATGGTGAGAAAGTTATTTTTAAAATGCATCAGTGGCTCCCACACAGTGGGACCTTAATAAATGTTTAATAATGGCTATATTAGTTTACTTCCTATAATTGTTTCTGCCATTAAAATGCACTTCTACCTTCTAGAAGAAAATGACAAGTGAGAAGGGTTAAGATTTGGAAACAATATGCCATTAAGATGATATAAAGAACATTTTTTCCCCAGCCAGAACCAATAGCTCAGGGGTTTGTACTTTTTACTTTCTTATTTAGTCACACATAGATTGTGTATGTAGAGACTGCAGGATTCATCTAGTGGCATCCAGCACTATTTTATTCCTTTTTCTCCTAAGTGTTGTGATTTTGGAATAATCTGTGAGCAAACCAGTTCACCAAGCATTTTCAGAATGCCCCCAGCAAACAAATAAAGGTATCAAGTGATGTGGGCAATGCAGAGATGAGAGTGCTGAGAGTTCCTGAGAGATGGGAAGGAAAGATTTCTGTTGAATATAAAATATGCTGTAAAATTGTCTGATATGATTATTGTGTATCTGCTGGTTTTATAAAGCCTGACATTCATACAACATAACAGAAATCATGTTTTTTGAAAAGGCACACTAGCAAGCATCCATTCAAATTAATTAATGCTCCATTCTAAACTTAATCACTTGCTAAGAACAACAAATTCTTACACAGTGTATTAGATAATCCATTAAATTCCTCATTCCAAAATATCTAATGCGTCATTGTTTTGTACTAACCTGCAGAGACAAGTAGTCAGCTAGCTTGTTCCTATCTTTCTTTTGTTCCTATTTTTTTTTAAATAGCAACATAACTGACATTTTGAAAAACAACAAGTGCTAGGAATTATAAATAACCAAAGAAATAAGAAAAACTGGGGAGATATTTCACATTTTATCAAGCATTATTTACTACCACCCATCCTATTAGTTGTTTTTTCCACTAAACACGGATGTTTCATTTTATATTATTGTAATCCCTAGAGTAACACATTCCCCTGTTTACTGGCAATTAAACTTTCTGAGCTACTATTCACAAGATATGAAGTCAGACTTGATCTTCCAATAGGGAAGATCCTGTGTTTGAAATGTTTGATGTGTTTAAAGAACCATAATAGTTCTTTGGGCTTCCCTGGTGGCTCACTGGTAAAGAATATGCCTGCTAGTACAGGAGGTGTAGGTTCAATGTCTCAACTGGGAAGATTCCCTAGAGAAGGAAATGACAACCCACTCCAGTATTCTAGGCTGGAGAATCCCATGGTCAGAAGGCTACAGTCCATGGGGTCACAAAAGAGTCAGACGTGACCTAGTGACTAAACAACAACAACAAATAGTTCTTTATATCTGGTTACATAGATATAGCCTATGGGAAAACCCAAATTAACTTTTTAACCATCCAATATGTGTAGGTATCGAAGACAAGAATGCTGGACAGCAGCTGGTGAAGGGGGTTTCCCTCATCATTTCATAATGTTAGCTATGAGTAAACAATAGAGGATTCTAAGCATTGATGTGATCTGATTAATTCTTATAAATATCACTCCGGTGATTAGCCAATGGACAAGATGGATTAGACAAGATTACTTAGAGCATAGAAAGAATGAATACAGGAAGATCAGTAAGAAGAAATTTTGGAAAAGCCCAAACCAGACAGTAGTGAAACAGACAGGCGATTTGAAATCCATTAAGGAGCAAACACTATTGGACTTATGGGACAATGGAGCATGGGGCTTGGGACTTCAAGTATGCTAAAGAAACAATTGGGTAGATAGATAGGATCTGGAATTACCTGTTTTCCCATCTTTGATCAGAAATTCTTAAAAGGTGGTATGATCCCTGAGAAAATATATTCATGTGGAAGTTAAGAGAGGCCCACTGAAATCACACTGTTCATGGGAAACCAGGCCACCAAAATTCTTATTAATGGCAAAAGACGGGACCTGGTTATAAGCTTAAAAAAAAAAAGAGAGAGAGAGAGAAAGAAGGAAGATTCTGCCTTATTGTTCAAGAAATGTTTGATTATTGGCCCAAATAGAACTACCACTTTAGACTGAGGGATGTGGAAGTTACCTATATATTACACTTACAGTCAAAAAGGCAGAACTTAATTTTGAGCAATAGTTATGAGGCTTATAGCCAAAACTTTATATGATATAACTGTTAAAGTACATTACATGGGTTTACATGTTTAATTCTTGCAACAATTATTTGAGACAGGTACTATTATTAGCTTTACTATGGGGTTGTAAAGAGTTGGACATGACTGACTTTCACATTCACATTAGGGATAAAACCAATGAATTTCACATAAAAAATCTTACATCAAAAAAATGGTTGTGAAGGGATAATTTGTCATTGTAAACTCAGACTTAAGGTATGACTAAACACGAATGTGCTAACCTTACGGATGTGAGGTCAGAGGGAAAGCAAAATGACAAGAGGTGTATATTAATTTTATTTCTACTTCAAACTTATAGTTTGAAAGCAGTGATCCAAGAATTTGGCACCTTGGGTTTTTGACATGAGAAATTAAGAAATTATTGCAAAATACTCTCTAAAATCATTTTTATTTTATCATTTTTCTTTCAAATAATAAATTCTTTTGGAGAAGGAAATGGCAACCCACTCCAGTACTCTTGCCTGGAAAATCCCATGGACGGAGGAGCCTGGTAGGCTACAGTCCATGGGGTCGCTAAGAGTCAGACATGACTGAGCAACTTCACTTTCACTTTTCACTCTCATGCATTGGAGAAGGAAATGTCAACCCACTCCAGTATTCTTGCCTGGAGAATCCCAGGAACAGAGAAGCCTGGTGGGCTGCTGTCTATGGGGTTGCACAGGGTCAGACACGACTGAAGTGACTTAGCAGCAGCAGCAGCAGTAAATTCTTTATGGAATAGTTTCTTGTTATTAATATTTATAATAATTGATCAATGATTCTTTAGTTTATAAACATCATATAGAGAAGTTGGGAGGACTAAATGCTATATTTAATTGAATAAGTTTTCATGAAGTTCTTTGAATAAGTTCTCATGAAGTTCTTACATATCTAGATTTTATATCTATAATATATGTAATCATTGAAAGTTAACAGTTTACAAAACCATACTAAAGAGCATAGCAAAGTCAAGAGACAAAAGGGTGAAGATTTTATTTTTTTAAATTTATTTTTAATTGGAGGATGATTGCTTTACGATATTATGTTGCTTCTGCCATACAACAAAGTGAACCAGCCATAAGTACACATGTGCCCTCTCCCTCTGGAACCTCCACCCCACCTTCCACTGCATCCCACTCCTCTAGGTTGTCACAGAGCACCTTGTTGAGCTCCCTGTGTTATACAGCAACTTCCTATTGCTCAGCTGCCAAGTTGTGTCCCACTCTTTGAGACCCTATGGACTGTGGCCCACCAGGCTCTTCCGTCCATGGGATTTTCCAGGAAAGAATACTGGAGTGAGTTGCTATTTCCATCTCCAGAACTTCCCATTAGCTATCTATTTTACATATGATAATGTATATGTTTCAATGCTACTCTCTCAACTAGTCCTACCCTCTCCTTCCCCACTGTGTCAAAAGTCAGTTTTCTATATGTGTCTCTGTTCCACACCTGCAAATAGGTACCATTTTTATAGATTCCATAAATACATGTTAATATATATTTGTTTTCCTCTTTCTGACTTATTTGTGTAACAAGTTCTAGGTTCATCCACCTCACTATAATTGACTCAAATGCATTCCTTTTTATGACTGAGTATGAAGCTGTATTTGCTAACACGGCTAGCCATTTGTGAAACTCCCCATGTACTGCCCTGATTATATCTAGCACTCTGTTTCTCTGAACCAAAATTTAGCCTCAGGATCTTTCTCAACATAGGACTTTAATAGACATTACTAACGAAGAAGACTCTTGACAGTCCCTTGGACTGCAAGGAGATCCAACCAGTCCACCCTAAAGGAGATCAGTCCTGGGTGTTCATTGGAAAGACTGATGCTAAAGCTGAAACTCCAGTACTTTGGCCACCTCATGCGAGGAGTTGACTCATTGGAAAAGACCCTGATGCTGGGAAGGATTGGGGGCAGGAGGAGAAGGGGACGACAGAGGATAAGCTGGCTGGATGGCATCACCAACTCGATGGACATGAGTTTGAGTAAGCTCTGGGAGTTGGTGATGGACAGGGAGGCCTGGCGTGCTGTGATCCATGGGGTCGCAAAGAGTTGGACACGACCGAGCAACTGAACTGAACTGAACTGAACTAGACAGAGTTTTGCCACTTGAGATGAAACTTTGTTTCCATCCAAAGGATAAAACACTTATCCTGTTGAAAATGAAACAAACATGCTTCCATAAAGGTGTCTCACTTAGGTAAATCTGAACCTGTTTCTGCAAACTTTTAAGGAGAACAGCTGCCCCCATGTCCTGAAGAAGTGCTGGAGAAATTGAGTATTTTCTTCAGTCTTCTTTCCAAATGTAACTCTCTTAACAGCCTTTGTCCTGACTCTGTTAAAGACCTGAGAAAACTCTCTGCTGTGAAAATCTCCTTCCGAGACTGAAGATATATTTATAGGCTGGGAGAATTAATAATAATTCTACTACCTAGGCAGTAGGTGTTAGTTAAAAAAAGGAAGCCAGCGTTCACTTGTGTTAAAGGGTCAACAGAAAGACTTTAGGATGTGCTCACCACCTGAGCACATCTGGGCTCACCACCTGAGCACATCTGGGCTGCTCCTTCTTACGCAGGCCCCATGACGCATTAGAAAGTCAGGAAAAGAAGCATTGCAACTTTATTTGTCTCTGAGCTCAGAAAAGGTGGTGTGGAGCCTGAAAAGTGCCTAGAAATTAAAGCCAGGTAAATAGGATTCATAAATTAGTTGCAATAGTTGTTACTACCTCTTGGGGATTGTGTAGGTAATACCAGCAAATGAATTAAATGGCTGATGTTCTAAGACGGAAATCAAACATACCTCTCTGAAGGGATCATGGTGTCCTGAAGCCCCCTGAACACCTCGACTTGACAGTAACGGTTGATGTGCTCAGTCGCTTCAGTCATGGCCCACACTGCGACCCCATGGACCACAGCCCACCAGGCTCCTCTGTCCATGGGGTTTCCCAGGCAAGAATACTGAAGTGGGTTGCCATGCCCTCCTCCAGGGGATCTTCCCAACCCAGGGATGGAACCCAAGTCTCTGGCGAGTTTCCTGCTTTGCAGGCGAACTCTTTACCTCTGAGTCACTGGGGAAGCCCCAGTAACAATTGATATGAATAACTTATCCAGAGTCAGAACAAGTCCATCCAGAAGGTGAGAGGAAGTGGTCTGCCATGGACATCTAGTAAAGGAGAGTCACAGAAACACATGCTGGCAACATGTAAAGGTGTCTGTGTAAAGATGTCTAGGAGGTGAGTCTTAATGAGGTGAGTCTTAATGAAGTGAGGAGGAATCTTAATCAGAGATTGCTTTTTTTGAAATAGGGGAGGGGGGTAGAACAGCAATTCTAGAATTAAGTGACCTTCTTCAGATACATTCAGATAACATCTTTCAAGGAAATGACAATGTCCCTAAATCCCTAAATTCTTTTTTCCCTCTTAAGTCCAACCTGTATATTTCAAAGCAGCTACTTTGAAACTAAAATATCTAATTATGAATAAAAGTCTACAGCTCACCTCTTGAAGAACTGCCCTGACTGGGTTGTTCTAGCAGCAAGAACAAATTCTTTTCATCAATAATCCTGTCTAAAAGCCAACATTTTATGCTGAGGAGGGCAGGAGCAGTTTGAATCCCAGGAGAAACTTTTTTTACTTTAATTTTTAATTAAATCATTTCTTGCCTGCAATATAATAGTTTAAGGAAAGGTCATCCACCAAAAAAAAAAAAAAATCATGATTTTAAATGGAGCTGAGAGAATGAGAATAGGAAATGTTTAAAATCTTCTCTAATTTCCCACAATACTTTTAGAGAATGATTCAATGTTTAATTAAAGGCAATCAGCATTTAATAAATGTGTACGTGTTGAAAATTCTGAGCTGGGGGTTTAATTTGCTACCATCTTAAAATGCCCATGAGGTCTGATCCTAGCTTTATGTTGATTTTTTTTTAATTTTTATTTTTACATTATTTTGCTTTACAATACTGTATTGGTTTTGCCATACATTGACATGAATCTGCCACGGGTGTACATGAGTTCCCAATCCTGAACCCTCCTCCCACCTCCCACCCCATATCATTTCTCTGGATCATCTCCGTGCACCTGCCCCAAGCATCCTGTATCCTGTAATGAACATAGACTGGCGATTCATTTTTTACATGATAGTATACATGTTTCAATGCCATTCTTCCAAATCATCCCACCCTCTCCCACAGAGTCCAAAAGTCTGTTCTATACATCTGTGTCTCTTTTGCTGTCTCACATACAGGGTTATCATTACCATTTTTCTAAATTCCATATATATGTGTTAGTATACTGTATTGGTGTTTTTCTTTCTGGCTTACTTCACTCTGTATAATAGGCTCCAGTTTCATCCACCTCATCAGAACTGATTCAAATGTCTTATTTTCAATGGCTGAGTAATACTCCACTGTGTATATGTACCACAGCTTTCTTATCCATTCATCTGCTGATGGACATCTAGGTTGCTTCCATGTCCTGGCTATTATAAACAGTGCTGCGATGAACATTGGGGTACACGTGTCTCTTTCAATTCTGGTTTCCTCAGTGTGTATGCCCAGCAGTGGGATTGCTGGGTCATAAGGCAGTTCTATTTGCAATTTTTTAAGGAATCTCTAAACTGTTCTCCATAGTGGCTGTACTAGTTTATATTCCCACCAACAGTTTCAAGTGAGGAAACTAAATGTGGATGGCATGAAGTAATGTACCCCTGGTGGTAGATCTGAAAATGGGAATGTCTAAGACTAAAACCTCAGGTTTAGGAATTCAATACCATCTTTCTCAGCCATAATCTTTCTCAGTGAAGGAAAACACAAAAGAAACTTGAAAAAACAAAACACAAACACTTAGTAATATGTGTAGCCAGAATCTTATAGAAATCAAATTTTCTGAACACTTTCCTATGAAATATGATAATCAGTCCTGCCACTTTTCTTAAATTGGAAACTGTAATCCACTGGGTTAACAGTATTCTTCTTTTGCTGATACTTGATACATCTTTTTCTCAGTAAATGTATTGTGTTTGAGCATATATGCATATGTGGGTGTATAATGTTTGCTTCTAAAACAAGAGGACTTCTGTATTATTCTTCTCAGATGTCCATTCAAATTAGCCATAGGGGAAAAATTATAAAGTGATGAAATCACGCATTCATGCAATACATTCTTTTATTGTCAACAGTACTGTGATCAGTTAACAAGATAACACTGGTTAAAAAAAATCTTTATTTTGATTTTAAGTAGAATTGCATCTCACTATTCTTCAGAAATGCAGAGAAACTTCACATTACTATGGATGGCATTTTTAGATTTTTAAGTACATAGCAGCCAATCATTCATTCCCGACCCCCACCACCCCCACACCCCGCTCGGGGGGAGAACTTTGTTGCACACTAGAAACTTATAAATGAAATTCCAAAGAAATTAAAATACTTATGGAACATAGAGAAAAGAACTACATAATTATGTGGTTGTAGTGGGTTGGAGCACTCGGTAACCTGATAAACACTTAATATATTAATAAGATCGTCATTGTCTCTACTCCAATGGGGTGCTCTGTGTGAATTGCTCTTATAAGCCAATCAAAATCACACTTATCCTTAGGAAATAAAAGTAGTAGCAATGCCTGAGATGCCTATAGTGCATTCATATTTTTAAGAGTTCACTGTTTCATTAGTCCTCACAAAAGCCCCAGGAACAGCGATGATTTTTTCCTCTTTGGAGAAGAAGACAGAGAACCAGAGATTTATGCCGACCACCTAATTTGACTAATATAGTCAGTAGAAGAGCTTTGACTTTTAATATGTTCATCTTCTGAGGCTAAAGTCACAACTTCCTACCACAACTGCCCACAAAGAGCTCCAAGAGTTTGATCACTTGACCCACTACTGGACCAGAGTGCTGTAGACTGCTTACTCATTTCCTGACCAGACATGGAAGTGGCTGCTCTGCGCCCAGGACAGTGCTGGACGCTGGGCATGCTACACTGAGCAAGCTCTGTCACAGTGTAAAGGGCCAGGTGAGTATTAAACAAGGCAAAGCCTGACTATGGAAAGACGATCAGGTGAGCAAACCAGACAATGTATTTATAGTGTGTACGGATCGGCATGTTCTGGGCCAAAGAGACAGAAGGAGCAAGGCTCTTCGATATGAGTCCTATGAGCTGAGGATGGAGGAGTAGTGTCAGACTATAATAGGTCTGTTAGGCCATCAGGATTTAGTATATCTCTGAACGTCAGCATGAGGTGACTAAAGGGTCATAACACTGTGGGCAGAGAAAGGGTGATGTGATTACATGGTAGACTGACAATCTTAAGAAGAGTCTACCTAATTGGGATCCTGAAGGCAGCAAATTATATCTCCACCTTATTCTCAGCTAAAATAAGCAATACCAGATCAAATAATCAAACCTCTTTTTTTTCTTTTTTAAAAAAGTCTCATGGTGCAAAAAGGCTGGGGTAAAGCCACAATATTTATTATCAGTCCACAAATACTTGGGATATAAACAAAAACTGTGTGTAATTTCAAGAGTGGAAATAATCTGAAAAAAGCCCAAGTCATAGCCCTTCCCCTTACTGGCAAGAAAACCAAGGGTCAGGAAGTGAGTTATCAGAATTCACAGAGCAAGTGAGAGTCAGGAGGGGAGTTTTCTTGGCTGCCTTAGCATTTTCCATTTCTAGGGAGATGTGAGCAAATTTCCAGGGGATTAATCTCCCCTCTTCACTCTGCACTGTTTGCAACCAAGATGCTACAGTACCTTTAGATAACAAAGAGTAACAGCTCTCAGTTGACTGGCAAATATCCATTTCAGAAGCAGTGGGGATATTAAATGCAGGAGGCATGTACACATTTATGCATTTTCCATATCAGAAAATGACCTTGTTAACTGTCATCTTCCCATTGAGCCATCTCCCTCAGCACAACATATATTAAACTTATGAATACAAGGTATAAATATAGTCACTAGCCATTCATTCAGCCAGCATGTATTAATCACTCGTGTGCATTGCACCATAATTCAATTAAATTCAATTCACATTTATAAGTATTTGGAAGGCAGCAAGAGAAAAGAATACCAAATACAATTTTGAATCACACCTTCAGTACTTCCTGAGGGAAATGTTAGGTGAAACATATAACAACCTCTGCAAGTCTCAGTTTCCTCATCAGGAGAAGGAGGATAATAAATAATGACCTCATTGTGGATAGGAGCAAGTATATACTGTCATTGTGTACCTAGTCCTTGCACATAAGTGCTTAATACATGTTTTCTAAATGCACAAATGACTTAAAAACACTTTGGGCTTTTTCACTTTTCTGTTGGTGATTCTCTGTTTCTGCACAGATATTTTGGTATTTCTCTACTAGGAGACCACTTAGAACATAAATTGTCCATTTGTTGGGTGCAGCAAAAATGAACCCATTACCGTTAAATTGCCTCAAGGATTGTGAAGTGGAATCAGAAAGCTGGGTTCCATTTTGCCAGGACTTGGAACACTGTCCCATTCAGAGAGGAAACACCACTCCTTTCTCAGGCACTGAAAGATTCTTCTAGACCCATTATATTTCCACCATAAAATGAAATTGACTAATGGCCATTTAAAAATTCCTTCCTGCCACACTGTGGTTTGGCCAGTGCATGAACTGCTAACCGGCTTCCTAGATTCCTGGACTATTTCTCTGAACCCAGAACTCAGCTCAGCTGGGGAAGCAGCAATGTCTGATTACATTAGTCTTGAGTGCCAAGGACAGGATGGCAGAATCCATGAACTGCTGGGAGAACCATTTGTGTACTATATTTCTTTGACCATGTGGCTGTTTTCCCCATGTGTCAATTTCTGGTTAGAGTTTAGGATGTGCTTGACAGTGCTCACCTTGAAAATGAGGGAGATGGCTCATATTTGAAAACTGTCCTTACCATTTGATCTAATAGACAATCTCTTTATGTATTTAAATGTGAATAATTCTACTGCTTCATGGTACACATACAGAGACACACACACTCACACACACAAATATAAGTGCACTATGTACTTACACTGTACTTATAAAAATATGCAGATGGATATAGTTAAAAAGACATGGGGTTCAGAATCAGTTGAATTTGAAATTGATCCTAAACTCAATCTCTTGCCAACTCCATGACTTTGAGCAAGTTATTTTGCCTCTCAGAGCAGGGCCAGGAGGAAGGTGGTGTCAGAGAGACACCTAGGGTGTACAATTTCAGAAGGCACACATATCGCTGATAGTCTACTTTCCTGGCGTACTCATTTTGAACCCCAGGAGTCTTGTTTGCCTCACCATCATGCTGGCACTATCTTGGAGCTTCAGAATCTTATGATGCAAGACATGTAAAGCACTTACTGTACTACTTACCACAGACACCTAGTAAATGGTACCCTTTAACAAGAAACATTCATATATATGGGAGTGACTGAGCCTGATGCCATCAAAACCACACCCAGCTGTAATGCCTGGCTCCCTTCCACGCTAGGGCAGAGTAGGTCCTATGACCACCAAGGGGTCCACCAGAAAGCAATTACTGATAACTTGGCAAGAATTTTGAGATACAGATTAAATAGCAACATGTGAGATTTCTGGGGCAGTCCTGGTAACCCAGTCCAGCCACACTCCTCATGGAGCCATCAGACTAAAGCAAAGGAATACCAGAATAACATTTGGAATAGCTTTCCTGCTCACTTGAGTTAATTTAAGGATCAAGTAAAATACAAAACCAAACTAATATTCCACAGTAGAGTCACTGTTCATTACTGGGGTAGTTTTTTTTTTTTCCTCTATTACTCACACTTGCACATAATTTGGCTTGCATTCCATCTAAAGATTTCTTTCTTTGCTGTTGTCTCTTACTAAAGATTACATCAAGACTATTACTCCATGTCATTAAATGTTTTTACACTGCAATTGCTAATGGCTAAAACAAAGGCCATTTCATACATGTAGCATGACTACTGGATTTTATAGTATTAGGTTTTGAATTTAGGTCTGAAACACATATTTTGATGACTATCTTGTACTCATTTATCAGACCACATGTTTGTTTATGTATTAATATTTGTCAATGGAATTATGCATCAAATGTCATGAACATGTTTAAGGCTTCCAATGCAGATTTAATACCAGACCACCTGACCTGCCTCTTGAGAAACCTATATGCAGGTCAGAAAGCAACAGTTAGAACTGGACATGGAACAACAGACTGGTTCCAAATAGGAAAAGGAGTACATCAAGGCTGTATATTGTCACCCTGCTAATTTAACTTCTATGCAGAGCACATAATGAGAAATGCTGGGCTGGAAGAAGCACAAGCTGGAATCATGATTGCTGGGAGAAATATCAATAACCTCAGATATGCAGATGACACTACCCTTATGGCAGAAAGTGAAGAGGAAGTAAAAAGCCTCTTGATGAAAGTGAAAGAGAGGAGTGAAAAAGTTGGCTTAAAGCTCAACATTCAGAAAACAAAGATCATGGCATCTGGTCCCATCACTTCATGGGAAATAGATGTGGAAACAGTGGACAGTGTCAGACTTTATTTTTGGGGGCTCCAAAATCACTGCAGATGGTGATTGCAGCCATGAAATTAAAAGACGCTTACTCCTTGGAAGAAAAGTTATGACCAACCTAGATAGCATATTCAAAAGCAGAGACATTACTTTGCCAACAAAGGTCCATCTAGTCAAGGCTATGGTTTTTCCACTAGTCATTTATGGATGTGAGAGTTGGACTGTGAAGAATTTGAGTGCAGAAGAATTGATGCTTTTGAACTGTGATGTTGGAGAAGACTCTTGAGAGTCCCTTGGACTGCAAGGAGATCCAACCAGTCCACCCTAAAGGAGATCAGTCCTGGATGTTCTTTGGAAGGAATGATGCTAAAGCTGAAACTCCAGTACTTTGGCCACCTCATGTGAAGAGTTGACTCATTGGAAAAGACTCTGATGCTGGGAGGGATTGAGGGCAAGAGGAGAAGGGGACAACAGAGGATGAGATGGCTAGATGGCATCACTGACTCGATGGACGTGAGTTTGAGTGAACTTCGGGAATTGGTGATGGACAGGGAGGCCTGGAATGCTGCAGTTCATGGGGTCACAAAGAGTCGGACATGACTGAGCGACTGAACTGAACTGAACTGAACTGATGCAGATTGCTGGATGTCTTTCCAAGAAAGTTGTACCAATTTACATTACCCACAGCTGATGCTATAATGTGTCACAAGAGGACATTTGCACTGTTCCATGGTTGGCAATTGAGGGAACAGACTGAGTCTTAAACTATTAAGCCAGGGACAAACCTTCTCCCACTTGTGATGACTCTTCTCTATTCAGCCACCAGCCTGTTTCCTTAGCCACTCTACTTGTGTCCCATCCCCATGGCTATAATGCCCCCTTGGTTCCAACAGAAAATCAGGCATCCATCATAGCTTTGCTACCTCATTCTTCTATAAAAGCAAACTACAGTATAAAAGAGTGAGTAGGCTGTGCTGGACACAAAGCAGGAGGAGGCACTGCAGAAAACTGACCTTCTGTGCGAAAGTACAGCTGGATAATAGGCAAGAAGTTTCTAGGAATTAGTTAAATATGTGAAAAAAACATTCTGCATCTCAAAGAGTGGTGGGAAAAGTGGCTGAAAAGGTTTATCTGAGTCATTTATTTAAATTACTTTTTACTCACCACAATGTATTTTAGTTTTTAAATTCTTATTGAAGTCTTGTAACACAGGCTATTATTATTCTCGGATTAGGTGAGAAAATAAGTTCAAAGAAGTTCAGAGAAGTTCCATTTCCCCACCCTCTCCCCCACCCCCAGAAAAATCAACTAGTTAACCGCTTACCCTGAATTCAAACCAGCCTGACATCCATGGTTATCTTCTTTGTCTCAAAATGTACTTTGGCACCAGGCAAACTAATTTGGATAGTTGGACTTCATAAGTAAATATTTTTAATCCTTCTGTTTTGAAGTGGTTGAGCTTGTCCAACTCTCTGTCTCTGAAAGTAATGACTGGTGGTAACTCAGTATTTCTGCTCTTCCAAGTCATTTTTCCAAGAACATTACTTCTAAGAAGTCGTTTAAACCTCAAACATCCCCTCAAGGTAGTTACTATCATTCTTCTCATCTTACAGTGAGGAGGAGGCCCACAAAGGTTGAGAAATTGGCTTGTGGCTGTGCAATGATTGAATGGGATAATTGAGCTTCTCTCCAGATCTTCATGATTATGTTCTGCTTCAGAGGTATTCCTGGCAACACCTTACATCCCACTGTTGACCCAGAGGTGGAATCTGCAAGAACCCCCTGGAATGCATTGAAAGCATAAAAGCAATGGGTAAAACCCCATAGGCAAGTGGTTTTAGACCTGGGACTTATCAGAGATTATCAAATAAGTATAAATAGTCAGCTGCCTCTATATCATTTGCACCTAAAATGTATTCAAAATGACCGACCTTGGTGGTGCCTTACCATCTTTCCTGTGCTGGGTTTCACGAGTCTGACCTTTAGACACATAACGCTGCCTGCATATCCATGCCCTACACCTGGCCCCTATGAGAGTGAGTACATGCTCAACATTAATTGCCTGAGTAACTCCAATCGCAGAATGGCAGATGAATTTAAGCAGCCAACCATCCAACAAAGAAATTTCCATTAATATTCACAGAACTTAGAGTGCAGTAGAGCAAAGATTCAAATTGATGTTGGTTTTAATCTGGTGATGAATACATTCCTATACTTCTTAGCAGGGGTGGGGGAGGTTGGCTGTGTGCAGATGGGGACAGTTTCTTCCTGCAACCAAAATACAGCGATTCCCCATGTTCTAGTGTAGACACAGCCAAGTTCCATCTGCAATATGACCTTCAGATTCAGGTGAGAAGATTTTAACTCCTTTAAAGACCTGGGTAGTTCCACATGCCACTGCAACATTTAAGTGGAGAGTAAAACATATGGTGCTTCTTCCAGATATTTTTTCCTTGTTGAGCATATAAATGTTTCTGTATCTTCAAGTATCTGGCACCAAATAGCAGAAGAAAAATTCAGGTGATAGATTACATTTATCCTTTTACATCCACACATTTTTGTGGGGCATGTGAAATGGTGTGCTGCAGGGACCTATTTCTGGTTTGAATGAATAAACTAATCCACAAGTGTTTTGCTATTTTCTCCAGCCAACACAGAAAATAGCCACACACCACACAATCTCAGGGCTTGATATTATATCTCGCCCTGCCATGAAAAACTAGGCATATTATTTAGCAGAAAGAATACAGGTTATTTGTAGGGTGGGGGAAGGGGAGGGACAGTGTTATTTCTTCATAACACGAAGATGAACTTTGAAAATATTTGAGAAAAGGAATAGAGAATTTGGAAAGAACAAGGCTGAGGAATCACACGGCTCTTCCATTTACCAACTGTGTGATGTTGAGGTAATTGCAAAACCACTCTGATCTGTGACTTGAATTTTAGGGAAAGCAAAATTCTATCAGTTGCTATAAGAACTTAGGAGATGCCTTATACTGAGTCCCAAGTGGCTTATTTTGACCCCTTATTTTGTAACCCTCTTCTAAGCTCTTTATATAAACTAATTAACTTTAGATAACAAAATAACTCAATGAGATAGGAACTATCACTTTACAGAAGAGGAAACTGAGCCTCAGAGAGTTTGAGAGTTGGTTTATATAAATGACAGAACTGGGGTTTGATAAAAGGCAACTGGACCTTGAAATCAACATTCTTAAATATTATACAACATTGCTTCCAATATATCAGAAATGATTTATAAATGTCTGCCATCTCAGGATTATCCGTTGCAAAGTTGACCAAGTTCTCTGAACAAACTTCACAAACAGAATACTTACAGGTGTAATCCCCAAGAGTGGCCCCAGGGTTTCAAACTTGAGTTCCAAACATTTCATATACATTTCATGTACCTTATGATTTGCCTGTACATGAGGAAAAACACAGCACAGAAGTAAAGAACAGGGGCTTTGGAGTTAGGTTGTTTTGGGGTCTAAAGCCCATTTTGTTACCTAGTAACTGAGTAGTCCATGCACAGGCTTAGTTTGTTTATCTGCTTGTTATGTGGACTAATCAGTACCATAAAAATAATACCATTAAAGTTCAACAAATATTACTGATTGTGACGATGGAGTCAGGGTAGCGTACAGAGTAGTAGAAATAATTGTAGTTGCAATGGCAATCATAGTAGTAGAAAAATAGGTATATAAGGTTGCAAGGGCCACAATAACAATGTATCCAGTACTACAGACTGAGTGGCTTTAACAACAGAAATTAATTTTCATCCATTTTCTCTGGATACTGTAGATGTCTGAGATCAAGGTGTTGTCAGGGTTGATTTATTCTGAGATCTCTCTCCTTCCCTTGTAGATGGGTTTCTTCTCTCTGCATCTTCCGTGTCTGTCTGTGTCCTAAGCTTCTCTTCTTATAAGAACATTGGTCATACTGGATTAGGACCTACCCATATGACCTCAGTTTATCTTAATTACCTCTTTAACTACCCTTTCTCCAAATGTAATCACATTCTGAGGTACCGGAGGTTGCTGCTGCTGCTGCTGCTAAGTTGTTTCAGTCATGTCCGACTCAGTGCAACCCCATAGACAGCAGCCCACCAGGGTCCCCCATCCCTGGGATTCTCCAGGCAAGAACACTGGAGTGGGTTGCCATTTCCTTCTCCAATGCATGAAAATGAAAAGTGAAAGTAAAGTCGCTCAGTCATGTCCGACTCTTTGTGACCCCATGGACTGCAGCCTACCAGGCTCCTCCGTCCATGGGATTTTCCAGGCAAGAGTACTGGAGTGGGTTGCCCTTGCCTTCTCCGTCTGGAGGTTAGGACTGCAATATAGAAATTCTGGGAGGCACAATTCAGCCCATAATTTCAGGTCGTACACAAACCAGTTTCCTGTAAGTCAAAAATCCTTCAGAATACTTAACATTATGTAATTCAGGACACTCAACCTCAGAAGTAATGATTTAAGCAATGGTTCAAATAAGACATTGGACAGGTGGCACTCCACCAAGGAAGCACCACAGAATGTGTGTTTTAATGATGATGGGGATGGGAGATACTGGTATTTGAATGGGGGGGTGGTGTGAGAGAAACAGTCTTGTACAATGAAAAATTATCATGCATTCTGTATGACTTTTGAAATTCCCCCAGGTAAATTAAGTATATTGAAGCCTCTTTATAATCATATGTACCTGGATTCTAGTCCATTTCTTGTATAAACATGTAGAGTTTATCTCATTGCTTTAAAATGCACTGAATTTTTCAGAAATACAACTTCTGTATAAATTGGGAAGGTAGATATTTAAGATCTTACCAAGTCAATTATACTTCCATTAAAATAAAAATATTACAAAGAGTTATTTACCTTTGGGGAAGTCATATTAGTTACAGAAATACCCCTACTGATGTCTATACTGCCAATGTGATATATCTGCTTCAGTCTGCATTTTTGGCTATTCCATTCATGGTGATTTTATGTATGGATGTAGGGATCTTACTACTTCATTATCTTCTATAATGTCATGTCACACATTATAACTTAACTTAGGGGAAAAAGTTATTAATATTATCACAGTAATACTTATAGAGAATAGTTATTACTTTATTATAATCTATCTATCATCTTTAATTTCTCTTCTGTATCATGATTAGGGCATTGTACCAATTTTATAGAATTTATGTAGATAATTTATATTATTTATGAATTGCATTTCGGGATGACAAAGGGAGTATTATAAAACATGTTATAAAAAGAGACACTGGATCAATAGGATTTAAAATAACTACACTCATCAGGGCACCCAGGATTAGAAAGTCTACAGTGGCTAATGGGTTAAATATTGGACCCTAGAATTGAATCCAAACCACCAAAGCCAGAGGGGGAAACTGAGTCTGAGAGACCAAGTGATTTGCCAAGGTCACAGAGCAAGAATTAGAATGTCTGTATTGTAGAAATGTTGATGGTATTAGACCTCTGACTCTGAATGAGGTTTTCCGCGCTAGCTTTCCTGGTAACCCATGAGCATGCATAAAGGGACTTTGGATTTGAAAAGGAAAGCTGAGTTTAACATCCAAAGTTTGAGCACCCTAATATGTCACTTCTATTGGTGGTTTTGTTTTTTCATAGCCCTAAATTAATTTCTCAAGTTTACTCACTCAGCTTGGAACTCTATGAAGGAAGAAGATAAAACACAGTAATTAGCTTTTTGCCCTGCAATTATTGAAAACCTATGATGGCAGTCCCCATAGGAATCTCCCTTTGTGTTACACTCTTGGAAGAAAATGTTACTTTATACATAGCTTAGTTTTGCTTATTTTATGGTGAACCACATGATTCTGCCAACAAACTATAAGTTAGAACAGACAGAAGCACCCTCCTTTTAGATTTAGATGAGTGAACTGCACCTCTTATCCTCACTACAATAATCCTGGTTCAGAGAAATATCTCAGTAAATTTGAGCCATTGATTGACAAACCAAATTCTGTCAAAATCTGCAGCAATCCTCCCCCACATAGATGATAAAATTCAGATTCTCTGGAAAGGCATTTGAGCCTGTCCTTATGATTTCCTCATTGATTCAGCCTCACCTCCCATCCTGTCTCCTCTAATCCAGGTCCAATCCAGCCACACATACAGTAGGAGATTCATTATCCATCATGGCCTCCCATAGAGACTGTTTCCAATGCTGGGTTTCCTAGTCTACACAATATTAAATTTATCCTCAATATCAAAGACCCAGCTCACATGAGAAGCATTACTGTTCTTCATCTTTATTCCCTTTCCCCTCATGTCTTCCCACCCTATCACATGTCACTTCAGAACATCATCAATGATGAGCCAATGTCTGTGGATCCCACCCAATCAAATTGTGAGTTTTTCAAAGGAAAATACTTTTCATATTTATCTTATAGCCCCAGAAATGAGGACAGTGTTTGGGACATTGCAGCTTGGTCCTATTCAGTGAATAGAATAACTGATGAGTATCCAGTGCAGAACGTTTGGCCTCCTTATATTATAGAATCATGAGAGAGAAGTGATACTCAAGAACTAGAAGCAGTTAATCAGAAACTTGTAAAAAGTGGTTATTTCCTTAAAAGATATAGGCTGGTAAGTCAGCCTTGGTTAGGGTAACTGTTTTTGAGTCTGGGACAGAAGCATTTAGTAGAGACTTCTGGTGAGGCCATATGATGCTAGAGGGCCCTCCCTCTTCCTGCTGAAGCTACCAAGGCAGCCAGACACACTAAGAGGAGAAGAACCCTCTCATGAACAGCTGGCAAGAGGAGATACTGGTGCAAACTTTCTAGGGAGGAACGTATACATCTCTGTGTAGAAAAGTTTATTAATAAAGATATGAGCATATTCCTTCTAGAATTACTGATATGTGACACCAGTGAAGAAATTAAATGTTTAAAAGTAGGGGCTAATTCTAGTAAACCATGTGATGTCTACATGATGAAATATTGTGAATCATCAGACGCTTATTCCAAATAATAATACCAACCACACAGCTAGACAATTTTAAACGTTAGCCATTTTCATTCCCATTATCAAGATATTTAAGATATATGGTTGTTATCATCTCTAGTTTATGAAGAACCTAGAGTAAAACCAAACAAAAAACATGTTGTCTTACTTAGCACTACATGATAACGTAAAGCTGTGATTCAAACCAGATGTGCTGAATGAAGAAAATCTGTATTTTTCCCACTTTACTGAATTTCTTGTAATACTTTCAGCGACATGGAAAAATGTTCAGGCTACAGAGTTACATGACAAAGATGATTATAGATACATGCACTGCTTTAAGACCATGAAGGAAAAAAAAAAAAAAAAAAAAAAAAAAAGAGAGAGAGAGAGAGAGAAGGAAATAATAAAGTTGTGACTTGGCTATACACAACTTTTCTTTTCCTTTTATTTTTCCTGTTCTTCCTAATTATTCTATAATGAGCAGGCATTGCTTACATAATGCAAATATGAAAATAATATAGGACAAGGAAATATTCCAGTATTATTGTAGATATCAATTAAGATGGCATTCACGTGTCATTTTCAGGCAGATCCTACTATACCCACTGAGCAAAACTAGGCAAGAAAGAGACTTTCTCCTGGTCCCAGCAGGTCCTGCCGCATTTATAGCAGCATCACAGAACAGCATGGGTAAGAGAGATGGGGTGGTCAGGTGACAAATAATCCAATCTGGTTGAAGGTAGTAGCAACCAAGCAACGCCACTAGACTTGGTGATTAGAAGGATACTGGCAGCACGTGCCATAGTCGGTGGGGTATCAGGTCCAGAGCCAGACCACAGGGTGTGAAATGAGGAAAATGTCAGCAGGTTTATGCCACTTTCAATCAATGGGAGAGTAATAGCATGTCAATTGAAGTGTGCCCACGTTTATGTGAAGGTTGCCCATGTGATTCAACAGTCATTTAAAATTTCTCAACGCCAAATATTCATACACATTTGACAGGAGGTAGAAATTGTTGTTGGTTTTTTCCTAAAGAAAGGTCTAAGACTGAGCCATTTTGGATTGCCACCTTAATACTCTGCTAATTTCTGGAATAGTGTTTTTAATGGCCTCATCTTGAAAATGGGGTTGTCAATGCAATAGGAGTCTCGGCGTGGATTAACTTCTGATTTGAATCCTTGTGAACTAAACATTTTTGCTCTATGTAGCTTTCTAAGAAAAGAATACTACAGGAGAAGCAACTGCCATTAGCTCAGCCTGCCCTGGGAGAATTTAATGAAGAAAAGGAAGCTGGGGAGAAAATAGCACTTTTTAGATACAACCCAGATACCTCGTTTTCACCGGCTCCCCCATCCTAACTTGTCTAAGCAGGATCCCTTTTTCTCCTGAGCCTGGCAAGGTTTGCCAATCCGCCATCCTTTCTTTAAGTGGCCGCCTACAATTTAACATATTTATTGCCATCCTCAAGTGAGCCTTCAACAGAACTGAGCCATTTAAGGGTTTGCCCTCATCTTATTATAAATTAGGTTTGAATATCTCTCAGTATGCACAACATTCTTCAGCTACCCAAGTTAGAACTCCTTATTAGACTGGAAGAATTTGCGTTTTAATTAGTTTTACCTCTGGTGTACGAAGCCCACTGAGATTACTACACTTAGTAAAATTTAATTAACTTGACAAAAGATCCTAATTGTTTTCGTGCCACTGGTCCTTTGCAGGGCTAAAATTAATGCCCTCCAAATTAAGCGGCCACCACAAAGCTTCATTCTGACTGCCCTATATTGAAAAAAATTCAAATTATAATTCACAGGAAGTGTTTGTTTGTCAGACACCAGGATTTGGGTGCAGAGGCAGAGATTTACAGCCCCCCTAGGAAGAGCTATCTAGGGGCATGCATGGGAAGAGGGCAGCAGGAATGAGCCCCCCCACCACACACACACACACACACACACACACACTCAACTTCATTCTTGTAGAAAGCTTTGTGGAAATGAGATGAGGAACATATTGATTTGTTCAACTCCTCAAAGACTGAAGCAGATATAATATATCATGTGAATTAATAATGAAGGCTTATAAGTAAAAAATGCTGAATGAATAAATATTCATTCATACATTTAGGCCTTCAATGTGCATTTCCCAAGTGCCTTTGGGGTCAGGTGCTCACAATGGAATATCTGACTGTCAGAACCTGGGCCTTTACAGTGTCATTCTCAATGTGTAGCTTTCCCTTTTGTCTGCTCACTCCAGCTAATATCCTATAGCCTTCAAGACCAGCAACATTTTTTATTTACTCCTTTGTGTCCCTAAAGTGTTTTGTCTTCCTGTCCTCATAATGCTAAGTACATTGGAATGATGTGTCCTGACTGTTGGCTTTTGTTTGTTTGTGGCAAAGGAGGTTTTAACCTGATCAATCTTGCACTTGGTACAAGAAAATCTTTGTATTTCAGTCTTCTCTTCAGAAGTGATAACAGCCTCTTGCTGGTGGAAGCTCTGAAGGATTGAATGAGAGCTTAATATAAAAAGAACAAGATTTGGCATAGAGTTGACATTCAGCATTTTATTTTGAGTGTCACTCCTAAGAACCAAGTCAGTTCCCTCAACTCTGATCCAACTTGGCTTAATTTCCCTCTATCCTTCCTTCGGACCACCGTATACTTTGGGAATGCTCAGGCCTTATGATTAAGCCCATTTCATGGTATATTTTTGACCTGAGAATATTGTCATCATCATTATTACAATTTATTTAATGAACACAAGACTATGCCTGTTTTAAAAGTTGAATCCATTAAGTGTGGCTAAAATTTTAAAAAGAGTTAATAGTTAATATTGAGTATAAGTTGCAGCATTTCAAGAGGTTCTAGTTTTGCTTTGTTGCAGAATCAGGCCACTCTGCCACATTCTGGAATATGGTGGCTATGCCCAGAGCTGTACTTTCTTTGTTCTGTTCTAACTTGCTGCCCTTACCAAATTAGCCAGGACTCTGCAAAAGTTTTTCCATTTCACCAGTTTTTTCACTTCTTTCCTCCATTTCTGAAAAGGCAGACTCCTCATCTTATGTTTAGTAACATCCTCCTCCCACTCCAAAACATCCTTTTTGGAGCACATCTTTCTTCTGCTATTGCTCCCAATCACAAGTGTCACTAGTGGTAAAGAATCTGCTTGCCATTGCAAGAGACGTAAGAAACTCATGTTTGATCCCTGGGTCAGGAAAGGTATGGCAACAGACTCCAGTGTTCTTTCCTGAGGAATCCCAGGGACAGAGGAGCCTGGCAGGCTACAGTCCATAGGGTCACAAAGAGTCAGACATGACAGAAACAACTTAGCCTGCAGGTATCTCAATCACAGTACTCCATCCTTCTGCGTGTACACATGTGAGCCAGGTCTAGACACAGGTGCCCCAGCCCAGTGGCCGCAATGACTGCATAGTGATGAGTGTGTCACCAGTCAGGACTGTGTATAGACAAGTTAAGCTCTCCATCTCCCGCAGGCTCAGAAGAATAAGCCAGTGAAAACCTGGAGTTGACTATGCCTGGGACTCTCTTGTCCAGCTACACGGAGGATGCCTGACTAGGGAGGGAAAGACAAAGGGCCATCTACCGAGAAAATTAAAGCTAAGACATGTAGAAAGAGAGACCAAGAAGGAGAAGAGAACTGGAGGAAAGAGAGGAAGATGACAATAGTCCTGAAGTCACTGGAGACATTTGGCTCTGAACCTCAGACTTTCTCTTTATGTAAGAAAGTAAATCTTCCCAACCCCTCCCCTCCCACTTTCCTCTTTCCAACCCCCACCCAACCCCTTGCCCTAGGTTAGTTTGAGTTAAATTTCTTTTACTTACTACTGAAAGACTGTTTGTTTGTTTTTTTAATATTTATTAACTTATTTGACTTTGCCAGGTCTTAGTTGCCACATTCAGGGTCTTTGATCTTTAGTTGCAGCATGAGAACGCATTGTTGCAGCGTATGGGATCTAGTTCCCTGATCAGGGATAGAACCCAGGCATTGGGAGCATAAAGTCTTAGCCACTGGACCATCAAGGAAGTCCCCCACTGAAAGACTTTTTCTCCATTCCTTTGTACCTTCCACCTCTTTATCATGCCTTCCTTCAAATTCTTTTCTTCAACAAGGACATGAACAGCTCCAAAGATGAAGCTGCCACCAGTGCACACATTTATGGGAACGCAGGTCAAATGCTGAGTGCCCATGAGGGTGCCACCCTTCACCCTGCCTCCAGGCTGTGTACATCTTGAGCACACCAGATGGTGCGTTGTTTCAGGGACTTGCTCTGTGCTCACTGATGAATTCTGATGGGGTCAGCCTTAGAGAATCTCAGCCTCTTTCAGCACCAAGGCCTTTACAAATTTGAAGGACAGCCAGAAATAAACGAAGACTCTTCCAAATCACTGCACTGCAAACCACACATCAGACTTATGGCTCAGAAAGGGGCTTTTTTTCCTGCTGAAGCAGATAGACCTTCTTGGCAGTGTCCCCCCTACAAGATACAGATCAACTTTGCACCACATTTTAAATGAACCGAAGTCATCTTTGTTATTCAAATACCATATATTTCTAAGGTCAACCATTAGCACAATATTTATGAACTTTGACAAGCCCACATTTTAGCACAGGGGAGAAATGTGTATGTGATTGATATCCACAGCCATATACATAATTATATCTATACCTTTACCCGTTATCCAGAGCCATAGCCATTATCTGTGTCTCTCTCCTTCTTGTTCTAAATTTCCCAGGGACCAGAGTGATAACATTTATATTATTATAAAGAAAATCATCCCTAACCTTGTTTAGTCTATCCACAGCTACTCTCACTCAACAGAACATTAATGAGCACCTACTATGTGCTGCTGAAAGGTGTCAGGAAACAAAGATAAGGGAGACAAGCCCTTGTTCTCAGTTTATACTGAACCCAGTCTGCCCTCCATGTTATAGTCACATTTTACACTTATGCTCTTTCTTCTTTCTTCAGTACCCACTGCTTCCTGATGTGTTTATCCACATTCCTCCCAAACTTTACAATCTATGAAGTCATCTCTGATCTAGCCAATGTGGACATGGTTTCTTTTCTAGATTTTCATAGTTTATTAGCTGTCTCTCCCTTTAGAAATATAATGCATTTGGTCATTTACTAGTTATGTATGTGCATGTCATCTCTGCAAACCAATGATTCTATTATAGAAATATAGACATCTATGTATACATATGTGTGTATACGCACATAAGACACATAAGTGTGTGTGTGTGTATACATCCTAGGTAGCTCCAACTATAGTTACTGTGTTTAGTACCAAGTCTGACACATCGAAGGTGATTAAAGTAATAAAAGAATGTTCAGTGATCATACAAATGACTGACTCAAATTCCCCATTGAGTGTAGAATCTGTCCCATTAAGAAATGCTCTTTAGAGACTCTTTAATGCCTGAGCTTGTTGTATTCCTCAACAAGAATGCTGAGGTGTGTTTGCACTGGACAGAATGAATTACTTCCCTCTGACTCAAGCATCTGTTTGAGGGATAAAATTACAAGTTCCTGTAATGACCACTGAAAAGGATTATATTGATCTCTGAAACTGGCAGGCACATGTCCTACAGATGGAATATTCATTTAAGAAAATTATAAGGATCAATAGCTTAAAGGTTATTAAGAGAGATGACAGATTGTAATTTCAGTATATGGCCTGCCACAAGCTAATGAAAAAGGAAAGGCCCCATTTGTCACATCTGGGTGATAAATCTCCCATGTGGCTCTTTATTAAACTTAAACTCACACAAGCTGTCGACAGCTGTGGCCTGGGCATCCTAATCTGAGAAATGGGGTAAGGTTTACTCTAGTTAACAAAAGCGCCATCCCAAGGGGAAGAAGTGAAGGCAGAAATTGTTAAAGGCATGAAGCACACACCAAACTTGGCAAAACACACTTTCACGAGCGCTGTCAAGTCTCATACGCAAACAAGCCTCGTGGAGCAATGTCATTCCTGCTTTCCAGGTGAAACAACAAAGTCCTCAAGGGTGGCAGGGCTTAGCACAGGCTATGGATGCAAGAGGAAGCTGGGGTCAGAACCAGCATCTAACTGATTCTGGGGTCCAGAATCTTAGCACTAAGCCTTATAGAGCAAAGACTCCTCAGGAGAGCAGTTGTCACAGGGACTGCATTCCAGAAAGATCATCTCAATCCCCAGCTGGATCCACCAATTTCCTCCTGGCTGACATTTGTTCCCCCAGCCTGTCCCTCCTCTATGAAGCGGGAATAAGATGTGTGAGAAAGGTATTTAAGTACTGGAGGATCCTTGAAGCTTCTGCATGTCACACTTTGAAATGTCAGAGCATTTTATTTGTGTATTCAGATAAAATATTTTTACTGTAAAGATGAAGGTAATGCCACAATTGGAGAGAAGGCTTTTATTTTTTTTAATTTTCTTATTCATCTATCTAATTCATTTATGATCCAGTCCATTAATGTTAACACCAGCCCTGGGAATATAACCCTTCCTCCATCTCATGAAGATAGCAGAATTCATTTGGGATTCTTGGTTTCCCCAAAAATCCATGCTTAGGGTCCTTTTCCACTCACTGTGACATATACAGGCAAATCTCAGATCAAACCCCTTAAAAGTTTAGAACAAGAAAGAGAGATGGAATGAATATAGATATAGTATAGATATGAACATTAATCACACACACACACACATTTCTCCCCCTGTGCTAAAATGTGTGCTTCTCAAAGTTTCTAAGGGCAAGAATAACATGCCTCCTAAATCAGAACCCTTAAGACTTAGGCAATGGAAACCAGTCTCCCTCCCTGAGGGTGTGTTGATGGCCCTAACACGTTGTCTGGAGCAGCAGAACATTAAAAAGATGGCAGACAAGAGACATACTGGGAGATGCTTTGGAGAAGGTCGAGAAGACAAAAGTCACACACTCAGGGCTCACTGTTGCAGGCCCTGTGCCAAGCATGCTGCATGCAGGACTTCGTTGATATGTCCCGACATCATGAGGCAGGGCTGTGATTTTTGCAAATGAGGCCACTGAAGCACAGGGAAAGGAAAATTCTCTTCAAGTGCACGACTGGGAGGACAGGGGCCCAGGTGGGTTGACATCACTGCTGTGCCTCTGTGGCTGCAGAGTTCTTGGAGACAGGCTGCCCTTGCCCTCCAGGGATTCGTTCCAGCAGACTGCATGGGTTTTTAATCCCTTGGGGATTTAGGAAGTGACCAGAGAAAATAACCAGCCATGGTAGATGAGAGATGGGCATAGGGCCATTGGGTGTGCATTTCTGGATAGAGAGCCTGGAAGGAGGGGGGCAATGAGAGGCTCTGGCAGCCTGGCCACGGCCTCGGAGGGGAAATGGGCTCTGCGCCAAGCCTTGTACTGCAACTCCCGCCTCCTGGGGCCAAGGCCACAGACCTTGCCCTAGGAGCAAGGCAGTGGCAAAAAAAAGGCTTTCTCCTCCTCTGAGCTCCTCTGTTGTTTCTGGATCCTTCACCACTTTTGAGCTCTCTGGCCACACTGCAAAGTCCCGCTCCAGTAACAACCTGTGAAAGTTATTGCTCATCTTCCCTTCCCTTCTCTGCCCTCTGTGTTAGCCCTCCTGCATTTTTAAGATACTAAAATATTGTTTGTCACAGCATTTTCTTTAAATAATAAATTTATGGCAGCAAAATTGGAATAGCCTTCGAAGCACATTCTTTGAGATGAACTTGACGTGATGTATTACCACATGTAAAGCAGGAATTTCGCCCACAAATGACTCATTGGGACCTGAACTGATTAGATACATATGAAAAAAAAAGCAGTAATGGGAAAGGCAGACCCCTCTCTGACCTTTGCTTCCCACAGTCAATACTAATCTTGTTTCTTTTCAATGACACCCACAGCTCTTGCTTAATGAAAAATTTCCCACTATGACTTCTGTCAGAAGAATGCACCAGCATGACACATGTGTCCACATCTGGGTACATACAGGAGTGTTTGGGCTTCCCTGATGGCTCACCAGGTGCAGAACCCACCTGCCAGTGTAGGAGACACAGGGGATGTACATTCGGTCCTTGGATCAGGAAGATCTCCTAGAGAAGGAAATGGAAACCCACTCCAGTATTCCCATGTGAAAAATTGCATGGACAGAGGAGCTGAGTGGGCTGCAGTCTATACGGTCTCAAAGAGTTGGACCCAACTGATCAACTAAGCACACAGCACAGGAATAAGGACAAGCCTTTGTAATAGCACACACTTCTTTTTCAAAAGCTGATGGTAGCTATTCCCAATTTGTGTTTATCTCAAGGGCAGTAAAAAGTTACAGCAAGTTGGCATAAAGAATATGATTCTTTGGCCCTGATTTAATAATACAGGGACAAATTGAGAGGCATAGTTCTAAATTACCCTTTTAATTTATTTCAATACATTAGTCAGCCATGGAAGGAAGTGAACGTAATTACCACACTTTTGGGGAGACCATACACTGTTTGCCAGTTGACACTTCAAAATAAAGGTGGCCCTCTTGAGCAAAATATGGTTCCTTAATTTTGTGCTATTGCATTTTAAGTCACCTTTGAGATTTTGTAATAGCCTATAATTGATTGTTTTAGTGAATTGCATCTTAATTGAAAAGTATAATGTCTAAAAGCTATTTTAATTAGCAGTTATAACTGCATTTAGCTGCTGCAGACCCAAAGAAAAGAAATAAAGAAATGAATAAATAAGTACATAAATGATTTGCCAGCTCTGTCTCATGGCAATGTTCTGTTTCAGAACATAGAGCTGTGAACTGGAGCTCCAAGGGTAGTTACAAAAAGACTAAAATCAGCACCTCTTATATGACTTAAACTTCAGTCCAGGAAAAAGTATCTGATTTTTCACCCTAGCCATCATACCCCATTGAATTTTCTTCAGTCACTTACCCAACTGCTGTTTGAAAAACGAGTCTTCTGGATGAAGCTAATTTTAGATTTAGAATCATGGATTCTTTACAGAGAATTAACGGAGTATGTTTCACAAGGGATTTTTTTTTCCTGTATCATTTGAGGGTGGGGGGGATGAAGACTTATAAAACTAATGCTTTAAATCTACTTTCTAAAAATCTGATTTCCTTCAATATTGCAGTATTGAACAGGTCAGAAGTCACTCCTCTACATTAAAATCTCTGCATTTACTATATGTAAATTGTGCCTCAATTTAAAATACACAAATAGTAGGAATACATAAACCTAATTTAGCTAGATTTATGGCTTGCTTGGCTAGTTTAATGTGGCATTCAGTTCTAGCGAGGAAACAAAGCTAAAGGCTTTGTGCCAATTCATGTTTACAAAGATGATTATCACATAGCACCTTCTATATCCAAGGCATACGTTTTTAAATGAACCAAACAAAAATGTCTCCAATTTTGGGGGAAAAAAGTTGGGAAAACTTGCAAAACCAAGTGACATAAAATTGTGCAACTTTAAGCTCAGGGGAAAAAAAAAAAAACAGAAAGAAAAAAGAGAGAGGGGTGGGAGTATAAACTGAACCTGTTTATAATATATTTAACCAGCCAATTATGCTGTTAGCCCACAATAGCAAATTTCTCTCCAAGTGCTGCTTAGCTTTTCTCCATTCGTGGCATTAATTTTCTTCCAATTTGCTACTGTTTCATAAAGTTTTGTCAATCATAAGCATTTTTTTAGAAGATTGAAATGGCAAGTTAATGGTTTACTCTAAAAGAGACAAACACCGGGGGAAAAAACAGCTGTTTTTTAAACATCAATAGAGAACAGCGAAGTAATGAAGGAGCGAGCACACAATTAAAGGGAAGGAAGTGCTCTCTCAGAATGAAATCCTGAAGTGGGGAGTTCTCTAATTTGTAAATCTATTGAGGATTGTTTAAACGTGTTCCCTTTGATCAGTGAAAATCCTGGTGGCCATTTGCATTCCGTGTGAATGTCCCCAAGCTGGTATCTGCAAGCTTAGCAGAGTTGAACACGAATGAAATCAAGGCAAACCCAAAACGCTCATGTGAGTGTCATTTCTGCAAAACTTTGAGCAAAAATGGTGTGGATCTTAAAAACAGTGAATTGAAAAAAATCAAAGAATGTTACAAGTGTCTTAGAAGAAAAGAAAAAAATATATATATATATATATGTCTTAGACGAATTCAAGTCCAGAATTCCCACATTGTCTTTTCTTTCTTCCTTTCTTTGAAACCTGTAGAAAGATGGAGTGGGACATGAAAGCAGAACACCAGTATTTAAATCTCTGCATTAGGAAGCTGGGCATATCCAAAATAGATCTGGAGAGAAGGGTGTGTCTGCCACAGAGAGTTTGCCACGAAAGGCTTTCCGTGCACTTAACTCTTTTTGCTTATTCTGTATGCTTTAATTTACCAAGTCTGTTACTGACATCATCAGATAAAAACACTCTTCTGGTATATGCTGTGTATTTTCGTTTTAAGTGATTTCTCTTGGGTTAACCCACACAACGTTTTCAAACCTTTCTCATACTTCCCATCGTTTGGTGGGGTGTGTGTGTATTCTTATTAACAGTGTTCTTTAATTTGCTCTGTTCTGCTATGGTCTCTGGCTGCACTTCCAGTCTATAATTTCCACTGGGTTCCGCTGTCATGAGCTGCCTTGGGTGAAAAACCTCGCCATTCTTTTGCTCCAGTCTTTGCACATCTCTCTGAAGGGACTTTTCCTAGTTTGATAATCTGATAATAAATCTACCCAAGTATAATACTAGTCACAGTAATGTCCATTCACCTCTTTGGAAGTGGCAGATGGAGCAAATGAGTGGGTAAGGAAGAGACTTAGCAGACAGCTAGGAAAAGGTTCAGTTGGGCAAGATGGCAATAAACACTGAAACCCAATGATTGGGGGTGTTCAGGGACCCCCCTCATCATAAGTAGGAAGCAAAGGGAGACTGTGGTACCATTTGCCCCCCAGAAATCTGGAACCGTCAACTCTGTCCTCTGTGCATAGCAAGAGCAAAGCTTACTCTCTGTGATGAGGGATAGATGGGAAATCAGGACTATGGGTAATTTCTGTTTATTTATTTTAAGAAGAAATTTTAAAAGTAAAGGATTATCAGATGAGCAAAATTTTCCATTAAAACTACAGATGAGTGAATGAAAAACTCTTACCTGGTGTTTCACAGCTGGGAAAACTGAAGAGAGGTGCTCTAAATGCCTAGGCTTCTACTACACTTTACATTATATATGCACTCATCTATTATTAACAGACAAACAAAACCTTTTCCTTTTGAAGAAACACCCTATGCCAGTCCCTGTGCTAAGTGCTGGGATAAAGTGATAGAAAGGCATGGCCTTGGCCCTCATGGAGTTTCCAGGTTAGCAGAGGAAGCACTCATTAGAAACTAACATAACGGGGGGTTTGGTTTCATTTTGGCCAGTGTGAGGAAAGCAGTTAATTGTGATGTTCAAATTCAAACAGGTAAATGGTTTCTCTGATTGTGGGAAAATGCGTGCTCTTTCATAAACGTGGCATCACTCCATGTGTGCTGCTCCCTAACTGCTTGTGTCACTGAACAACTGAAACATCCAGAACGTGTTTTCCGACATCGAGACAGGCTGCCTCTATTTTTTGAAGGGCTGCTCGGTAGTTCATTGCACAAGTGAACCATTTCCCCTAGTTTTCAGTTAGTTCTCCCTAAATCATAATACTCCTGTTTGCATCAGACTGTAAATATGGTTCTTTGTGATATTACTGTGTTTTGGAAGCACATTAGACAAAATGTTTGAGAACATTTTATAAGCAATGAACACAACGCAAACTGTTATTTTTCTGTTTCTTTACTATTTCAAGAATAGACTAGTATTTTGCTTCACAGAAACGGTGATCAAATCCTGGTTCTACCAACCAAATGGGGATTTTTGTCTTGTTTTATTTTTCTGTCTCTCTAATATATGCTGCTCCTTTTTAAAATCAGTATACTTACATCTCAGGGTTCTCCCAAGGACTAGGGGGTGCCAGTTCAGGCTAAATGCCTGGAATGTGAAACTGCCCATACATGTTAGGTGTTTTCTTTGCTGTCACTGCACCACTCTGGGCTCTTGTCACCTCTAGTACAATTTACTCCTACCTGGACTCTCTTTATCTAATCAGTCACTCCACACTGCAGAAAGGCCTGAAATGCTCATAAGTGCCTATGGGTATGAATTCAATTAGTCTTCCAACAACCCATAGGAGGATACTATACCACCTTAAAGGCAGAGGGCCTCAGAGAAGTTAAGTAAATTGTCTAAAATCATTCTGTCTATAGGTAGTTCTCTAAGGTGGTATACAAACTAGGAGAAGGGAAAAGTTAAAGTTGACACTAAAGAGATAGGAGAAGCTATATGACAATAAGCCAATTTGTGCATTTCAATATAGAACATGAGTTCAAAGACCTCAGCTCCACTACAACTGCACATAATAGGATCCAAGTGGAAGAAATCGTCACTGAGGGGCCAGCATGTTAAGGCAGGAGTAGTATAGAGTCCCTGAGGCTCACGGTCATGTCACCAAGGTTTGAACTGGCCTGACAACAGTGATAGCATCATTTACTACTTGTAACATACAAGTCACTGTCAGAACTGGAGATAGAGTCAAGGTCGAACACCGGGATTGCACCCTCACCACCTTTCTGAGTTATCCCTACGTGAACAGAAATGTTGAGTGTGGTCTCATTGATTAGACATTCCAGGACGAAAAGAGAAGAAAACAAGCTCCTAGTCATTCTTGTTACCCACTTTTTAATTCATAGACATTTTCCAAAAAATAAAAATAAAAGGGACAAAAATTATCTCCCAAAAGTATCCTTTGTCACAGAATTCTTTTAAGGAAGACAGATGCTGATAGAATGCAGTCATATGTATCCGAGTAGCTTAATATGGAGTAAAGGGAAGACTATATATTATGACAGACAGCAGCATGTGGAGGAAAATTCCATTGCCACGTGATAACTTCTGCTTAGATAATACATTAAAACCCTACAAGAAGTCTCTAAGGAGCGTGGTCTGATGGGCTGGGGTAAAGGAAAGCCCAGCATAAATAGCCACTTAGGTATTAGATCATACACCAAAGAGTTGCTTTCACTAAGATTGAAATGGCTAACCAGCTGACAGCAGGATGGAGTGGACCCTTCATAATGCATGTGTGTGAGAAGGGCTGATATCTCAAGGGGACCCCCATAATAACCATGCTGACGTCGTTTCCGAGAAGGGTGATACCACCTTATCCTGGAGAACGCCTCAGTTACAGAAATTCAGTTTTCCCACTTTACCCACACTCATTACCATCAAGAAATGCCCCCACATTTGATTGTGTTGAAAACTACTGGTTAGAGCTGGAATCAAATTTTATAAATTATTCTGATTTCTTGCATGATGCATACAAGTTGGCAGAGAAGCATTCCATTAAGTCTGAAATCACTTACTTAAAAGAAGATTCTAAAACAAATAAAAAGGATCATTTTACTCTGGTGTGGAATGGAGTACCATGTAATCCTACGCTCAGTAGTGTCCGACTCTTCATGACCCCATAGACTACAGCACGCCGGGCTTCCCTGTCCACCATCTCCCAGAGCTTGCTCAAACTCATGTCCACTGAGTCAGTAATGCCATCCAACCATCTCACCCTCTGTTGTCCCCTTCTCCTCCTGCCCTCAATCTTTCCTAGCATCAGGGTCTTTTCTAATGAGTTAGCTCTTCGCATCAGGTGGCCAAATTATTGGAACTTCAGCTTCAACATCAGTCCTTCTAATGAATATTCAAGATTGATTTCTTTTAGGATGGACTGCTTGGATCTTACTGCAGTCCAAGGGAATCTCAAGAGTCTTCTTGAACACCACAGTTCAAAAGCATCAATTCTTCAGCACTCAGCTTTCTTTATAATCCAACTCTCACATCCATACATGACTACTAGAAAAACCATACCTTTGACTAGACAGAACTTTGTTGGCAAAGTAATGTCTCTGCTTTTTAATAAGCTGTCTAGGTTGGTCATAACTTTTCTTCCAAGGAGCAAGTGTCTTCTAATTTCATGGCTGCAGTCACCATCTGCAGTGATTTTGGAGCCCAAAATCTGTCATTGTTTCCACTGTTTCCCCATCTATTTGCCATGAGGTGATGGGACTGGATGCCATGATGTTAGTTTTCTGAATGTTGAGTTTCAAGCCAACCTTTTCACTCTCCTCTTTCACTTTCATCAAGAGGCTCTTAAGTTTCTCTTCGCTTTCTGCCATAAGGGTGGTATCATCTGCATATCTGAGGCTACTAATATTTCTCCTGGCAATCTTCATTCCAGCTTGTGTTTCTTCCAGTCCAGCGTTTCTCATGATGTACTCTGCATATAAGCTAAATAAGCTGGGTGACAATATATAGCCTTGACATACTCCTTTCCTGATTTGGAGCCAGTTTGTTGTTCCATGTCCAGTTCTAACTGTTGCTTCTTGACCTGCATACAGATTTCTCAGGAGGCAGGGCAGGTGGTCTGGTGTTCCCATCTCTAGGAGAATTCTCCACAGTCTGCTGTGATCTACACAGTCAAAGGCCCTGGCATAGTCAATAAAGCAGAAGTAGACACTTTTCTGGAGCTCTCTTGCTTTTTCGATGATCCAGTGAATGTTGGCAATCTGATCTCTGCTTCCTCTGCCTTTTCTAAATCCAGCTTGAACATCTGGAAGTTCATCGTTCACGAAAAGGAAAGACTCATGCAATTGACAGTTATAATGCAGTGTGATTACTTCTATGATGTTTTTGTTTGTCCATACAATATGATAAGAATGATACAGTTTATCTTAAAGTGCAAAGGATAAAAGGAGAAAAGATCACTCACAGGCCATGGAGCCACAGAGACTTTGGCTAGAATGGGCCAACTCCTGAAGGTCAAGACAATGATACGCAAAGGAAGTGTTTTTAGGGCAGATATATCACAAAAAAGCTAACAATTTTGAGAACATTCTCTGCTCTAAAATATGTTACTTCCTGAAAACAGAAAAAAAAATCACCAAAACAGCATCTACCTCTCAAGTTGTTGAAAAATACAAGGGAACATATCCAAACCCAAGCAGAATGCCTACTGTATACTGTGTGACCACTATCACTCTTTTCACTACTTACTCAGAATCCCTCAAACCACTAGGCCATCTCAGGCCATGGTGACACTAACCCTATAAATGTGGATCTTTATTCAGAGAGAGCTAAGCTCTTTAGCATCTTCCAACCCCTCTGACATTCTAAATATGTAAAAGTAAAATTCTATCAATTTGAATCCATTTTAACCTTGCAGTTTAGACCTAATTATGTCACCATGTCAACTTACCATGTCCACCACTAAGAATTACTGAACTTCAAAAACTGGCTTTCCTAAATATGTGACTCCTTTCTACTTCTCTCTTTATGTCAGTCTCATAAGTTCAATTTCTATGAAATAGCACACCTCTCTATCCAGCTCATAAAACCAGCAGACACTTTAGTTGAAAAAAAAAAACAAACTATCACTTGTGGCTTTTTATGATAGTTACTATCTTAATAATTAATAGTAAATCAATACTTATAGTCTGTTAATAAGTTTTAATTCTGGTTTGACCTAAGTTTGAATCTGAATTAATGAATACCTCATTAATAAAAAGGAATTAATATTAGCAATAACTATTGCTTCTAGCAGGTCAATACTGATAGATTCCAACAGATCCTACAATAATTTAACTAGATCCTTGAGACAGGATATATTAGCATTTATCTAACAGACTTCAAAGCCTGTACTCAAGCATTGTGTGGCTCTTAATCACAAATACTTCCCCAAGAACTTGCATGTTCTCTGGTTGTCTCCTCCCCATAGCATCCTGGACCTGCATGAGATACTCATGACAACTGCTCTTGTATCGCTTATTCAGGAGGATGATACCATTTACCAGAAAGAGAAAGAGAGACAGACTGACAGAAACAGACAGTGAGAAAAAGAAGTGGAGGGTAGGGCACCCACAGATCTGAAGGTGCCCTCACTCTTTACTAGTATGTTGAGAATGCTGGCATTTCACACAGTTAAGAACTCACTGACCATGAAGAGGAGGCAACTTACCTTTCCACTTAGAATAATGCAGCCACTTAAGTCTGCAGGGAACTTTTCTAAACCACTTGAAAAACAAGAAGAATTAGGTATCCGACCCCATAGACCTACTTTTGGACTTCCTCTGAGAAATGGAAGTGTTCCACTCTATGGGAGAATCATATTCCCTAATGGTGCCCTTGGTCAAGATTGTATGAAGATAACTACCATCATTGTAACAGATTTGAGACTAAAATATAGAACATTGATTCTAAAATATCATGGGAAGAAAGCTGGGAAATGACAAAAGGGGAAGAAACCCCTAGCATCTTAGATTTTGAAGGGCCCTTGAAAATCACACAGCTTTGCACCACAAACTTGAATCCTCCATTGCTTTTAAGGCAATTACCCAATACTTTCTTAAAACCTCCAGATACAGGAAATTCCATTACCTGCCAAGATAGTGCATGTGCTTTGCTTCTAACATTCCTAGAAGTTCTGGCCCCTATTTAGATGACTTTTGCCTCTCCAGTTCCAACCACACCCAGAATGAGTGCTGTCCCTTTCAATCATGACACACATTAAATAAGACAAGGGGGCATCACCCTCCCTCCCCTAACCCCCTAAGTATTCTCTGAAGTGAAGAGGCTGGGGCTCAACTATTTCTGGGAGAAGAGATTCATTGCAGAGTTAAGGTGGGAGAAGCTGTCAGGAAACAAACCAAAAAGAATAGTACTTTATCACATCTTGAAGGAAGAGAAATACATCCCAAGTCTTTTGTGGTTTTTTGGATGCAAAAGCAGCTCTAATTCCTAATGTGATTTGTCAGCCCAGGACTGATATTCCATCAGGATGATTTTCCTTACAGGCATGTAATAATTAGAGGAAACAGGCGTTATTCATAGGAATCACTGTGCTTATATGGAATACTGTTCCTCCAACAAGCCGATGCATTTAAACTCTTTTCGTCCTGTGCCTGCCTTTCTGGTCTTCTACACATAAATGTTTAATTCTCCTTCTTGTCATCAATCAGTTCACTGCTTTGGGAAGGGTCTGTGGACAAAAGCCACTGGGTGAGGTCTGCCTGAACCTCCCGATGCACTCAAGGCACCAAGAGCTTCTAAAGAGCTGGTGTCAGGATGGGGCCCTTGATGAATGATTCCCTGGGACATTCTGACAGCCCTGCAGGGATGGGGGAGATAAGAGCCCAGACAAGATTGCCAGAAAGCCCTGTTTCAGAGGAGTGAGGTCAAGGTCAAAGACATCAGAAAGTCCACCACAAATCCAAGGCCAAAGTTTCCTCTGGGATAGCAGTGTTTGCCTGCAAGGCCAGGAAGAGAGCAAAAGATCACATTATGGTACTCAGAGACAAGCAGAAGATAAGACAGATGGGAGTTAAAAGGGAGAGCAGAGACAAGAGGAAAACTCCACAAATAAGTGAGGCAGAAGGCACCCAGGAATTTGTACTGGAATGTATGATTCCATCTATCACAGGAAGGACTGTTTTGTGTCACCAGCCTTTGGGTCTGCTCACTCAGAGGGAGAGGAGGTCATCTGCTTAATGCAGGAACATCTCAAAGTATAGGACTTTTTTTTTTTAATTGAAGCTCTAAGTTTTTAAGTGCTGGAAACAATATTCTTCCTGGCATGTGTTCTTAACCAAGGAAGGTGGCTCTGGTCTCTCACTTCAAGAGAACATCTCAGGCCAGGAACAGTTGCTATCATAGACAAACTCAATGCATGATCCACTCCCAGAAGAGGAGGAACAGGAATTTTGTCTCCTTGAGTTTATCCCCTGAATATTTAACCTCCACTGGCCGCACCCCATCCCACTCCTTCTCCCCATGCTACTTGAGGCTAGGGCTTTGTCCCTCTCAGCTTGGATTATCACAGGAGGCCTCTGGTTGGCTCCATGGCATGTGTCCTAGTATCCTCAGGTTACTCTCTACTATCATGATCCACAGCAATTAGGACAGTGTGCATGTGGTGGGAAGTGGGGTGTTTGGGGAGAAGCAGAGAAAGGTAGGCATCCAGTGAATATTCTTTAAGAGCAAACCAATTTAAAAATATGTATGTGTGTGTATTGTTATTGTTCAGTCACTCAGTAGTGTCCGGCTCTTTGTGACCCCATGGACTGCAGCATGCCAGGCCTCCTTGTCCTTCACCACTTCCAGGAGCTTGCTCAAACTCATGCCCATCAAGTCAGTGATGCCATCCAACCATCTCATCCTCTGATGTCACCTCCTCCTCCTGCCTTCAGTCTTTCCCAGCATCAGGGTCTTTTCCAATGAGTCAGTTTCTTCACATCAGGTGGCCAAAATATTGGAGCTCCAGCTTCAACATCAGTCCTTCCAATCAATATTCAGGATTGATTTCCTTTAGGATTGACTAGTTTGATCTCCCTGCAGTCCAAGGGACCCTCAAGAATCTTCTCCAGAACCACAGTTCAAAAGCATCTGTTCTTGGGTGCTCAGCTTTCTTTATGGTCCAACTCTCACATCCATACTCGACTACCAGAAAAACCATAGCTTTGACTAGATGGACTTTTAGCATTAGAGTAATGTCTCTGTTTTTTAATATGCTGTCTAGGTCTGTCATAGCTTTTCTTCCAAGGAGCAAGTGTCTTTTAATTTCATGGCTGCAGTCACCATTTGCAGTGATTTTGAAGCCCCCCAAAATAAATTCTGTCACTCTTTCCATTGTTTTCCCATCTATTTGCCATGAAGTGATGGGACTGGATGCCATGATCTTAGTGTTTTGCATGTTGAATTTTAAGCCAGCTTTTTCACTCTCCTCTTTCACCTTCATCTGTCATTCTTCTTCACTTTCTGCCATAAGGGTGGTGTCATCTGCATATCTGAGGTTATTGATATTTCTCAATCTTGATTCCAGCTTGTGCTTCATCCAGCCCAGCATTTCTCATGATATACTCTGTATATAACTTAAATAAGCAGAGTGGCAATATACAGCCTTGATGTACTCCTTTCCCTATTTTGAACCAATCCATTATTCTATATCTGGTTCTAACTGTTGCTTCTTGACCTGCATACAGGTTTCATGGGAGGTAGGTAAGGTGGTCTGGTATTCCCATGTCTTTAAGAATTTTCATGCATATGAACACATAGCTGTGTATAAACATGTTTTTATTTATTTATATAAATAAATAAATATGTGTTGATATAGACATATACCAAGGAGATCCAACGAGTCCATCCTAAAGAAATCAGTCCTAAATATTCATTGGAAGGACTGATGCTGAAGCTGAAACTCCAATACTTTGGCCATCTGATGCAAAGAACTGACTTGTTGGAAAAACCCTGATGCTGGGAAAGATTGAAGGCAGAAGGAGAAGGGGACGACAGGGGATGAGATGGTTGGATGGTATCACCTACTCAGTGGGCATGAGTTTGAGTAAACTTCAGGAGCTGGTGATGAACAAGGAGGCCTGGTGTGCTGCAGTCCATGGGGTCACAAAGAGTTCAACATGACTGAGTGAGTGAACTGAACTGAATTGATAGACATATAGAGAATAGTATCTATCCGGCTACCTACCTATCACTTGAATGTACCCTGTGACTATGACATAGACCCTTTATGCCATAATTCTTAGACAGCTAGTGGGAAAAAATGTCCTGATTATAGGATTTCTTAAAGGTCCCTCCTGGCTATATATTTCTCAGGCATTTGTCTGTTTGAAATTATATTACTTGTCAGAGGGAAAAAATGTTGACCATGAACTTTATTGTCCAAGAACTAAAACTTGAAGCAATGTCTATCCATTCATTCATTCATCATTCAGTAATTATTGAGGTACAGACTAGGCACTGTATGATAATCTGGAGTTTAAATGATCACAAGAATTTAGTGTCTGCCCAAGAGGCTCAAAGTTTATTGCAAGAGATAGGCAAATAAAAGGGCAGATTTCAATACACTGATAATTTTGGTAGCAGAGCAGTGTTCCAAATACTTTTTATCCACCTCCTCAAACAGAACATATCTTCTTGTATATGCCAAATAAGATATGGAAATCAGAGACTGATATTAGGATGTGGTTTTGCTCAAACAAAAAAAGCGCTTACAAAATTATAGCAACAGATGGTTTAAACCAAACAACTAAATACTTCTTGACCTTGCTTTTGAATAATTTTTTTTTTTTTTTTGGCCAAGTGGTCACCGTCTCAGCTGAGCATCCCTCAGTGCTAGACAGTCCTGTGAAGGTAGCAAAGTCAACTGCATTTTGAGTGTTTTGAGCTCCCTGATCAAGAGACAGTAAGAAGACACAAGGGGTAATATAAAAGCTTAAGGGAACAAGTGTATAATGTTTTACTGTCCCGTGGAGCCCCACTGCATGGGAAGGTGGTGAGGGAACTTCCGATACATCCTATGGGAGAAGCAGCACAGACCAAAGCCACGTCATCCTGAGATCCTGCTGCTTCTGGCTGGAGAAGAACCACTGGGTCCCACCCCCGAGGGGTGAAAGCATGGAAGGAGAGGCAGGTGCTATTCGCACATAAGAGGAAGACACCAATGAATCCCTCATGGAACTCTTAATCTGCTTGGATTGGAAAGAAAAGATGGTCAAGAACCAAATGAAACCAGAATCATGATAAGAAGAAATAGCTGAAGCTGAAGGTTTAGTTTCATCATCTATAAATGGTGATAATAATACACACCTCTTGCCAACCAAGTCCAAAGGTGAAATGAGGACATTTATAAAGCCCGGTATCCCCTACTTACTGCAAAGAATTAAAGTCTGGTAACCGGTAGCCCAGCATTCTCTCTGTGAGCATGCTCTTACCCTGTCTGTCTTGAACGATCTTGATGGCATTCCCCCGCCTTCATCTTCGATGAGTCCTGGAGGCCCAGACTCCTTCCTTCTGATGCACATTGTCTGACTGAAGCAGAAGACACCCCAGTTCTTTCCATCCCAGCCTCTCCTTCCCTAAACGTGGAAACCAGCCAAGAATGAAGGAGCCCTGGTCCCTGGGGAGTTCTGAGGGAAGCTGAGCCACTACCCAGTCAGTTATCAGACAAGAAGCACAGCAGACAAGCTCTCTCTTCCCAGGAGACCAAGGCTCACCAGCAAAAGGGATTCCAAGCAGGAAATGCAAAGCCTCGAATCAGACACTTGGCTGCCTCAGGCATCCTCACCGCCTGGCAGTGTACTTGAACACCTGTCACTCCTTCCGAGAGTACAACTAAGAACCTTCTGCTGTTGTCGTTATGAACAGAGAGTCTGAAGAATCTGGGGGCAGTACAGCAATGGAAACGAGAAATTAAGATTCTGAAAAGCAACAGGGTATGGTTGGGAGAAGCACAGAGACTCTGAACATGAAAGGAAAAAGCACATTGGACAATAAGCCTATAAATTAGTCAAGTTTAGGGAAATCAAGTGCATGAAAATTTAAAAGACATAATTTGACTATTAGTTTGGCAAATTGAATGAACGAATGAATAGAGACATAATACCCAGTACTGGAAAGTATTTTGGAAATGAGAACCTTAATGCATTGTATAGGAATAAAACCAGTGCCACCTTACTTATTAATGACAGGCCTGACAAAACTTTAAACGTGCTTTGTGCCCATTGGGCTTCCCAGGTGGCTCAGTGGGTAAAGAATGCATCTGCAATGCAGGAGACATAGGCAGATGTGGGTTTGATCCCTGGATCAGGAAGATCCCCTGGAGGAGGGCATGGCAACCCACTCCAGTATTCTTGCCTGAAGTAATCCCATGAACAGAGGAGCCTGGCGGGCTACAGTCCATAGGATCATGAAAAAGTTGGACACGACTGAAGCTATCAAGCACTCGTGTGCATGTACCCATCAACCCGAGAAACTTATACTAAATTAATCATTGGATAAATATATACTGAAGAAGAAATAGTTATGTTTCTTCTTTACTCGCATTCTACTTCCAGAATGTTTCTGACACTGCTGGTCACCAAATACATAGCAGTGGGCAGGGTAATTCCATACCAAATAATTCTCAGACATCAGCAGGGGCCTTTCCATTTTATGCAAATCGGATAGTATCTACCTGGAGATAGCACCAGAACACACAGGTCAAGGACTCGGTCCCACAAGACTGCCCCCAGTGCCAATCACTAGTCTAGGTAGTCAGCTGTGCTTCTGACCAGCTGGCTATTATTCAGAGTTCCCTACAACCCCTTTTTGAGTTTGATAATTGGCTAGTGTAACACACGGCATTCAGTAAAACAGTTTATTTACTAAACTATGGGTTATTATTAAAGGATACAACTCAAGAACAACCAGAGGAAGAAATGCCTAGGGCAAGGTATGTAGGAAGGGATACAGAGCATCCATGCTCTCCCTGGATACATCATATTCCAAGTATCTTCATGTTTTCTCCAGCTCTAAAGCGCTCTGAACTTGTATATAAGGGACTTATCTGAAGGTTTTACTGTGTACATATAATGTGAGGACCATTGGCTATTGGTGATTGAATCAGTCTCCAGCCTCTTTCTCCTCTCAGAAGGTCTGGACTGGACTAAAACTTTCAACCCTTTAATCACTTGGTTCCTTTGGCAACAAGCCCCCATCCTGTAGTTTTCTAGGGGTGTTCCAAAAGTCACCTCATTAACATAAATTCAGGTGTCATTGAAAGGGGATTGTTGTGAATATCAGAAAACACTATTCCACCTTTCTGGATCTGAAGTTATTTCAGGAACCCACAAATAAAAGCAAATCACACAACAAGGGATAGCCTTTCACTCTAATCGCTTATTTACCTACTAACTAAATGACAGAGATTATTCTAAGGAATTTACATGCTTCATCTCATTTGAGCCTCGCAACTTCTCCAAGGGCAGATATGATTAAATATTATTATTATAATTCATATGGAACTGTATACAAGTCAGCCAACTTCATTATCCTTTCTCATACAATTAATTTTTTTAATTAAAAAAATTTAGTGAGCAAACAATTAGAAACATTTTAAATGATATCTTGGGATTTTTTTTATTAATATAGGAAAAACCAAAAATACAGAATTTGATAGGAAAACATACCATTAAAATTTTATGCATAGTATAATCTTAACTGTAAAAGGTTCATGCAAACTCATGCATAAGGAGATTGGTGAAAAGAATGCAGCAAAAAATTTGTAGTTGTTTCTTTGAGCTGTGAATTGTGATGATACTCAGTTTTATGTTCTTCCTTTGAAACTTCAACATGAACCTGAATTAATTTGATAATAACATTTTATAACCATAGGTCATATGCTCAGATAAAATACTAATTTTAAAAGAGTATAAGCATAAGTTTTTAAATAAATACATTAAATATGTAAGTAAATAGAGTAGTACACATTTTCTTTTACTCAGTTTTACTGAGGCCTGAGATAGTCTGGTCTTGTTTCTACTCCTATTTAAGATAGAAAATGAAAAAGAAAAGGAAAGAAATACAAAACAATGTATTCCTGGAATGCTATCAGAGGACTAATGTTAAAATACCTTTTTGACATAGGATCTTAATCTTGTCTCCATGTTATAATCACTTGGTGAACTTTAAAGGTTACAGAAGCCCAATCTTCAACACCAAGTAATTCTGATTTAATTGGTGGGGTATGGGACCCAGAAATCTGTGTTTTTTGTTTTTTTCTTAAACCTTTCTAATTGCTCCTGGAGCTTCTCTGGTAGCTCAGATAGTAAAGAATCCACCTTCAACGCAGTAGACCTGGTTCAATTCCTGGGTCAGGAAGATCCCCAGGAGGAGGGATAGGCTACCCACTCCAGTATTCTTGGGCTTTCCTGGTGTCTCAGATAGTAAAGAATCTACCTGCAATGCGGCAGACCTGGGTTCAATCCCTGGGTTGGGAAGATCCCCTGGAGGGACTGATGTATAGCCATGGCTGAAAATCATTAGGTTGCATCCTTTAAATTCCAAAGGCTGTTTCCAAAGCCTGTGACAAGAATTTCAGAGTGTAGATGTTGGAAATATTGCCCCCAGCCTCCCTCCACATACATACAGTCAATGCCTTGACCTAAGCCTATTTCTGAACTGGAAACTATTGTAAATTTTCTTCTGTCTTCTCCTCCATTTTCCTTTTCAAGTTTCAGATGATGCTCCAATGGGTATTTTAGACTTTTTTTTTATCCTTTACAACATACTCTTTCTTTTTTAATTGCGATATAATTGACACGGTATCTAACTTGAAGTTGTGCAATGTTTAGATTTGATACATTCATATATTGTAATATGATTAGCACAGTAGCCTTCAGTTCAGTGCAGTCGCTCAGTCGTGTCTGGCTGTTTGCCACCCAATGGACTGCAGCACACCAGGCCTCCCTGTCCATCACCAACTACCGGAGCTTATTCAAACTCACGTCCATCAAGTCGGTGATGCTATCCAGTCATCTCATCCTTTTTTGTCCCCTTCTCCTCCCGCCTTCAATCTTTCCCAGAATCAGCATCTTTTCAAATGAGTCAGTTCTTCACATCAGGTGGCCAAAGTATTGGAGTTTCAGCTTTGCATCAGTCCTTCCAATGAATATTCAGGACTAAATTTTGTTAGGATTGACTGGTTCACTCTCCTTGCAATCCAAGGGACATTCAAGAGTCTTCTCCAACATCACAGTTCAAAAGCATCAATTCTTTGGTGCCCCGTTTTCTTTATAGTTCAACTCTCACATCCATACGTGACTACTGGAAAAACTGTAGCCTTGACTAGAATGACCTTTGTCGGCAAAGTAATGTCTCTGCTTTTCAATATGCTGTCTAGGTTGGTTATAACTTTTCTTCCAAGGAGCAAGTGTCTTTTAATTTCATGACTGCAGTCACCATCTGCAGTGATTTTTGAGCCCAAGAATATAAAGTTTCTCACTATTTTCATTGTTTCCCCATCTATTTGTCATGAAATGATGGAACTGGATGCCATGATCTTAGTTTTCTGAACGTTGTTTTAAGTCAACTATTTCACTCTCCTCTTTCACTTTCATCAAGACACACTTTAGTTCTTCTTCACTCTCTGCCATAAGGTTGGTGTCATCTGCATAGCTGAGGTTATTGATATTTCTCCCAGCAATCTTGATTCCACCTTGTATTTCTTCCAGCCTGGCAATTCCAAGGCAAACCATTCAATATCACAGTAATCCAAGTCAGTAATGCTGAAGAAGCTGAAGTTGAAAGGTTCTACGAAGACCTACAAGACCTTCTAGAGGGGTGGTCCTAAGATGGCGGAGGAATAGGACGGGAAGACCACTTTCTCCCTCACAAATTCCTCAAAAGAACATTTCAACGTGGAGAAAACTCCACAAAACAACCTCTGAATGCAGGCAGAGGACATCAGGCAACCAGAAAAGCAGATCATTGTCTTCAAAAACAGGTAGGAAAAAATATAAATGATGAGAAAAGAGACAAAGGAGGTAGGGAGCTCCGTCCCGGGAAGGGAAGCCCATCCTGGGAAGGGAATTCTAAGAAGAGAGGTTTCCAAACACCAGGAAACACTCTCCCTGCCGAGTCTGTGGTGAGCCTTGGAAACACAGAGGGCAACATAACAGGAAGGGAAAATAAATAAATAATTAAAACCAACAGATTACAAGCCCAACAGTAACTCCCCCAGCGGAAAAGCAGCGCAGACACCTGCATCCGCCACTAGCAAGTGGGGGCAGGGCAGGGAAGCGCAGGAGGCGCGGGCTGCGGTGCTCGGTAAGAATCGGGCAGGAAAGCCCCACGCTTAACCAAAGCGATCTAACTTGGGCTAGCAAACCAGACTGGGGGATAGCTACCACGTGAAAAGCTCGAACATAAGACACCACCAGGACCGCACACAGAACAAAGGACGGAACGGAAATAGCCGGCTGCAGACCATCCCCCGCCGGGGACAGGCAGCCAGAGCCGTAAGGACTGGAAAGGGGCAATCGCAGCCCCGGAGAGACTTTACCTAACAAACTGCAGGCAGGCTTCTTTGCTGAGACTTCTGGGGGTGCTGGACAGTCACCATCCGCCTCACAAGGAGCGCCAGCAGTACACCCAGAAAACTGAACAGCAGAGACAGAAAAGGTGACAAATCGCAGCGACCGCGCTTGCCAAACTCCTGAGCTACTCGGACCTGGGAAGGGCACAAAACGCAGTCCCAACCGAATCTGTGCCTCTGAGGGCTACCTGAGCACCAAACCTGAGCGGCTTAGACCGGGGAGGTGCCCCAGCCTAGGGCCGGCCTCAGACGGTTCCCGGCTGAGCACCGTAGAGCCGGAGCGGTTTGTGCACGGTGAGAAGGGACAGGTCCAGTGGGGCTGAGACGCTGTGTGCCCACGACAGTGCTATTTGTTTGCAGCATCCCCCCTCCTCCCCACAGCGTGACTGAACTAGTGAGCCTAAAAAAAAAAAAAAGTGTCCACCACCGCCCCCCTGTGTCAGGACGGAATTCAGACACTGAAGAGACCAGCAAACAGAAGAAGTTAAACAGAGGGAACCACCTTGGAAGTGACCCCACAGGGCCCACAACATCAGAGAAGGGCCAGATATATCTTTACTATTTTTACAATCACTCCTCTTTTTTTCTTTTTTCTTTTTTTTTCTAACTTTATTTTTAATTGTTAAGTCTTCTATTTCTCCTCTAATTTTTATTTCTATAACCTACTATTACTTTTCAAAAAAAAAAAAAAAAGACTTTACTTTTTTAAGGCAAACACCATATATAGTCTTTGTGTGGTTATTGTTGGTGTGTTTTTTTTTTAATAATTCTTGTGTTTTTTTGGTTTTTTCTTATTTTTTTCTTACTTTTTTTTTTTCTTTTTTCCTTCTGCTTCTTCTCTTTAATGTTGTATTTTTGAAAATCCAGCCTCTACTCTAGATTTTTAATCTTTGCTTTTTGGTTTTTGTTGTCAATTTTGTACATTTCAAAACCCAATTTTACCTGACAGCGAGATTACTGGCTTGACCACTCTCTCCTCCTTTGGACTCCCCTTTTTCTCCACCAGGTGGCCTCTGTCTCTCTCCCCCCACCCCTCCCTCGGCCCCATCTCTTCTATATCCAATTCTGTGATTCTCTGTGTGTTCTAGACGGTGGAGAACACCTAAGGAACTGATTACTGGCTGGATTTGTCTCTCTCCTTTTCATTCCTCTCTCTTACCCTCCTGGCCACCTCTGTCTACTTCCTCCCTCTCCTCTTCCTTGTATAACTCCGTGAATACCTCTGAGCGGTCCAGACTATGGAGCGCACATAAGGAAGTGACTATTGACTAGCTTGCTCTCTCCTCTTCTGATCTCACTGCATCTCATTCCAGTCACCTCTAACTGCCCCCTCCCTCTTCTCTTCTCCATGTAACCCAGTGAACCTCTCTGGGTGTCCCTCAATGTGGAGAAGCTTTTCATCTTTAACCTAGATGTTTTATCATCGGTGCTGTATAGATGGAGAAGTCTAGAGACCACTGTAAAAATAAAACCGAAAACCAGAAACAGGAGGCTTAAGTCCAAAGCTTGAGAACATCAGAGAACTCCTGAATTCAGGGAACATTAAGCAATAGGAGCTCATCAAACGCCTCCATACCTACACTGAAACAAAGCTCCACCCAAGGGCCAACAAGTTCCAGAGCAAGACATACCATGAAAATTCTCCAGCAACACAGGAACACACCCCTGAGCTTCAATATACAGGCAGCTCAAAGTTACTTCAAAACTTTAGACGTCTCATAACCCATTACTGGTCACTCCACTGCACTCCAGAGAGAAGAAACCCAGCTCCACCCACCAGACCTCCAACACAAGCCTCCCTAACCAGGAAACCTTGACAAGCCACTGATACAACCCCACCCACAGTGAGGAAGCTCCACAATAAAGAGAACTCCACAAATTACCAGAATATAAAAAGGCCATCCCAAACGCAGCAATATAACCAAGATGAAGAGACAGGGGAATACTCAGCAGGTAAAGGAACAGGAGAAATGCCCACCAAACCAAACAAAAGAGGAAGAGATAGGGAATCTACCTGAGAAAGAATTCTGAACATTGATAGTGAAAATGAGCCAAAATCTTGAAATCAAAATGGAATCACAGATAAATAGCCTAGAGACAAGGATTGAGAAGATGCAAGAAAGGTTTAACAAGGACCTAGAAGAAATAAAAAAAGAGTCAATATACAATGAATAATGCAATAAATGAGATCAGAAACACTCTGGAGGCAACAAATAGTAGAATAATGGAGGCAGAAGATAGGATTAGTGAAATAGAAGACAGAATGGTAGAAATAAATGAATCAGAGAGGAAAAAAGAAAAACGAATTAAAAGAAATGAGGACAATCTCAGAGACCTCCAGGACAATATGAAACGCTCCAACATTCGAATTATAGGAGTCCCAGAAGAAGAAGACAAAAAGAAAGACCATGAGAAAATCCTTGAGGAGATAATAGTTGAAAACTTCCCTAAAATGGGGAAGGAAATAATCACCCAAGTCCAAGAAACCCAGAGAATTCCAAATAGGATAAACCCAAGGCGAAACACCCCAAGACACATATTAATCAAATTAACAAAGATCAAATACAAAGAACAACTATTAAAAGCAGCAAGGGAAAAACAACAAATAAGACACAAGGGGATTCCCATAAGGATAACAGCTGATCTCTCAATAGAAACTCTTCAGGCCAGGAGGGAATGGCAAGACATACTTAAAGTGATGAAAGAAAATAACCTACAGCCCAGATTACTGTACCCAGCAAGGATCTCATTCAAATACAAAGGAGAAATCAAAAGCTTTACAGACAAGCAAAAGCTGAGAGAATTCAGCACCACCAAACCAGCTCTCCAACAAATGCTAAAGGATATTCTCTAGACAGGAAACACAAAAAGGGAGTATAAACCCGAACCCAAAATAATAAAGTAAATGGCAACGGGATCATACTTATCAATAATTACCTTAAATGTAAATGGATTGAATGCCCCAACCAAAAGGCAAAGACTGGCCAAATGGATACAAAAATAAGACCCCTCTATATGCTGCTTACAAGAGACCCACCTCAAAACAAGGGACACATACAGACTGAAAGTGAAGGGTTGGGAAAAGATATTCCACGCAAATAGAGACCAAAAGAAAGCAGGAGTGGCAATACTCATATCCGATAAAATAGACTTTAAAACAAAGGCTGTGAAAAGAGACAAAGAAGGCCACTACATAATGATCAAAGGATCAATCCAAGAAGAAGATATAACAATTATAAGTATATATGCACCCAATATAGGAGCACTACAATGTGTAGGACAAATGCTAACAAGTATGAAAGGGGAAATTAACAACAATAAAATAATAGTGGGAGACTTTAATACCCCACTCACACCTATGGACAGATCAACTAAACAGAAAATTAACAAAGAAACGCAAACTTTAAATGATACATTAGACCAGTTAGACCTAATCGATATTTATAGGACATTTCACCCCAAAACAATGAATTTCACCTTTTTCTCAAGTGCTCATGGAACCTTCTCCAGGGTAGATCACATCCTGGGCCACAAATATAACCTTGATAAATTCAAAAAAATCGAAATCATTCCAAGCATCTTTTCTGACCATAATGCATTAAGATTAGATCTCAATTACAGGAGGAAAACTATTAAAAATTCCAACATATGGAGGCTGAACAACACGCTTCTGAATAACTAACAAATCACAGAAGAAATCAAAAAAGAAATCAAAATATGCATAGAAACTAATGAAAATGAAAACACAACAACCCTAAACCTGTGGGACACTATAAAAGCAGTGCTAAGAGGAAAGTTCATAGCAATACAGGCATACCTCAAGAAACAAGAAAAAAAGTCAAATAAATAACCTAACTCTACACCTAAAGCAACTAGAAAAGGAAGAATTGGAGAACCCCAGAGTTAGCAGAAGGAAAGAAATCTTAAAAATTAGGGCAGAAATAAATGCAAAAGAAACAAAAGAGACCATAGCAAAAATCAACAAAGCCAAAAGCTGGTTCTTTGAAAGGATAAATAAAATTGACAGACCATTAGCCAGACTCATCAAGAAGCAAAGAGAGAAAAATCAAATCAATAAAATTAGAAATGAAAATGGAGAGATCACAACAGACAACACAGAAATACAAAGGATCATAAGAGACTACTATCAGCAATTATATGCCAATAAAATGGGCAACGTGGAAGAAATGGACAAATTCTTAGAAAAGTACAATTTTCCAAAACTGAACCAGGAAGAAATAGATAATCTTAACAGACCCATCACAAGCACGGAAATTGAAACTGTAATCAGAAATCTTCCAGCAAACAAAAGCCCAGGTCCAGACGGCTTCACAGCTGAATTCTACCAAAAATTTCGAGAAGAGTTAACACCTATCCTACTCAAACTCTTCCAGAAAATTGCAGAGGAAGGTAAACTTCCAAACTCATTCTATGAGGCCACCATCACCCTAATACCAAAACCTGACAAAGGTACTACAAAAAAAGAAAACTACAGGTCAATATCACTGATGAACGTAGATGCAAAAATCCTCAACAAAATTCTAACAACCAGAATCCAACAACACATTAAAAAGATCATACACCATGACCAAGTGGGCTTTATCTCAGGGATGCAAGGATTCTTCAATATCCGCAAATCAATCAATGTAATTCACCACATTAACAAATTGAAAAATAAAAGCCATATGATTATCTCAATAGGTGCAGAGAAGCCCTTTAACAAAATTCAACATCCATTTATGATAAAAACTCTCCAGAAAGCAGGAATAGAAGGAACATACCTCAACATAATCAAAGCTATGTATGACAAACCCACAGCAAACATTATCATCAATGGTGAAAAATTGAAAGCATTTCCCCTAAAGTCAGGAACAAGACAAGGGTGCCCACTTTCACCGCTACTATTCAACATAGTTCTGGAAGTTTTAGCCACAGCAATCAGAGCAGAAAAAGAAATAAAAGGAATCTAAATTGGAAAAGAAGAAGTAAAACTCTCACTGTTTGCAGATGACATGATCCTCTACATAGAAAACCCTAAAGACTCTACCAGAAAATTACTAGAGCTAATTAATGAATATAGTAAAGTTGCAGGATATAAAATCAACACACAGAAATCCCTTGCATTCCTATACACTAATAATGAGAAAGTAGAAAAAGAAATTAAGGAAACAATTCGATTCACCATTGCAACCAAAAGAATAAAATACTTAGGAATATATCTACCTAAAGAAACTAAAGACCTATATATAGAAAACTATAAAACACTGATGAAAGAATCAAAGAGGACACTAATAGATGGAGAAATATACCATGTTCATGGATCGGAAGAATCAATATAGTGAAAATGAGTATACTACCCAAAGCAATCTACAAATTCAATGCAATCCCTATCAAGCTACCAGCGATATTTTTCACAGAACTAGAGCAAATAATTTCAAGATTTGTATGGAAATACAAAAAACCTCGAATAGCCAAAGCAACCTTGAGAAAAAAGAATGGAACTGGAGGAATCAACTTGCCTGACTTCAGGCTCTACTACAAAGCCACAGTCATCAAGACAGTATGGTATTGGCACAAAGACAGAAATATAGATCAATGGAACAAAATAGAAAGCCCAGAGATAAATCCACACACATATGGACACCTTATCTTTGACAAAGGAGGCAAGAATATACAATGGAGTAAAGACAATCTCTTTAACAAGTGGTGCTGGGAAAACTGGTCAACCACTTGTAAAGAATGAAACTAGATCTCTTTCTAACACCACACACAAAGATAAACTCAAAATGGATTAAAGATCTAAATGTAAGACCAGAAACTATAAAACTCCTAGAGGAGAACATAGGCAAAACACTCTCCGACATAAACCACAGCAGGATCCTCTATGATCCACTTCCCAGAATTCTGGAAATAAAAGCAAAAATAAACAAATGGGACCTAATTAAAATTAAAAGCTTCTGCACAACAAAGGAAAATATAAGCAAAGTGAAAAGACAGCCTTCCGAATGGGAGAAAATAATAGCAAATGAGGCAACTGACAAACAACTAATCTCAAAAATATACAAGCAACTCCTGCAGCTCAATTCCAGAAAAATAAACGACCCAATCAAAAAATGGGCCAAAGAACTAAATAGACATTTCTCCAAAGAAGACATATGGATGGCTAGCAAACACATGAAAAGATGCTCAACATCACTCATTATCAGAGAAATGCAAATCAAGACCACAATGAGGTACCACTTCACACCAGTCAGAATGTCTGCAATCCAAAACTCTGCAAGCAATAAATGCTGGAGAGGGTGTGGAGAGAAGGGAACCCTCCTACACTGTTGGTGGGAATGCAAACTAGTACAGCCACTATGGAGAACAGTGTGGAGATTCCTTAAAAAATTGCAAATAGAACTGCCTTATGACCCAGCAATCCCACTGCTGGGCATACACACCAAGGAAACCAGAATTGAAAGAGACACATGTACCCCAATGTTCATCGCAGCACTGTTTATAATAGCCAGGACATGGAAACAACCTAGATGTCCATCAGTAGATGAATGGATAAGAAAGCTGTGGTACATATACACAATGGAGTATTACTCAGCTGTTAAAAAGAATACATTTGAATCAGTTCTGATGAGATGGATGAAACTGGAGCCGATTATACAGAGTGAAGTGAGCCAGAAAGAAAAACACCAATACAGTATACTAACACATATATATGGAATTTAGAAAGATGGCAATGATGACCCTGTATGCAGGACAGCAAAAAAGACACAGATGTGTATAGCGGACTTTTGGACTCAGAGGGAGAGGGAGAGGGTGAGATGATTTGGGAGAATGGCATTGAAACATGTATAATATCATGTAAGAATCGAATCGCCAGTCTATGTCCGATGCAGGATATGGCACGCTTGGGGCTGGTACACGGGGATGACCCAGAGAGATGTTGTGGGGAGGGGGGTGGGAGGGGGGTTCATGTTTGGGAACGCATGTACACCCGTGGTGGATTCATGTCAATGTATGGCAAAACCAATACAGAATTGTAAAGTAAAATTAAAAAAAAAAAAAAAAACCTTCTAGAACTAACAACCAAAAAAGATGTCCTTTTCATAATAGGGGACTGGAATGCAAAAGAAGGTAGTCAAGAGATATCTGGAGTAACAGGCAACTTTGGCCTTGGAGTACAAAACAAAACAGGTCAAAGACTAACAGAGTTTTGCCAAGAGAATGCAGTGGTCATAGCGAATACCCTCTTCCAACAACACAAGTGAAGTCTCTACACATGGATATCACCAGATGGTCAATACCAAAATAGATTGATTATATTCTTTGCAGCCAAAGACAGAGAAGCTCTATACAGTCAGCAAAAATAAGACTGGGAGCTAACTGTGGCTCAGATCGAATTCCTTATTGCCAAATTCAGACTTACATTAAAGAAAGTAGGGAAAACCACTAGACCATTCAGGTATGACCAATATCAAATCCCTTATGATTATACAATGAAAGTGAGAAACAGATTCAAGGGATTAGATCTGATAGAGTGCCTGAAAAACTATGGACTGAGGTTCATGACATTGTACAAGAAACAGTGATCAAGACCATGCCCAAGAAAAAGAAATGCAAAAAGGCAAAATGGTTGTCTGAAGAGGCCTTACAAATAGCTGACAAAAGAACAGATGCTAAAGGCAAGAAGAGGAAAGATATAATCATTTGAATGCAGAGTTCCAAAGAATAGTAAGGAGAGATAAGAAAGCCTTCCTCAGTGATCCATGAAAAGAAATAGAGAAAAACAAAAGAAAGAGAGAGACTAGAGACCTCTTCAAGAAAATTAGAGATACCAAGGGAACATGTCATGTAAAGATGGGCACAATAAAGGACAGAAACACTATGGATCTAACAGAAGCAGAAGATATTAAGAAGAGGTGGCAAGAATACACAAAACTATACAGAAAAGATCTTCATGACCCAGATAACCACAATTGTGTGATCACTCACCTAGAGCCAGACATCCTGGAATGCGAAGTCAAGTGAGCCTTAGGAAACATCATTATGAACAAAGCTAGTGGAGGTGATGGAAGCCCCCTGACCTATTTCAAATCCTAAAAGATGACGCTGTGAAAGTGCTGCACTCAATATACCAGCAAGTTTGGAAAACTCAGCAGTGGCCACAGGACTGGAAAAGGTCAGTTTTCATTCCAATCCCAAAGAAAGGCAATGCCAAAGAATGTTCAAACCAGCACACAATTGCATTCATCTCACATGCTAGTAAAGTAATGCTCAAAATTCTGCAAACCAGGCTTCAACAGTACATGAACCATGAACTTCCAGATGTTCAAGCTGGCTTTAGAAAAGGCAGAGGAACCAGAGAACAAATTGCCAACATCTGCTGGATCATCAAAAAAGCAACAGACTTTCAGAAAAACATCTACTTCTGCTTTCTTAACTATACCAAAGCCTTTGACTGTGTGGATCATAACATACTGTGGAAAATTCTTCAAGAGATGGGAATACCAGACCAACTGACCTGCCTCTGGAGAAATTTGTATGCAGATCATGAAGCAACAGTTAGAACTGGACATGGAAAAACAGACGTGGTTCCAAATCAGGAAAAGAGTACATCAAGGCTATATATTGTCACCGTAAATGGCAACCCACTCCAGTGTTCTTGCCTGGAGAATCCCAGGGACGGTGGAGCCTGGTGGGCTGCCGTCTATGGGGTCACACAGAGTCAGACATGACTGAAGCGACTTAGCAGCAGCAGCAACAGCCTTAGCTACTAGCTAACACTTCCATCATGTCGCATAATTATCACTGCATTTTGTGGTGAGAATATTTAAGGTCTAGTCTCTTAGCAACTTTGAAGTATATAAGACAGTATTGTTGACCATAGTCACAATGCTCTGCTTTAGATCTATAGAACTGATTCATCTTCCGATTATATTTGTATACCCTTTGGTCAACAATTCCCCAGTCCCCCAACCCCACAGCCCCTGGAAACTGTCTTTCTCTGTTTCTGCAAGTTTAGGTTCTTCAGATTCTGCTTATGTAGTATCTGTTTGATTCATCTCACTTAGTATAATGTCCTCAGCATCTATCCATGTTGACATAAGTAGCAAGATTGCCATCTTTCTCATGGTTGAATAATATCCCATTCACATCTTCTTTGTTCTTTTATCCATTTAGGTAGTTTCTATAGCTTGACTATTGTAAGTAATGCTATAATCAACATGGGGTGACAATGTCTTTTTGATACTGTTTTCATTACCTTTGAGATTACTGTAATTCTACTTTTACTTTTTGGGGAAACCCCCAAACTATATTTCATGGTGTCTGAATTTCACAGTGCCTACATATCTCAGTTGGTGAAGAATCAGCCTGCAATGTGGGAGACTTGGATCCGATCCCTGGGTTGGGAAGATCTCCTGCAGAAGGGAAAGGTTACCCACTCCAGTATTCTGGCCTGGAGAATTCCACGAACTGTACAGTCCATGGGATCACAAAGAGTCGGACACAACTGAGAGACTTTCACTTTCACATTTGCACTAACAGAGCACAAGGATTTGTTTTTCTTCATATCCTTGGCAACACTACTTATTATTTCATGTCTTCTTGATAACAGCTATTCTGACAGGTGTGAGGTTATAGCTCATTGGGGTTTTGACGTGCATTTTTTTGATCATTAATGATGTTGAGCATCTTTTCATGTTCTTGTTGGCCATTTATATGTCTCCTTTAGAAAAATGTCCATTCAGTTTCTGTGCTCATTTTTTAATAAGATTGTTTTTCAATATTGAATTGTATGAATTCTTTATATATTTGGGATATTAACCATTTATCAAGCACATTGTTTGATTAACCTTTTATCAAGCAAATGTGGGAGGAAATGACAACCCACCCCAGTATTCTTGCCTGTAAAATCCCATGAAGAGAGGAGGCTGGTGGGCTATAGTCCATGGGGCAACAAAGAGTTGGACACGACTGAGTGACTAGCACATGCAACTTACCTGATATTAATTCTTTGGTTAGTTCTTTTAACAAGCTTGAATATTTTCATGACTCTGGATATTTTGTATATTAAAGTCCAAAAAGGTTTCTATCAATTTCCATGCCCTCCCATAGCATGTTGCTAGTTCATCACAAGTAAATACCAAATTACTGCATTTTTCAGTTTTTGATTTTATAGCAAATGAAAACATTTCATCTGTGTCATTTTTGACCATAGATTGTTCTTCCCTACTTGAGAATTCTTCTGTACCAATGTATATTATGATCTGGGATTTATTTTATTATCAATATGTGTACATCCTATAGGTGTTTCAGATACCATCAACTTTATTGATGATTTAAAGCCTTTTTTTTTTTTTCTGAATCTGACTTAATTGTTTTGTTTCTTTTACTTTACAGCAGAGAACATTTTCATTTTATGGGAGATAAAACTGTGGATTTTTCCTTTAGGATAATATCACTTCAAAATGTATATATATTTTCCCATAAAGTGTCGATTTTCATTTTTTGTGCTCAGATTATCTGTAAGTCTTTTATCTATTAAGAATTTACATTAGCATATATAAAAAAGAATTTATATTAGCATATAGATGTAAAGGATTTGTTGAAACTTTTATCCCCTCAAAAATTAACTAATTTTACAAATATCATTCATAAAATGGTCCCTGCTCTCTAATTATATAATGCCATGTTGAAGTCATATGGGTACCTACACATACAGGTTTTCCCTTCTGTCTCATCAATTCATTTGTCTGATTTTGTACAAGCACCATGCTGTATTATGTTTTTGCTGCTGTATAATATAGTTTTATACCTAAAAGATAGTATTTGCCATTTCATTAAGCCATTATTTGACATGTATATGCCCTGATATATTTTATAATAATTTTATTTTGCTGCTGGCATTTCCTCTTGATGTTTTATTTAGGATTAATAAAATATATGTGTTAACTTATAGACTAAAGACATGTTAAGCAAATGGCTTTTTTGAACACTCAGTGAAATTTTCTAATACTCACAGCTGCCATTGGGAATCAAAGAAAGAGATGATTACTTTGTCTGCGTGCGTGCATGCTAAGTCACTTCAGTCACATGCAACTCTTTGCTACGCTATGGACTGTAGCTGGCCAGGCACTTTGTGTCTCTGCTGAGGACTTAATTTTTATACTGCTCCCCTAGAACTGAGTTTCTTACCTCCCTTAGAACTGAGTTTCTTACCTCCCAGAGGTCTGAGTGTTATGGAGAAAAATCACAAGATTTTCATTTCTACTTTCTGACAGAGACACTAAACGAACAGGGCGATAACAAATCTATGACTGGCACTGGATTTAGATTTTCCCTGCAAACAAAGCATGCAGTGCCATGTTGAGCTTGGATGTATACGCTTGCCTCATAAAAGAAAAGGGTCGAGCCAATTACACAGGGCAGTCACGTTGAGGTGCCAGCCTTTTTCCTTGCTCAATTCAAATATTACTGCTTTTAAATGTCAGCGTATCACCACTGTAAGCATGTGTACTTATTAAAACTTCTTCCTGAGCCATTTCAGGTGAACACCTTGGAACATGGTATGTGTTTAAAATGTTAATCACAACTCCAGAACAGTGAAGCTTGGATTGGAGCTGAATTGTCTAGGAGATAATGAAATTTAATTAAGCTCCTGGCATAGGTATGCTGCAGTGTTAGGCATGTTCAGTTCTCATGAGGGTGGGATGTTTTAAATTCCCGTTTCACAGATGATGAAATTACGTTTCAGACATTGGGAATTGAAGTGAGCCTCAAAGGACACCCAAGTCACTGCCCCAGCCATTCTTTGCTCATGGGCATTGTCAATATCTCACTAACATTGCAGAGAAGCCTTGTTGAATACACATGTCTGTACACCTCTGAAGATATTAGCTCATGCCTCTTCCTCCAAAGCAAGCTCAGTCCATTCTGGTCTGACTGTTTAAAAACAAACAGAACAACACTGTTGATACCAAACCGCAACTAATTTTCTGAGCTTTTCTGACCTGAGACTTTATTTGTGTCTACTATAGTCGAGGAAGAAAATTCTTCTCTCTATTCAGAGGCAACTCAGGGGCCAAGTCATTCCCACTGAGTGACAAACTCAGCATTTGTGAGACGAAGAAACTGGCACCTGTTCTGATGTCTGTTAGGAACTCAAAGTGCCCTGTCTCCTTTTCAAAAGACCACCTCCTTCATCCTAGGGATATCAAGGACACCTGTTTCCCCTCCCCAAATGTCAAGACTCACCAAAAACCCCTGGACCTCACCTTGAGCCCAGGGAGGAAAAAAAAAATGTGTCCTCATCATCCATTTCTGAGATCTCTGTGTTTTAGGAACATGTAACCTTTCCTCTTCCTAGAAAGTAGAGGGAAATTAGACTTTTACACTGTTGTTCTTTTCTCCTTTGTAACCTCTCAGATGATAGCTTTTCAATGTCTTGTTTGATTCACCCTGGAGTCCCTCAGAGAATGTGTGGGTGACTTGTCCCTTGCCTGGTCTTCCTGAAATCTCATTTCTCTCTGCTCTGCTTCAGAGAGGAGATGGAGACCAGGCCATTTCAGGTTATGCCCTCTAATGAAGGCCTGGAGTAACAGCATCAGGGTAGGGGATTTGATGTCAGGAATGATCAACGTCCAATCAGTATGAAATTATTTTCTGACTCCAGCTGACCACGCACTTTTCTTTGCTGCTGCAACTTCATTAAATGGAGGAGTGAATTTCCAACAAGAAAAGGTCAACATTTCCATTCGGGCATTCAAACATCTCCAAGATGGGTTGGAGGCTTTAGTGTTCTATTGATTCAGCCATCCCCATGCTGAGCACAGAACTTTGCCCAGAATAGATGAGCTGTGTCAATCAAGGCTTACCAGTGGGGCTATTTATTTTTCCTTTGATTCACAGGGCTATCAAATATTGAAGTTGAAGGGGACTGAGGTAATTCTGCTTTGGTATAAATGTGCAAATGGGGCTTTACTTTCACAACGGTTACATTACTGAAACTAAAATTCATGAAGAACACTTTGAAATGGCAAGGCTTTCTCCTGCAAGCATTTGATCTATGTTTAGCAAATATCCACTAAACATAAAAAACTCCAAAGCAGGGATCTCCAGAGGAGACAACTGAATCTGTCTAAAAGAAGCTATCATAATTAGGTGACATAGAAATATAAAGCACTTTTGATCAGGGAAGAGGCAGTTGGTGATTTGGAATATAACAGAGACTGGTGGCATTTGTACATGCAGAGATGAAGGATACTCTCCTGCTGGAAGAAATAGTAGTAGCTTACCTAAATGATAAAAATACTCATAGCAACTTCTTTAATTTTATACTTTTTTGTGTACTTCTATGGTGTTTAGTTGCATCCTGTAATGCTTTTATTTTAAAAAGCTATTTTTATATTACACTTGTAAGCTTCTTCTCTCAATATTGTAAGCTATATGATAGATATTGTTTATCAATTATGTCTACGAACCTTGTATTTGGGAGCTTTTTTTTCAGGTTTTCTCCTTCTAACCTCCATAAGATGAAATTTGCACTCTGAGTAGTTCATCCCCACTCCCCCTACCCCACACTTAAAAGATTCAGGTTTTCTGGAACCTTGGAAATTCTTCGTTCTCCAAGTTTGCCTCTGTCTTTCCATTCCCAATTAACTGGCTTTAATTTCAAGCATATTCAATTAGCAGTGAATATACCAAATCAACACTAAAGAAAATGATTCAATCACTGATAATCATACCCCTCTACCCAAAGGCTACTTATAAACCTTCAGATAAAATGCCTGCCCTTTACTTTGTAAGCGTGCCCACATCTCCAGCATCTTTACATCTCTAGCACTTGGCTAATTGATTTCATAGATTTTATATTTTACTTTTTTTTTTGGTAAAGAGAAGGACCAGTTTCTCCCTCTTTACTATCTTCTCTTTTGAATTTCTCTTTAGAGATGTTCAAATTCTGATTTTCCTAAACCAGAATTCAATGCCTATGTTTAATATAAAATATATATGCCATCTCTTTTTTTAAAAAAAGTATGCATAACCATTGAATATATAGGGTAATTGAGATATTACTAAGCCTACATATGTGACAGTTCTGTAGCAGGAGAAAGGCCCGAGCAGGGTAAGTCATATTATCCCTGTGGTGTTGCTGTGTGACGTGAGTTACAATGGCCACAGCTCCTTCTACCCTTTGTTTGGAAACCAGCTGGGCAGAATGCAATCATGAGCTCATCTTGACTGGTCCCCAAGGTGATGCTTCAGGTGTGCCTAGGAGCAGGTCCTCTGGCCTTTTCTGCACCTCCTCATCTAGCTACCTCCACTCACTCTCTAGCAGTGACCCTGAAGACTCCCCCATTTGTCTAGGAAAAGCTGTGCACTGACTGCAACTCTGTGCATGCCTCCACTCTGTGTTCCTCTACCTTCATGTCCTCTGGTCCTAGAGGAAACCCCTTCCCTGAGACTACCTAAGGCTGCAGACACATGGCCAGCAAGGTGCATGAAGGTTTTGCTGAAGGTCTGCTTATAGCAGAGAGAAGGACAGACTATTCTGCCCCTCCTTGGAACACAGACCACACTGAATGCCTCTACAGAAATCAGACTTTCTCATCCTGGTTCTTTTCCTAGTCAAGATGACTTCTTCCAAGGGTGATTGATAGCTAGAGTCCCCATTCCCTTTAAGAAATACTCTCCCCACCCCATATCCCCAGCACCTGCTACAGGAGACCCCCATAAGACCCCATCTCAGCACACAGACACTTATTTCTCAGGATATGACTTACTCAGTCTCTCATATCCCCATGTGTGAGATGACCTCAATGTATGCCAATTCTCTTTAGTCTCTCCTTCCTAAAGGCTTTAGAAAATCTTGATGCCAATAGTTTCCTCATCATGACCAAAGAAAGCACAGTCCTTGCACAATAAACCAGTTCCCTCAGTTCATCCTGTCTCTCCACAGTAATATGTGGCTCATCTTTCTCCTCGATTCCATTCTTTTCATATCATCATGGACTTTGGAGACAGAGATTAAATTTCAGCAAACACTGTGTGAGTACCCGTGATGATCCTGAGCTTGAGTGAGCACTGTGGTTAGGACTAAATTTTAAGAAGAGAGGTTAGAGGAAAGGTTCTGAATCTCTGCGAGGAGAAGAGTAGCCTGTTTTGACTGGAGTATGTGGGGGGATGTCGCGGAGGTAGGAGCATAAGCGTTGGCTCTAGAATAAAGGTGACTATCCAAGAACAAGCACCCGCTTATTAATCAGGTAGATACCAGGAATATTCTCTGTTTGTATATCATTGATATGGTGATGTTTCCTTTCACCTGGCACTACAAGCCTGATACCCAGCAGCTCTTTCCATCAATTCTTACCTAGAGCCTCTGGCATACTTTCTCCGTGTCTTAATATTTATCTTTCTAAGAACTCCCATCCACTGCATGGAAATGTAAATTGACGCGGAAGTCTCGCAAAGCAATTTGGCATTAATGGATTGAAAGTCTTAAAAATGTTCACAGAGGGTTATTATGAGCCAGCAATTCCACTTCCAGAAATCCATCCAAATGAAATAACCTAAGACATAGGGGGAAATAAACATGCCTAAATATATTTGCAGAAATATATTTATCACACCATAGTTTCCCATCCTGTTGATATAATAAAAAAACCTAAATAGATAATAAAAGAAGTTATTAAATGATAACCCATCTATATTATGGACTGTTATGCAGCCATTAAATAGTGCTAATGAAAAATTGGTAACATAAAAAATACATATGATATACTTTAGGAGAAAGAAGTAAGGTGCAGAAATGTGCATGGAATATGGTCATGATCATGCAAAACTTGCATCTGAAACAGGCTAGAAGCAAATAAGTAGAGTGGGGGAAAGGAAAAGCACTAAAATGTTCACAGCTGGATTCTGTATGCATTGGTCTCAACTTTTCTTTCTACTTTACTGAGTACTCTCAGTACTCTTGAATAGACAGGCATCCTTTTTTTTAAATGTACAATATCTGCAGTCGATTTTTAAAAGGCACCTCTTCATCAAAAAGTTTCTCTTGTTCTTGCCAAGCTATGTTTTGTACACAGGCACACAGCCCAGATGTCTCCACTTGCCTCCCTTCATTATCAGGCTTGAGTGCTCATAAATTTCATGTTTGAGCCTTCTCAGCCCACACACGCAACGTCAGTCACTGGGGCCAACTCACTCCCTCCCTGGTAGGGGTCATTTCCACCCAGCCCACCCACAGAGCACAGAGAGTCTGGCTACGTTATTATACAATAAACATACATATTTCTGTAACTGGTCTAATGCTCCTGACCCCTGCATTGTACTAAAGAGAAAATTCCAACTTGTTTGATACAAACTTTGGTCTTGATTACCTCTTAGTCCTATCTGTCTCTCTCCATTATCATGAGTTCGGTGTCCCACAGATGTCAGTATCAGCTCTTTTTGGAAGGTCTCTGCACCGGACACTACAAGCCTTCATTTATCTTAGTAAAGGTGCATAGGTGTTTATTTCCATAAACACCTGAAATTCATGTTTAGCAAAGCCAGTGCATTCCTCCCACATCCGATGGACTCTTTCTCACATTTTGTAATGACACGTTCATTGTCCCACGTCTTCCACTGCCCACAGCTCTCATCTACGCCTGATCATCCAGCCTGAGATTTAGTGCAAGTAAGGAAGTGAGACTGCTTAGAAACCTCCTCCACAGTTTGGTCTTCTGCTAAAACATACATTATCTGATGCTGGTCACTTTCTTGTCTCTTTCTCTCTACCTTTCTTTTTCTTCTCTTCTTCCAGAAGAACTACAGCATGGGCAATTTTGCTGTGTGCAATTAATCAATAATCAGACATGCATTGAGTGCCTGCCATATGAAAAGTATAGTGCCAGCTCCATGGGAAAGTCAGAGAAAGAAAAATGGGTATCGCTACCTTCAGAGACTGAGTTGTCTAGTGAGGGAGATAAGATAGGTTTCAGGTCAGTTCAGTTCAGCCGCTCAGTCGTGTCCAACTCTTTGTGACCCCATGAATTGCAGCATGCCAGGCCTCCCTGTCCATCACCAACTCCTGGAGTTCACCCAGACTCACGTCCATCGAGTCAGTGATGCCATCCAACCATCTCATCCTCTGTCATCCCCTTCTTCTCCTGCCCCCAATCCCTCCCAGCATCAGAGTCTTTTCCAATGAGACAACTCTTCACATGAGGTGGCCAAAGTACTGGAGTTTCAGCTTTAGCATCATTCCTTCCAAAGAAATCCCAGGGCTGATCTCCTTCAGAATGGACTGGTTGGATCTCCTTGCAGTCCAAGGGACTCTCAAGAGTCTTCTTCAACATCACAGTTCAAAAGCATCAATTCTTTGGTGCTCAGCCTTCTTCACAGTCCAACTCACATCCATATATGACCACAGGAAAAACCATAGCCTTGACTAGATGGACCTTAGTCGGCAAAGTGATATCTCTGCTTTTGAATGTGCTATCTAAGTTGGTCATAACTTTTCTTCCAAGGAGTAAGCGTCTTTTAATTTCATGGCTGCAATCACCATCTGCACGGATTTTGGAGCCCGGAAAACTAAAGTCTAACACTGTTTCCACTGTTTCCCCGTCTATTTCCCATGAAGTGATGGGACTGGATGCCATGATCTTCGCTTTCTGAATGTTGAGCTTTAAGCCAACTTTTTCACTCTCCTCTTTCACTTTCATCAAGAGGCTTTTTACTTCCTCTTCACTTTCTGCCATAAGGATGGTGTCATCTGCATATCTGAGGTTATTGATATTTCTCCCGGCAATCTTGATTCCAGCTTGTGTTTCTTCCAGTCCAGCATTTCTCATGATGTACTCTGCATAGAAGTTAAATAAGCAGGGTGACAATATACAGCTTTGATGTGCTCCTTTTCCTATTTGGAACCAGTCTGTTGTTCCATGTTCAGTTCTAACTGTTGCTTCCTGGCCTGCATACAGATTTCTCAAGAGGCAGGTCAGGTGGTCTGGTATTCCCATCTCTTTCAGAATTTTCCACAGTTTATTGTGATCCACACAGTCAAAGGCTTTGGCATCTTTGGCCTAGTCAATAAAGCAGAAATAGATGTTTTTCTGGAACTCTCTGGCTTTTTCCATGATCCAGCGGATGTCGGCAATTTTATCTCTGGTTCCTCTGCCTTTTCTAAAACCAGCTTGAACATCAGGAAGTTCACTGTTCATGTATTACTGAAGCCTGGCTTGGAGAATTTTGAGCATTACTTTACTAGCATGTAAGATGAGTGCAATTGTGTGCTGGTTTGAACATTCTTTGGCATTGCCTTTCTTTGGGATTGGAATGAAAACTGAACTTTTCCAGTCCTGCAGCCACTGCTGAGTTTTCCAAATTTGCTGGCATACTGAGTGCAGCACTTTCACAGCGTCACCTTTCAGGATTTGAAAAAGCTCAACTGGAATTCCATCACCTCCACTAGCTTTGTTCTTAGTGATGCTTTCTAAGGCCCACTTGACTTCACATTCCAGGATATCTGGCTCTAGATTAGTGATCACACCATCATGATTATCTGGGTCTTGAAGATCTTTTTTGTACAGTTATTCTGTGTATTCTTGCCACCTCTTCTTAATTTCTGCTTCTGTTAGGTCCATACCATTTCCATCCTTTATCGAGCCCATCTTTGCATGAAATGTTCCCTTGGTATCTCTGATTTTGTTGAAGAGATCTCTAGTCTTTCCCATTCTATTCTTTTCCTCTATTTCTTTGCATTGTTCACTGAAGAAGGCTTTCTTATCTCTTCTTGCTGTTCTCTGGAACTCTGCATTCAGATGCTTATATCTTTCCTTTTCTCCTTTGCTTTTTGCCTCTCTTCTTTTCACAGCTATTTGTAAGGCCTCCTCAGACAGCCATTTTGCTTTTTTGCATTTCTTTTCCATGGGGATGGTCTTGATCCCTGTCTCCTGTACAATGTCACGAACTTCATTCTATAGTTCATCAGGCACTGTTTGGTTAGCATGTAAACCTAAGGCTAACAGGTAAGTGATACAGAAGGAAAAAAAGAAAGAAAGAAGGAAACTAATGTTTATTAAGGCCCTTTCATGTGCTAAGCTGGTAAAAATCCGCTACAGAGAAATAAAGCCAAAAATTTGAAAGAACTCCATAAATATTCACAACTGTATTTATCTTCATAGAAAGAGCAGAAAGATAAATGCACACTCAGTGTGTGGGGAGAGGGATGAATTTGTAGCAAAGTTTCAAAAATCCAAGCTTAATGGATAGATGTTTATACAGATAAAGTGATAAAATAAGCAAATAGAGATGGCATGTGGACAAAACATTCACTCATTCCCACATTTGATATATTGCACACTTGTTATGGGAGAAAAATAATTCTAGGACTTCTAAAATGGTGGAGTAAGGAGGCTGGTGGATAGTTTCCCCAGCAAAAGAATAATTCAACTCGTGGAAATTATAAAAAATAAAAACAGACTGCTTAAGGTACCTGGAAATCATCCAAAGGACATATTCAAATGAAGAAGTATGTATTTAAGAAAATTTACTAAGTTTCAATATGAAAAACAAGAGTCCGTAGCATCTGAGCTAGGACCTGCTCCCTTTCCTCCTAGCCCCATGTCACAAAAACTCTACCCTGAGCACTCTACACTGGAGTCAAGGAGACAGAGTTTCCTTCTTCCCCAGCTCATGATTTGGGGCTACTGGTCTACCCAGGATGGGCAGGCTACCTGTGGTTTTTATCCTATACCCCTATGTCACAGACACTCTATTCTCTATTTCAATTATCCCTCATTCCTAAGAGGAAAGAATGCTTTTAGCCCCAGCCCTCCATCAATTCCTCCCCATCATCTCTGCCCCAGCTCATTCATAGAGAGGAGCGTCTATGCTGAAGAGGCAACTGAGAAGACTGTGAACTTCTGCTTCCCCATAGTGCCCAATAATGAAGCATTGATATCACTCATGGAAGAGTGGGTTCCATCCCCAGTTCCATCCACATTTCCCCTGTGACCTGAGGAAAGGCAGGTCATAGGACAAAGGCTCGACACACTGCTTCCTTACCTATGAGTGCTGTGGTCTGAATGTTTGTGTTCCTCCCAAACTCACAGTTATAGTCCTGAACCTCAAAGATGATGGTTTTACTGGGTGGGGCCTTTGGGAAGTACGTAAGTCACAAGGGTATAAAAGAGGCTCCAGAGAGACACCTTCCATCATATGAGAACACAATTAGAAGACGCTGGCTATGAACCAGGAAGATGGTCTTTACCCACCCATGCTGGCACCCAGATCTGAGACTTTCAGCCTCCAGAACAGTAAGAAGTAAATGGTGTTGTTGATAAGACATCCATTTGGTTTCATTATAGCTGCCCAAAAGGACTAAGACAATAGAGTTGTGGAGAACAAATGAGATCTTGGTGGAGAGTAGCTCTATTGTAGAAACAAAATGGCAGAGTCAATAGAAGTTTAATAGAGAGAACCAATAAGCAAAACATTATTTGATATAATTCACAGCAATGTTTTCTGCAGACAGCTTCCCAAAGCAAAAGAAAAGCAAAAAATAAACAAATAAACTTACAAGTTTTTGCACAGCAGAGGAAACCATAAATGAAACAAAAAGACAACCTATAGAATGAAAGAAAATATTTGTGAATGATGTGACCTAAAAGGGATTAATTTCCAAAATATGCAAACAGCTCAAAAAGCTCAATTTGAAAAACAAAAACAAAACACAAAAACCCAATCAAAAAAGATGGGCAGAAGATCTAAATAGATATTTCTCCAAAGAAGACATACATATGATCAACAGGCACATGGAAAGACACTCAACAATCCTGATTATTGGAGAAATGCAAATCAAAATTGTAATGAGGTATCACTTCATACCAGTCAGAAGGTCATTATTAAAAGCTCTAAAAGTAATAAATACTGAGAGAGTATGGAGAAAAGGGAACCCTCCTATACTTTAAGATGGGAATGTAAATTGGTACAGCCGCTATGGAAAACAGTATGGAGGTTACTTTAAAAACTAAAAATGGAGTTACCACATGATCCAGAAATCCCACTCCTGGGCATATATACAGAGAAAACCATAATTTGAGACAATACATGCACCCCAATGTTCATAGCAGCAGTGTTTACAATCCAAGACATGAAAGCCACCTAAGACCTAATCTATTTAGTTGGGATACTCACTTGAATATTTTGTTTCATCACACAACTTTCTAAGTTCAGCTGTATCCTCTCCTCTGAAATTATTCAGTGTTGTTAAGGCTCTAAAAGTTCTGCTCTGGTCACAAAGCGAAGTCCCCAACCCTACCAGAAAAAAAAAATGTATTTTCTTAAATTTAAGTGAAGTAGCAACTAAGGTGTGAGAGCGCAGGCACTGGTTGGAAACCCCTCCTTTCTGCCCACATCAGGAACGAACAAGACTGTTTGGAGCAAGTCTGCTAGCCTGGAGTGGAACTGCACACACAGATGATGGAAATACACTTACACAGCTGTATGAATAGACACAGCTGACTTCCTGCACCCCCACAAATGCCAAACGGGCCTAGGAGTGACTAATAGGGATATACCAGGGAAATAGCCCTTCTCGTATTCGAACTGAAGAAGATCTCACTAACCACCAGAGGTTTGCCACAAACACCTCCAGCCGTCCAATTCCCCTCTTTGAGCATTTGAGTGAATTCTTCTCCAAGAAGTGTTGGCTATCTGTTGCTTAGACTACTAAGCAGATGGAGTGTAGTTTATAGTTCAATCAGGAATCCAAATTAAAGTCGTTGGCTTGTTCTTAATGGGATTAATCGGAGTTGATGAATTCATCCTGGCAGTTTGAGAAGCTGCCTGGTTTTGGCATTAAGCCCACCCGTGTTAAATACACATAGGTATGCCAAGTGGCATGATCCCCACCTTCTGGGATTTCGGATCTGGACCAGGAAGCCTGCTGGCAGGATGGCACAGGATGAAGATGCTCTTGTTTATTAAAGCCCCAACGTTTTGAATCCTAATACAATTTTTTTTCATTTATTTTATTTAGGTGTAAGTTATATGCAGTAAAATTCATACTTTAAAGAGCAGAGTTCTGCTAGTCTTGACAAATATAGACAGTCACATAACTACCACCATAATTTAGATATAGAAGAAAATTCCTCCATTTTTCTTTACAGTTGACTTCTCCCCCACCCCCAACTCTTGGCAAACACTGGTCTACATACTGTTCCTACAGTTTTGTCTTTGAAAAAAGGTCTCAGAAATGGGAGCATGTAATATGTAACCTTTGAAGCTGGCTTCTTTCACTGAGCATAAATGCTTTTGAAATCCACTCATGTATTTAACCCTATCAATAGTTCATTCTTTTTGTTTGATGTACCACAGTTTATCCATTCCCAGTCATTTTTATTTTATATGGTGAAATACTGAAGAGTAGGTGCGCCTCACTTTATGAAAAATTACTGAAAGGTTTTCTAAATTGATTGTAATATATTGCACACACAAGCAAGGTGTGAGAATTCCAGTTGGCCCATGTTCTTACCAATACTTGGTATTTTTGTTGTTTTCATTGGTTTTATGTTAACCAGTTCTGAGAGGTGTCTAATGGTAGTTTTCCTTGTGGCTTCAATTTGTATTTCTTCAGTGACTAATATATTAAGCACCTTTTCATGTGTTTATTGGCTATCTACACATTTTCCTTAGTTTAAAAGAAAAGCTAGATTTTTTTTAAATGGTGCTACATAAAAATATACATTGTAATATTCAGAATTATAAGTGAGACAGGGATCAAGACTATCACCATGGAAAAGAAATGCAAAAAAGCAAAATGGCTGTCTGAGGAGGCCTTACAAATAGCTGTGAAAAGAAGAGAGAAGAGAAGCAAAAAGCAAAGGAGAAAAGGAAAGAATAGCAAGAAGAGATAAGAAAGCATTCCTCAGCGATCAGTGCAAAGAAATAGAGGAAAACAACAGAATGGGGAAGCCTAGAGATCTCTTCAAGAAAATTAGAGATACCAAGGGAACATTTCATGCAAAGATGGGCCTGATAAAGGACAGAAATGGTATGGACCTAACAGAAGAAGAAGATATTAAGAAGAGGTGGCAAGAATACACAGAAGAACTGTACAAAAAAGAGCTTCGTGACCAAGATAATCACGATGGTATGATCACTCACCTAGAGCCAGACATCCAGGAATGTGAAGGCAAGTGGGCCTTAGGAAGCATCACTATGAACAAAGCTAGTGGAGGTGATGGAATTCCAGTTGAGCTATTTCAAATCCTAAAAGATGACACTGTGAAAGTGCTGCACTCAATATGCCAGCAAATTTGGAAAACTCAGCAGTGGCCACAGGACTGGAAAAGGTCAGTTTTCATTCCAATCCCAAAGAAAGGCAAGGCCAAAGAATGCTCAAACTGCTGCACAAATTGCACTCATCTCACACGCTAGTAAAGTAATGCTCAAAATTCTCCAAGCCAGGCTTCAGCAATATGTGAACTGTGAAATTCCAGATGTTCAAGCTGGTTTTAGAAAAGGCAGAAGAACCAGAGATCAAATTGCCAACATCTGCTGGATCATCAAAAAACCAAGAGAGTTCAAGAAAAACACAGATTTCTGCTTTATTGACTATGCCAAAGCCTTTGACTGTGTGGATCATGTGGAAAATTCTGAAAGAGATGGGAATACCAGACCACCTGACCTGCCTCTTGAAAAACCTATATGCAGGTCAGAAAGCAACAGTTAGAACTGGACATGGAACCACAGACTGATTCCACATAGGAAAAGGAGTACGTCAAGGCTGTATATTGTCACCCTGCTTATTTAACTTATATGCAGAGTACATCATGAGAAACGCTGGGCTGGAAGAAGCACAAGCTGGAGTCAAGATTGCTGGGAGAAATATCAATAACCTCAGATATGCAGATGACACCACCCTTATGGCAGAAAGTGAAGAGGAACTAAACAGCCTCTTGATGAAAGTGAAAGAGGAGAGTGAAAAAGTTGGCTTAAAGCTCAACATTCAGAAAACGAAAGGGGAAACAGTGGAAACAGTGTCAGAGTTTATTTTGGGGGGCTCCAAAATCACTGCATATGGTGACTGCAGCCATGAAATTAAAAGACACTTACTCCTTGGAAGAAAAGTTAGGACCAAACTAGATAGCACATTGAAAAGCAGAGACATTACTTTGCCAACAAAGGTCCGTCTAGTCAAGGCTATGGTTTTCCCAGTGGTCATGTACAGATGTGAGAGTTGGACTCTGAAGAAAGGTGAGCACCAAAGAATTGATGCTTTTGAACTGTGATGTTGAAGAAGACTCTTGAGAGTCCCTTGGACTGCAAGGGAATCCAACCAGTCCATTCTGAAGGAGATCAGCCCTGGGATTTCTTTGGAAGGAATGATGCTAAAGCTGAAACTCCAGTACTTTGGCCACCTCATGTGAAGAGTTGTCTTATTGGAAAAGACTCTGATGCTGGGAGGGATTGGGGGCAGGAGGAGAAGGGGACGACCGAGGATGAGATGGCTGGATGGCATCATGGACTCGATGGACGTGAGTCTGAGTGAACTCCGGGAGTTGGTGGTGGACAGGGATGCCTGGAGTGCTGCGATCTGTGGGGTTGGAAAGAGTCGGACACGACTGAGAGACTGAAATTAACTGAACTGAACTGAGGCCTGTAATACCCACCACCAACCCTAATTTTCCTGGATTTGGTAAGAGTATTTAGAAATGAAAAAAAAAAAAAAAAAAGAAGGACCTTTAGATTTTAGTCTAAATCCCTGACAATCAATGTATAAGCAATAACCCTAACCTGTAATTCTATAGTATTCCTGTAAATACCACCAGTAATGGAAAGCTTATTTTCCAACAACACACATTCCATAGTGCTTCTTTACACTGAGAATAATGTTTTTATTATTATTACTCCCACCCCCTATGCCACCTGGAGGAAGCCTAACCCCATCCCATGGGATAATCCTTAGGATTATTATCAGTCCTAAACATATCCAGACAGGTCTGTTTTGTAGACTAACAGGACTGTAACTTTGGCCTTCATCCTTGTGAAATGGTTTTAAGATCCTTTATCACTTAGATATCAATTTGTTAGTGCTTTATGACAACTGGGATTTTCATATCTAGAAAAAATTCTATAGTTGTGATGTGACTGGGGCAGACAGATATCTATCATTTCCCCCTTTATTCTGTTGAACAAATAAAGGACTGTACTTAGAATATACAATGATTATTAAGAGAATTTTTTTTTTTTTTTTTAGCTCTGCTGGTTCTTCGTTGCAGTCCACAGGCTCTTTGTCACTGTGTGTGGGCTTTCTCTAGTTGCAGCAAGTGGGAGCTACTCTCTAGTTGTGGTGCATGGGCTACTCTTTGTGGTATGGTCTCTTGCTGCAGAGCATGGCCTCTGGGTGCACTCTGACTAGTTGTGGCACACGGGCTTAGTTGTCCTGTGGCATGTAAGGTCCTCATTCCCAGACTGGGGATTGAACTGGTGTCCCCTGCATTGGCAGGCAGATTCTTATCCACTGTACCACCAGGGAGATCCCCAGAGAAGATGTTAATTCCACACTGAAAGCTCTGAGTGGGCTGGCTAGGATAATACCTGCGGTAACTCTAGTCCTACCTTTTGTCTACTCAACACACCTAGTGTCCTCCTTCCTCTTGTATCACTTTTCTCCAAGAGATCTGCTCCATACAGTACAATGGAGGCTGCTTTTTTTTCCATTCCCACTCTTGTTTAATATGTCATAGCATTTACTGTGTCACCATGTTACCTAGACATTTTAACCACTTTTGATAGCTGTATATTAATCCATTGAGAAACTGTGCCATAATTCCTTAGCTCATATCACATGCTAGACATTTAATTTGCCTCTGATACCACTGATGACTTTTGTGAATACACACATACATGTATTTTTTCTGTATTTGGGTGACATTAATGGGTAGATTCTCAGAGGCAGAATGACTGCTCCTATGACATTTTGGGTTAGGGTCAGTTCAGTTGCTCCATTGTGTCTGACTCTTTATGACCCCATGGACTGCAGCACGCCAGGCTTCCCTGTCTATCACCAACTCCCAGAGCTTGCACAAGCTCATGGCCATTGAGTTGGTGATGCCATCCAACTATCTCATCTTCTGATGTCACCTTCTCCTCCTGCCTTCAATCTTTCCCAGCATCAGGGTCTTTTCCAATGAGTCAGTTATTCTCATCAGATGGCCAAAGTGTCAGAGCTTCAACTTCAGCATCAGTCCTTCCAATGAATATTCAGGACTAATTTCCTTTCGGACTGACTATTTTGATCTCCTTGCAGTCCAAGGGACTCTCAAGAGTCTTCTCCAACTCCATAATTCAAAAGCATCAATTCTTGGGCACTCAGCTTTCTTTAAGGTCCAGCTCTCAAATCCATACATGACTACTGGAAAAACCATAGCTTTGACTATATGGACCTTTGTCAGTAAAGTAATGTCTCTGCTTTTTAATTTGCTGTCTAGGTTGTCATAGCTTTTCTTCCAAGGAACAAGTGTCTTTTACTTTCATGGCTGCAGTCACCATCTGCAATGATTTGGGTACCCAAGAAAATAAAGTCTGTTACTGTTTCCATTGTTTCCCCATCTATTTGCCATGAAGTGATGGGACCAGTTGCCATCATCTTTGTTTTTTGAATGCTGAGTTTAAAACCAGCTTTTTCACTCTCCTTTTTTGTTTATATCAAGAGGCTCTTTAGTTCCTCTTTGCTTTCTGCCATAAGGGTGGTGTCATCTGCATATCTGAGGTTATTGATATTTCTCCTGGCAATCTTGATTCCAGCTTGTGATTCATCCATCCTGGCATTTTGCATGATGTGCTCTGCATATAAGTTAAATAAGCAAGGTGACAGTATACAGCCTTGACATACTCCTTTCCCAGTTTGGGTTCAGGTACAGATTGCCAAATTGATTTTCCAAAGTAGTATACTGATTTACACTTCTGTCATCAAAACACCAGTGTGTTTGTTTCTATGAATTCTTGCCAGGACAAGCACTATAATTTTTGTTGTTTTTATGTTGGTTTCATTGAAATACAGTGGTTTAAATGCTAATTTAGTTTCGTATGTTTGTTTGATTACTTGTCAATGATGCTGTCTGTATACATGATTTTTTGGTTTATTGCTAGTCAGTGCAGTTACTCTTTTGTGGTTTGCTCATAATCTTTACTCATTTATCTCTTAGTACTTTATTGATTATTTGAGTCATCTGTATGTTAAAGATGGGATCCCTTTACTTGCTGTATTTCATGGAAATATTTTCCCTCTCTCTCTTTTCCTTTCTAGCTCAGTTATCTTTGCTCTAGCTGTTCCCACTGCTTGAAATGCTCTTACACCACATGTCTGTGTGATTAGCTATGCCTCCCCTTCACGGCTGTACTCAAATAACAGCTTCTCACTGAGAACTTCTTTGGTCAGACCATTTAAAATGTGAATAGGTTCTCTTCCACTTGACAATTCTTTTCCACTTTCACTGGCTTATTTTTTTCTTCCTTCCCACTTTTTACTGTACAGCTGTATATAACTTTAACTATAGCTATAAATATATATATAGTATTATGTCTTACTGATTTGTCATGCTTGCTGCCTGCCCTCTCCCACTGCCAAGATGAAATAGTAGTATACTTTTCTAAATATTAATCAAACCTGATTCTCCTTATATTCTCCATCCCACTCTATTAAAAAGAAAAAAAAAAAGCTGCCAGAATGTTTTGTGCCAAGAATACTGGAGTGGGTAGCCTATCCCTTCTCCAGGAGATCTTCCCAATCCAGGAATTGAACTGGGGTCTCCTGCATTTCAGGTAGATTCTTTTCCAGCTGAGCTACCAGGGAAGCCAGGTTGCCAGAATGTTTTGTACCTCTAGCCCTCAAGGATATTTGCCCTGGAGAAAGCAGACATAGCCTGAAGTCAAATAGCTTTTCAAACTGTTTTATGAAAGATTAAACCCAATGAGGAAATAATAACAGTGAGAGGGGAGACATTTAAGCTTCCGCCTCTGGTCTCAACTAAGACAAAAAGGTGTGATACTCATCTGATGGGACTGACCCACAAGACCCGGAGGTATCTGCTGAGACTACATTGAAGTGGAGGTTACAGACTATGCCTCCATTTTTTAGAAGGTTTCCAGATTCAAGTGTAACCCCAAACAGAAAGTTGAGGGGCAATAAAGGCTGGGGTGGAATTCATCCAGTTTGGCAGATTGGACATGCCCCCATAGATTAAATAGACTTAGAAGAAGAAAAAAATGGACAGTGGTATGCTTTTTTAGAATGTATGTATTCCAGGTGGGATGTTTTGCCCACTGACCCCTGACCTAGGAGGGACTTTTTCAACCAACTGTGGCAGGCTTGTGGGGACCTGAAGGAAATATATTAACAGGATACAAAGTAAGACAGGAATTTGATGGTGAATTTCTAGAAACTGGGTTTGGGGCTTCCTTTGCGCAGAATTGACATCATACCCTGGTCAGTAGTAATGGTAATGGCAAGAGGAGTCTCAGACCTCTTGTTTTTCCAATCTCTGTTTACATAATGGGGAATCCTGTGGGTTCTGAAATGACTCACCTCAGATGGTTTTGTCATTTTCAGTCACATCCTACAGGCTCCATTCCAGACCTGCTGAGTCAGTTTCAAACAGGATCCCAAGTTAGTTCACATGCACATTCAATTCGTAGATGTGCAGCCTAGACTGGTGCCTAGAGAAGGCTTCTCAGTCCTCTCTGTGCATGCATTAGAGTTCAGGGGTGAAGAATTTCCCCTGAGGCACTGGCCTTGGGTGGAGAATATAAGAGAGCTCTGAAAATTCAATTCTCAAAATTTAAGGCAAACTTTTTTTTTTTTTTTTGGAAAGTCAAAATTAGTCCGAAAAATACAAGATGAAGAAAATATCAACTCTTAAATAAAGGCAGAATTGGTATTACTAATTTTTCTTTTTCCTTCTGGCTCCAATATTGCTAGATAAGGCACTGCTTAGAAAAATACAGATGTGTAAAGACCACCCTATTCTAAAACAATTGGTCTTGTATGAGGGCAAGATATTAGTAGAGAGGGGAGAAATTTTCCTCTACCCTTCTAGATTCTTCTGGCTGGTCTAAGAGTCAAATTGACGTAAGACATATTAACAGGAGAAAATCAAACAAAAGTTAATAACATATATATGTGGAAGAGACCCAGGAAAATGGAGAAATGTGTCAAAATGGCTGAAACCCTCATCCTTAAATACTATCTTTAGCTAAAAACAAAAGAGGATATCAGGGTCCTTCAAAGGAGAAGAACGCAATTCACCTGGAGATGAAATAGCAAATGTTTGATTAAAAAAAAAGGTTTCATGGGCTCTGTGGAGGCAGTGGGACACAGAGAAGAATTTTAACAACCAGACTCTGCCAGCTTCCTCCTGTCTACATACCTTGTTCATAGTAGAGTTATCTATCTTCCTTCCTGAAACTTTCCTTTAGGTGGTCAGGGAGAAGGCCAAAGGTTCTTCCTGAGTGTTTGTGGCCTTAAATATAATCAGTCTAAATTGATTCTTATGCCAAAGTGACACGCTTTGCGATGGCAGATTTTGCCCCCAACGTTAACAAGAATAGCAACAAGCAACAACAGTAAAGCCAAATGAACATTTTCTTTACTTTTTATTAGGGAAAACATAAAACAAAAGTAGAAAGAAGAGTATAGTGAGCCCACACGTATCTATCAGGTAACTTCAGCAACTTCCCACACATGAACAATCTTATTTCATCCATATACCTTACCGTTCCCCACCACATCCCAGCCCCAGTTTGTATGTGGGAAATTTTAGACGTGATAATATATGTACGTATATATATATATAGCAAAAAGAAAAAACTTTAAAAATTGAATCACACTACCAATAACATAATGAATAATATAATGTTAAATTATTATCAAATATTAAATGATATCAAATAGCCAGGGTCCGACTGACTGTGTGTGTGTATGTGTGTGCATGTTTATCGAGCATTTTGTTTGCTTGAATAAAGATCCAAGTAAGATTGAATAAGGATCCAACATGTTTTATTTGGTTGCTTTATACCCCACATCTTATTTAATTTCTAGGTTCCTCCTCCATCAATTTTTGTTACAATTTAATAGTTGGAGAAATTCAGCCATCTGTCCTAACAATTTTCCTATCAAGTTATATACCTGTGTCAATACTTTGTTACCATCTGAACATCACCAGTAGAACTTACTCCACATGAAGGCAGGCACTTGGTCTATTTTGCTGTTGTTGTTTTCCCTGGGCAGTGATGAGTATACAGTTTATACTAAGGTGTTTAATAAATATCTGCTAATTTAAGAACATATGAGAGGATTCATTCTTATAGTATAATATTATTTAAATTTAAGATAATTTAAGCAAGTGTTAAAAAGACTTTTAGAGGCTGGATACAGCCCATATGTTAAGTGAAACATCGAACTGCAGAAACAATATAAACCCAATATTCCTCTTTTTGTTTTTTCCTTCAGTATTTCTATATCCTGGGGAAGAGGGTTAAGGTTACTTTTTAAAAATCACTTTTAAAATTTAAGCCTGCAAAGGGGGAAGAAGAGGATATATAAGAGTATTTCTTCAACATTAATGAGTCTCAAGTTTCTTTCTTTTTCTTTTCTTCCTATAGTAGATGAATCACCTTTCCATAGTTGTGGGAGAAGCCTCTATGGGCCACTGAAAACCTGCTACCCTGTCAACATACTGTGGGATAAAATCATTGGCAGGATAACCATATTAATTATTATCCATAAAGGGCCATTTAAAAAATTTGCTCTAGAACCACAAACAAAAACTGAGACTGTCTCAAGGAGAACTAACATGCCCATAAGAAGTACCCTGCCCCTACTTGTTTCTGAAAAAACAAAAAAGAAGTATGGCTATGGGATATCTGGATCTTCTAGACTTCAGTTATCTTGCTGGAAAGTTAAAAAAAAAATCCACATAGTGAGTGTTATCTAGAATATTTCATTCCATTTGGAGTTTTATCCATAATGCAGAACAATTGAAAGGGAAAGTTTCTGAATTTTATATGGGTCTAATTTCTGGAACAAAGCAGGCTGCCCATAAATTGGCCATTTGATTTTTGAGGGTGGGAATTATGTGAATTTTGCATACATTACAGGTAAGAGCAGGTGTTTAACATTTAGCAGAATGACTAGCAACTACCTTTGTTCCTTCTCTAACACCCCACCTGGGTTTAATAATGCATCATAGTTTAAACAAAAAATGTATCCCATTAACTAGAAACTCACTTCATGGCAAAGCTCTTCACATCCTTGTGGATAATTAGGATGGGATTTTGAAGCTTTCTTTCAATGAAACATTGGGTACCCAAGAAAACATGGTCAGAAGACTGTGTACTCACAGAGGGCTGTATTCACTTCCTGTAGAGTCTGTTCTTTAGCACTGGGGATGCCTAGCTTTTGGTGCTCTTTCTAGATGATGGAAAAGCTAGAGGGAAAACCTCTGATAAGGAGTTAACAACTGCTGGTCAGTCACTGCTCTGAGTATCTGAAATGCCTGTAGTGAAGGAGTGAATGCAGGTACATTGTATCTTCTCTGACCCTCGTTTTATTGACAGCATCATTGCTATTGATAATTGGAACGGAAAGAAATAGTTGAATGAAGTCTCACTGGATTAAAACTGTATGTTAAAAACCTAGGGTTGATAATGCTTATTGTTATTGATTAGTTCAACAATTACTTATTGAGCTTTTGTATATGTCACACACTGCTCTAGATTCTGCACATATAGAGATGAACATCACAAAACTACTATTTCCGTGGAATTTTTATCACAGTAGGGCAGGGGACACAAATAATAAACAGTACATAGGTATCCTTTATAATGTCAGAGCTAATTGCAGTGAAAGGAAAAAAAAGTGAGATAACAGGCTTGGAAAGGAATGCAGAGAGAAGGGATATTTTATATAAGATGGTCAACGGAGGCCTTTCTGAGGTTACGTTTGAGTAGATCAATGATGAATATAAGGAGAAATCAGTGTATCTAGGAGCGAAAAAACACTTGGCAGGAAAAAACTGACTCAATGGTTGGTAAATCTGAAGTTCAGTTTTTCAAGAACTGAAAGAAAGGTCATGAACAGAAAACCCTTATTTTCTTTCTTCTTGGTCCTCTGGTTCTTTTTTTTTTTTTTTTTTTGCCTGCCTGGGTCTATACTGCAGCATGAAGGCTTTCTCTTGTAGTGGCACACGGGCTCTAGACTGCATAGGCTCAGTAGTTGAGTGCATGGGCTTAGTTCCCCCACGATATGTGAGATCTTAGTTCCCTTAGTTTGCAGGGATCAAACCCACATCCCCTGCATTGGAAGGTGAAACCACTGAACCACCAGTCCTCTAACACTTGAATCAAGATAACTTATCTTCTAGGACCTCAGTTCTGCTGCTGCTGCTGCTAAGTTGCTTCAGTCGTGTCCTACTCTGTGCAACGCCATAGACAGCAGCCCATCAGGCTCCTCCATCCCTGGGATTCTCCAGGCAAGAACACTGGAGTTGGTTGCCATTTCCTTCTCCAATGCATGAAAGTGAAGTCGCTCAGTCGTGTCCAACTCCTAGCAACCCCATGGACTGCAGCCTACCAGGCTCCTCTATCCATGGGATTTTCCAGGCAAGCGTACTGGAGTGGGGTGCCATTGCCTTCTCTGAGGACCTCAGTTCTTTCATCCATAAATAGCCAGTGTTGCCCAAACTCTAAGGAGCCCACGGAAATATCCCTTCTTTCCCCACCCTCTGCCCTGTCAGTAATATGTACTATTTACATAATATACATTTATCTTTGAATAACTACTAAGTTGCTTCAGTCATGCCCAACTCTGTGCGACCCCATAGATGGCAGCCCACCAGGCTCCCCCATCCCTGGGATTCTCCAGGCAAGAACACTGGAGTGGGTTGCCATTTCCTTCTCCAATACATGAAAGTGAAAAATGAAAGTGATGTGGCTCAGTTGTGTCTGACCCTCAGCGACCCCATGGACTGCAGCCTTCCAGGCTCCTCTGTCCATGGGATTTTCCAGGCAAGGGTACTGGAGTGGGGTGCCATTGCCTCTAAGCAAATGTATTTTTAAAGGTTTATGCACCCAGATCCAGGGGGGTAGGGGGTTGGATTTTCCCCACTAGCAAGTAATTACTGGATACAAACGATATCCTATAGTGTTAGTGTTAGTTGCTCAGTCATATCTGATTCTTTTTTGACCCCATGGACCGTAGTCTGCCAGGCTCCTTTGGCTGTGGGATTCTCTAGACAAGAATACTAGAGTAGGTAGCCATTTCCTTCTCCAAGAGACTTTCTCAACCCAGGGATTGAACCCACATCTCCCACATTGAAAGCAGATTCTTTATTGTCTGAGCCACCAGGGAAGCCCAGATATCCTATAAGTCAGTTCAGTTTTGACACTATTATGGAGATGGTGTTGTTACCAAACCATGGGACTGACAGAGGAAAGGAACAGGCTGAGCTGACTTCATCTTGAAAAAGAAGGAAATTCCATCTTGCACTTTCAGTGAGCCTTGGACCGTGTGCATAGTAGCCATGGGGATAACATACCTACGGCCGAACTGGCTTCCCAGACTGATAAACACCAGATTCCATTCCAAAATTTCCCATCGCCAAAAAGAATGTGATAATCCCCTATGTAGTCAATCACCTTTGTAATCTTTAAGGCTCCCATTGGTGTAGGCTACAATGTATAACCACCTGACCCTTCCGATTATGAATCATGGCTGTAACCTGACTGCATCTCCCTTTAACACTTTCCAGGCTAGGTTTAAGGAACCTGGGGATGTGGGCTTGAGCAGTACACTTAAGGTATATAAGGTTTTCACAAAAGTCAGTTGGGGTCCTTCGCTAAGAGTGAAGAACCTAAGCCACCCCATTTTGTTAAAGAAGACTCCATTTTGTAAAAATTCCCGGGAAAGAGCTTCTTGGAAATCCCTTAACCCCACCCCACCATTCGCGGACCAATCAGAACCCGTGGCCAGCCCGGGAAATGGGAACCAATGTCAATCTATGCCAAAACCAATACAGAATTGTAAAGTAAAAATTAAAAATAAATAAATAAATTTAAAAAAAAAAAAAAGAACCCAATACCTAACCCTTCCACAGAAGGTAACCAATTAGACATCTCCCAACCTGGAAACTCCCATTTTTCAAATTTTTCCCGTGAGAATACCCTATATAAACAAGGTAACCCAGAGCTCGGGGTTCCTCCCTATAGCCGCTGCGTCGGTGATGGTGGGAGCCCTAGCTCGAGCTTGGTAATAAAACCTCTCTTGCTTTTGCATCGGATGTCGGCTCCCTGGTGGTCTTTGGGAGATTTCGCGACTTGGGCATAACAAGAGGAGACTGCCTTGTGCCCGGCGGTATAATAAACTGCACTCTACTGTCTGCATTGATGTTCTGAGTGAGTTTGTTTCCCGGAACGTGTGGCTGAGTGTTCAGGCCTGCGAGACTATCACCCCTCCCCTGCCCTATTTCAGATGACAGTCACAAGTCAAAATTGTCAGTTGTGCTTACCGCTGATTGACTATAGATTGGTGGTTCCAACCACCCCTTCCTTGGGTTTGATTAATTTGCTAGAGAAGCTCATGGAACTCAGAGATACATTTTAATTACTAGATAACTGGTTCATTATAAAAGGATATAACTCAGGAACAATCAAATGGAAGAGTTGCAGAGGCCAATGTACAAGGAAGGGGCATGGAGCTTCCAGGTTCTGCAGCACCACTCTCCCGAAATGTCACATGTTCACCAACCAGGAAGCTCACAGAGCCCTCTGCTTTTGAGTTTACAGAGAATTCATCACATAAATATGGCTGATTAAATCATTGGCAATGACCTCTCTCCCCTTCCTGGATGGTCAGCAATCAGTCCCTGGAACCTTAGGTGTGTTCAAAAAGTCACCTAGTTAACGCTACAAAAGACACATCTATCTCTCTGCACTAAGGGGGTTCTAATGGTTTTAGGCTTCCTTGGTGATTCAGAGATAAACGACTCCACCTGCAATGCAGGAGACACCAGTTTTATCCCTGGATGGGGAAGATGTCCTGGAAAAGGAAATGACAACCCACTCCAGTATTCTTGCCTGGGCAATCCCACGGACAGAGGTGCCTGGTGGGCTACAGTCGAAAAAGAGTCAGACACGACTGAGCAATTAACACTGCATTACTACAAAGGGGGAAGTGGATTCCAAGCAGAGGGAGAATTGTGTGTATTTTATCAGTTTACTGTTTTAAAAGAAGACGCTATTCTCTCTTTAGTATTGCTAATGACATGTAAATAAACCTTTTCTTCCAACCACCAGAGAAATGTAGAAATGCACATTCAAACTTGGAAAACAATGGACAAGGATGGACTATTCCTCATAGCCTCCACTTGAAAAGGAGTCCATTTGACACTCCGCACTGGTGGGTTCTGCATCTGCAGATTCAACCACACAGATGGTGTTTTTTTTTTAATTCCAGAACACTCTAAAATGTGAAATTTAATTTGCTGCAGGTCAGCAACTATTCACATAGTATTTACATTGTATTTACAGCTATTTACATAACATTGGCATTGAATTAGGTATTATAAATGACATAGAGATGATGTAGACAGGAGGATGTGCTTGGGTTATAAGCAAATACTCTGCCATTTTATATAAAGGACTTAAGTATCTGCAGCAAAGTTGAGAGGCGAGTCTGGGAGAACCCATGGGACCACAGTCCTTACACAGTAAAATGCAGTATCCATTTCTTAGAGTCAGTTTAAAGCCTACCCTAAGGCTACCGGATCAAAGTCTTCAAAAGAGAAACTAAATCTCTCTTGACTTCACTTTGGATCGGAGGTCACCTCTTGCAGATGCTACAAACATCAATTTATGGTAGAAAACAGCCCAAATAACATCGGAAACAACAATAAAATCTCTCATTTGTGCAGCAAGTCATACATTTATTTTCCTATTCGAGGTCAATCATTCCTAGACTTCTTGGAGGAATGCCAGACAGAGACTACATATCCCCACTGTATAAAAAAAAAAAAAAAGAGAGAGACCCATAGACGTTAAGTAGAGTTCCAGGGCTAGGAAGTCACATAGATTATCAGATGACACTTCAGTGATCTGCTCAGTGCATCCAGGCCCAGTTTGATCTGACTGTGTGCTGGGTAAATATCCAGTCATGTCAAATCTAAATCCAAAGCATTATTAATGGTACTATCAAAATAGTACCATTTTGATGGAGGTAAAGTGGAGGCAAGTTACCCAGAGGAATCCCCACATACACATTTCCAGTAGTTTAAAATGCTATAATACCTAGGTCATAAAATGAAGAACTTATTTTCCTTTGCCCATTCATCCTTATATTCCTGCCCCAAACATTTACTCAGCACCTATTCTGAGCTAGAGATCCAAAGAGAAAGAGAGAAAAAAAGGTGGGTCACCCACTGATCTAGTTTGCTTGGTCACCATCGTCAAACTAACCACCTCTTCACTAATTTATCAGAGAAAACATTTTGAAAATTATATTTCCAAGCAAGCACTATTATTTCATTCACATCCCAGCTAGTGTTTGGAGGGAAAAAAAGGAAGAAAATTACCATAGCATGAAATAATTTCCAATTTCCTGAGTGCTAAATGAAGTAAAAATTGTGGTTAAATTATACTCATCAGGATTGCTATTTAAAAAAAAGTATTCTAATAAAATTATATGTCTTCAAATCTAAATATTTTCAGAGTTATGTCTATTAAAAAGGATTCCCATTGTTTGAACAAATGAGCAAAGATATATCAAATATGAAATTCACTGTATTAAAAATGTCAGTTTGTACAGTTCTTGACAACCTCATCCCAATTTCATGTATCACTTGATACATAGTTTCTACCCAATTAAACACAATTCATAATCATGTAAATTTATTTATTGTTTTCTGATGAAACATTTAAAATCTATTTTACCTGGTGCTTTGCCAGTGTGCTATACATTGTAGTCAAACACCTGAATTCATCGATCAAGTAATTAGCCTTATTATATATATATGTAAATATATAACATATATATGGACTGTATATATTATAATTAGCCTGGCAGGCTGCAGTCCATGGGGTCACAAAGAGTCAGACACGACTAAGCAACTGAACAACAACAACAACGATATACATATATTTGGTGGTAGTAAACTCTGCCTATCCTAAGCTATGGAATGCCAAGCTATGTTCTACTGTTGGCTCAGGCTAGAATGATGAGAGAGTGAATTGATTTTGAAGACGAAAAAGGAGGTATAAAGAAAGGAAATTCTTCCCTTAGATTGTTCAGCAACCTGGGACTGGGAAAAGGTTACTCATCCTAACAATATAATTGCTACCTTATTTAAAGCATTTGCCCTGTTCTAGAATCTGAGTGGCTCTAGAAATATGAGTTCATTTATTCATTACCACCACAGGCCATGTTATTTGCATTGCACATTTGTAGGAAAAGGTACTCAGAGAGGTCAGTGTATCTGGCCAAAGTCACACAGCTAGTAAGTGTTGGAGCTAGGCTTTACACACAGTGGTGCAATGAATGCCCACCCAACAAGGGTGGGTAGTATACAGCTTTTGCTCTTGAGCTGAAGATTTGAGGTTTGTGAGGTTTGAGCCTTAGAGTTGTGTTGCCTCTGTGAGCCTGTGAGAGATGATCATGTGCCAGCCATCAGCTGATTCAAGTGGCAAATAACTGTAAAATCACATGTAAAAATGTATCACGACACCTGGAATGAAGAATGCTCTGTGATCCTAAAAATGATCAGCCGAGGTAGTCTGCAAGATGAAAATTCAATTCTTCCTCCTGGTCTACTGGGGCCTGACAAAGACTCTAGACATTGACCTTTTCCCGCCAGCACAGTTTTATTGCAACGAAGAGGATGAAATATCAAACTTCTCTGTGAAACATATTACAAACAGCTATGACATGCCTTATCAGTTTCTTTTATATTTGATTTTCAACAGCCATCTTGTAAAAAGACTTCAAACCCCAGCAGAAAGAATTCACAATCCTGTTTCATGAATTACTTTGGACTTGGAAGGCAGGCTAGGCATTCAGAGCTGTGCCTGGATCCAGTTGTCCAGCTCTATGGTGAATGGCAGCTCAAAGGACTGTCCATCCCAAGTTCTTACTGCAGCCTGAGCTAAGTCACTGATGATGAGGAATAGCTATCATGGTTAGCTCTTTAAAGGATAAGCCCTCGACACCAGGTGGGAGAAACAGGATCCATTCCTATCCAGCTTTGACATCCTGTGTATGTGCTGAAGAGATGTTTAGCCTCTCTGGTCTAGTAAGGTGAGGATCATAGCATATCCTTTGTCTTCTCATAGGAATCAGTATCGTGTATCTAATACACATTCTCCCACACGGTACAGGCTCAAAAAAAAAAAAAAAGCCTCATTAGTTGAAGAAAAAAAATTAATGCATTAATTAATATCCCCTTCTTATTTTTCAAAGCATTTGACATACATGAATAAGGTTTATGCCTACTAATTATCCTTATTAATAAAACTAAAGCCAGCATTACTCTTCAACACCAGAGGGACTTAACATTACCATCAAACACTCCTTTATAGTTGGGAGAGAGCAGTGAAACCCAATTAGACATACAGTCACTCCTGAGACTTCACCCCCTTGATAAGGCTTACTCCGCATGCCCAGCCCTACTTCTTTAGTGAGCTAAATGGCAAATCCATATTTCTCATTACCTAGTTCCACTTAGCTGCCACAGAAGTACCTGCAATTTACAAGTCCAACCCAAACTTAATTCAACTTCTTTGCCCCCACACCACTTCTCCTTTTAGATTCACAATCTCAGATACCAAGATCACAATCCACTCAATTTCTCAGGTAAAGAAAGCTTAGTATCACACAGGCATTCTCTCATCAGTCATCAAATCCCAATCAGTCTGCCGTATTGGGTACCATCATCCATTCAAGTATTGATTGCTGTGTTTCAGGCACAATGCAAAGGATTGGGCATACAATAGGAAGACAAAACCTCTACCCCCTTGAGGCTTACATTCTGGCGGGGCATTCAGACTCACAGACAAAAGAAAAGCCAATAAGCAACATAAGTTTACACAGTTGTAATCGATACAAAGGAGACCAACAGAGGATGAACCACTTTAGATGGAAAGGGGGGCACATTTTGTCTGTATGAGAAAGTAATAGATGGCCAGGGTGGTTGGATCACAGTGCACTGATAGGAGAATGCAGGAAGGTGAGGCTGGTGAGATTTGCAAGGCACTAGTCATGTAAAGCAATATTTAAGACTTTGGAAAGCCAGTGAAGAGGTTTAAGGTATGAAGTCAGGTGGTTTGAGTTGGGTGTTTGTATCCCTCTGGCTTCTTTGTGGAGAAGCTGGGAACAGGAAATCAATTTAAGAGGCTATTTCCATCCTCCAGGTCAGAGATGATGATGGGCCAGGCCAAGTTGACAGCAGTGCAGAAGCAGCAAAGCCTTGAGTCTTTTCCATTACCAAATTACCGAATTACTTTAGAATATTTATGTCACATTTTGACATTCATAAAAAGCCTCCTGACATGCCTCTAGGTTTATATAATCCTAATGTGTCCACACTGCCTGCCAGATAGATTGCAATACTCTTCTCAGAGATCCCATCTCACACCTTGCTGTCCTCCAGAGGCTCTCAAAGAGATGAAGGACATTGCATAATCACCCAGGAGCAATTTCAAATACTGTTGACCAGGTCCCACCTGATTCACAAGGCCATCCTCTCTGGGGAACCTGAGTGTGTAATTTTTAATAAGGTCTCCAAGAAATGTGGATCATCTGCTCTCTTACTTTCCCCATCATGCCAGGAACACTGGCTCATAAAATGCAACTTAGCAAACACAGGATCTATCCAGAAAGGTCCTCCACTCACAGTCAGCATCTAACCGTCTTCTGTTAGGCCTTTGATTTGTTTCCTTCCCTCGACCCTTATGGATAGGAAATAGCCAGATGAATTCTCTGGAGAGGTAGGTGGGTACAGAGGTAAACAGGTGATTAACAGGATAGGAATTTTGGAACAAGTTTGGAAAGACTAGAAGATATCAAGGAAGCTTCTTCATTCTGTGTCCTTGAGAAACTACTACAGGGTCTACAAAATATGTTTTGATGAGTGAATGAATGACGGATGGAACAGTACCTACCACTGAAGGACAAGAAGAATAAAGCAGTGCCCTTTCTTGAGCTGAATCCATGTCATAATGCAGTGATTACTTTATATTGAAATAAGGAAGGACCACTTAAACTAAAGCTTGCTTTTAAGGGAATATGTTCCAAATGAAAAAGGACTCCACTAGTCAGGAAAGACACTTTATTTGAGAGCTTCTAAGAGGGTTCTACAAACAATAGAGGCTTAGAGTGAAAAAGGAGATAAAAAGGAAAAAAAATGAAAAACAAGTATTTTAACTATTGAAAAAGTAAACAGCCTTTTAAAAAAATTTAAACACAAAAATGTGAAAATGTAGTTGTCAAATTTAATCCAAATACATTCCTAGAAAAAAGGATCATCCACGGTGATGGGGTTACTTACAGCTGTATACTTGTTTAAGTGCTATTCATTTTCCTTTTGAATTATTTTTTCACTTCAAATTCAATTGGAGATCTGTGCAAACCTAGCAAAATATTCTTTGGAATACAAAAACTATATAAAAAATGAACAAAACTTGTCATTATGGAAGTATTGAGAGTGTGCAATCCTTTACTGAAATGAAAGATTCCAAAGTGACATTGTCCACAGAATTTATTCCATTGAAGTGTTCAGACAATTTGATTCAAACGCAAAGGAATATGGAAGTGAGCACTTCATCAAAACATTTCTCTTTGTATGCATTTTGACTGAGTCATAAAAATAGTCTGTTGCAGGATATCAAGAAATTGCTTGAAACAAACTCCCACAATAAAGTTTAAAAAAAGAGAAGATAATCTAAAAATTATCTGCAATCCAAGAGAAAGCATGTGCCCTGTGTCTAGAGGAAAGAGAAAAAGTGCTTCCAGCACAGAATGACCTGTGTGTTCTTCCCCCAAGTATTGCTATGTTTTGACCTTTGGCCCTACAGAGCAGGTGAAGCATCCTTCACAGAAGTCCCAACCCCTAGGCAGCAAGATGGGACCGCAGGAGACTGCAGGCATACTCGCAAATGGCATTGACCTCAGAATCCCACCACGGTCCCTGCCCTCATTCTGAGCTTACGGCCCAAAGCATATTTTAAAACAAAGGTTCAGAAATGAATTGCTCTTTCTTTGATCAAACTTTGAAATGCCACACTGTTTTAAAAGGAGTTACGATTATAAAAGGAAAAAGAAACAGTTTCAACTGTCAGAGTCATTATGATAGCCTGGCAAGATCAAAGTAAGGAAAAATAGAATAACACTGGAGGTCTGATCTGATAACTACATGTGGCAAATGTATATTTTTTACTCTTCACCCCCACCAGCCCCCAAATGCTCGGTATGGGGCAATAACATCCACATCTTGAACTTTATAGAGTTCTAATAGATTCATTCCCCCATGGATTCATTTCTCATAACCATCAAATTACTGATATACAAGATAAGTGCATATTATATAACAAGTATTGCAAAATCATAGACTGACCTAGATCTTTAGCATCCTTCTTTGATAGAATATGTGTATGAAGAAAAGCTAAGAAGCTAACACCAAGAATGTACAAAAAAGCTTTACACAATGTTACAGAATCTTGTCTGAAAAAAAAATTTGTAAAACATATCCAATTTTAAATAAACAATAAAATCAGCAGACTATAACATCATAAATAGGGTTATGAAAAGATCACAAATATCTTAAATTAGCATTATAAATGGGTAATTAGAAATACTTCATTGTTTTCAATGTTAAGAATCGAACCCAGAATTAAAAAAGAATCTTTTTTATTTCAAAGGTTGCTTCTTATATTGAAGCTCATATTAAAGCAACAGTACAATGTTCATAAAATATAAGTGTGATGCCGTAACATTTCTTACATGTCAGAATACTGATATTCGTATGTATACTAAAATAAGAACTTTAAAATTGTACAAATAGATACATTAAAAATGACATAGAAATAGGGCGCCTCTCACTGAAACAAGACAGTTATATCTGGCACATATTAGTTTAAGATGAAAGTAGAAGCAAAAAGATTTACAAGAATCAGCAGTAACAAGATTGATGCTCAAGAGACATAATTGTACATTGTATTGTACATACATTGTATGGGTTTAAGCTGGCTGAATATTATATATTTCAAGTTTAAAAATGCACTACATATAGAGTGTCCATAGTTTAAGGCGAAATTACAGCTCAGAACTGTTGTCCTTTCTAATTTTGTGGAAGCATCTTTGACAAATTAAAAACAAAAAGAAGAAAAAAAAAGAGTTCAATGTTCATGACACATAAACAATTTCCCTTCATTGTGAGTTCACCGTTAAGACTTCCCCTTCTCTTAAATATTTTGTATGCCAAGTGGTTTTGCTCTAGCCAAGTTGATAAACAACTTCAATATTTGCCTTTTTGTGAGAAAAGGTACTTCACAGTATTTACCACTTTGATGTCCTTGCAGTTTTATTAAATGTATCCTCTCTGTAAAACTTTGCTTGTTTTAAATGAGCCTTTCCTTGATTTAAAAAAATACCTGTTTACATATCTTCTAGATTCCTCAGAACGCCAGACACAGTTCTTAAGGCCAAATTTGTATCGTTATTGTTAAGAGTCGTCATCAAAAGTGTCTTTGGAACCGTACAAGTCCGCTAGTTTCTTAAACCGAGGGCCCCAGTTCTGTAGGTAGTCATAGTCCAAGTCTGAATCTGTGGTAGCCGACTCTAAGGAACTCAGGGACCCAGCCACGGAGCCCCTGCCTTCGTAACCATAGATTTGGATGGAGTCATAAGGAGGGGCAGTTGGGTCATTATCCGCCTCCTGTATTCTCGTGTTGATGAAGTCATCCACATCCACACTGTTGGGAGCTGGCCGGAGCCCAGGTCTAGGCATGTACTGATACTCAGGTTTGATATCTTTGCGAGGGATAAATCCATTGATACCATCAGGGTTCTGGAGGGTGGCGATATCAAAGGCTTCTGTGTCTTCTTCCCCACCGCCCTCGTCATCATAGGTGATGATGTTCTCACGGACATCTTCTTCCTCGAAGACGATGAGTGGTTCTTTCTTTTGCCTTCTCAGGGTCACGAACAACACTACAATAACTACAGGGAAAGATGAAGAAAGGAAGCAAAGTTTAAGTCCAGTCTTCTGGGGTTCTTTTCCCAGCAGAACTCTGCTTACCTTAAAGCATGCTGTACACGTGCTTCAGAACAGGGACCAGTCTATGAAATGAGTGCTTTACCTGGAACCCTCAAAGATGTGCAAAAGCTGGCCTCCACCTGTCTCTTCCTCTGCATAAACGCTGCCAGGAAAATATGATTATCCAAACAAACTGGCAAGTTGGAACTCTTGTGAGCTTTTTACAAATCAATCTGATACTATTTGGAAGTCATTTTCCAAAGAATTAGGAAGATTCTAAATATGTCTGTCTGTCTGTAGCCTCTTAAATGTGGGTTATGCCTGTCTCTTTTTGCAAAGGAAGGCAGCTGCCTCTCCAAAGTTTACAAATGAGGACACGAGAGACTTGAGGTCCTGTTCTAAAAGAGGGTGCAAGAGCTCTGAGGTGAGGCCAGCACTGAACCCACTATACCTTTATAAGAAACTGTATCATAAGCATGGCTAGACTCTCTTCAGACCACCATATAGAAGAGAGGTAGCTTATAAAGACTACCAACAACAGACAAATGACAAATCTTCTCTGTTTGTTTGAACAGAAAACAGTGTCAGCTGAAACTCCAGATGAAACCAGTTATTGTCTCTTCTCTGAGAGAGGGGATTCCACTAAACTCAGGCCATCTAGGTAAGTGAGCAGAGTTGCTTACAAAGAAAGCTCAGCCACTGCTTCATTCCTCTGGCGACCTCCTCCCCACCACTTCCCCATAAGAGGCTTCTGCAGTTTTTCATTGGAACAAACGGGCTTCCCTGGTGGCTCAGTGGTGCAGAATCCACCTGCCAGGACAGGAGACATGGGTCGGGAGGATCCCTTGGAAAAAGAAATGGCAACCCACTCCAGTATTCTTGCCTGGAAAACCCCATAGACAGAGGAGCCTGGCATGAGGTCACATGGTGTCCATAGGGTCATAAAAGAGTCAGACACCACTTAGCAACCAAACAACAGCAACTGCAGAAAATGTTTGTGACTGAACTTGGCAAGTGACCTTAGAGCCCTTCTGGATCCACCATCACTGTGAGATGGAGGATGAGGGTATGCATTTGCCTAGACTCTGAACGGCTTCCAGTGCTCACTAGGCAGTGTTCTTCCCCTGTGCCTAATTCCTAACAACACCTTCACCAGGATCACTCCTTTTCACTTTCTTTGCTTGGATAACTCTTAATCTTTCATCACAAAAATCCTTCCTGATATCCCATTCTGATACCAGACAGGACTACTGGTATCCATTCTATGTATCCACCTGGCCATCACCATGACACGTGTTACACTGTTCACACATCTGCCTCCCCCACTCAATTATGAACTTCTCAGAACACTTCTGTTTTCCGCCCCCTCTGCTTGGACTATCCATCCTTCCCAGCCCCTTTCCTCAGATGGAACACTCAGCATCTGATAGGTGTGTTACATCCTCCAGGAAGATGTCTCTGACCTTCCCACTCAATGTCAGGCAGTTTCTACTCTTGTGCCCCCACTGCCTGTTATGTGCATATCCCAATCATGGCGCTCACCATGTGCCTCTGTATTTATCTGCTCATGTCTATTTTCCTCAATAGATGATGAACTTTGTAATCACTGAGATCTTGTATAATTCTTCTCTTTATCCCTCCAGGATGAACACAGGGCCTGGTATCCTGAAAATGCTCATTAACTATTTGTTGAATTCAACTCCTTGGCTCTTCCCTATGCATTGAGGATCCATTAATTCATTCAGTAGACAACTAACTATCATGGAACAAGTATAAATTGATGTCTGACATACTTAGGTTTGAATCCTGACTTTTTTGTCATGTATGAGTTCTGAGACTTTGGGTCTACTGATACAACCTTCCTGAGGCTTTCCTGCTATTACAGAGTAAACTATAGGTGGGACGACGTGTGGAAGAGGGGCACCAAATTCAGCCAGCAAGTGCAGGAAAAGCTTCTCCCAGGTCCCTCAGAGCTGAGGCATACACCCATATTACATATGACAACTAGGGGGTGGGGGTGGCAGGGAGCCAAGATCCAGCTTCAGCCAGGCCAATGTTCATCCAGTTCCTTGAGTCCTCCACAGACCGTCTTTGACATCACAATTACTCTTTCTGCCTCTAACTCTTCTCATTCTTCTTGTAAGGCAAATGGTTGTTCATATACTATGTCTCTGCCTAAATTCCTCTCCTGAAAAATATTCTGATGTTCTACCCGGTCCTCTGTTGATGCCCCCAGATGTACTCTGCTAGCAGTCTGGTGATGCCAGCAATTTGCTCAATACAGTTCCCCTAACTCTGCTCAAATGCTTGCTAAGTCACCTGCTCCCCCCACCACACCCTGAAATAGATGACCAGGCAGATGCCACTTCTTTTTTTTGTCCCAAGTTGCATCCACAGTATATAGCACATATAACTTGGGAAATATACGTGTGTCAAGGATGGGCCTCTGGATGAAAGGCCCTTCCCACGGGTGGCCGGGGAGATCCCTTACCCAGGAGAATGACGATGCAGGCGAGGATGGCGATCAGCGCCCCGGTGCTCAGGCCGGCGTTCAGGATGTAGGCTTCTGCGTTGCAGGACAGCAGCGCCCCGTTCACGTCGCACCCACAGACTTTGATGGTGAGGGTGTTGGTGCTGCTCATGGGAGGGATCCCGCCGTCACTGATCACGATGGGCAGGAGGTACAAATCCTGCTTCTGCCGACTGAACCCTCCGCGCCGGGCATACACCCCCGCGGTATTATCTGTGAGAAGAGGGGAGACAAGGCTCACTAGGAGAGCAAGGCCAGGGCGTCACAGCCTTCACACTGCCCCGTTCAGCTTGGCTGATCTGAGTGTGCTCTTCTCACCACCAAGGCTAACAACCAGAACCGCCCCACTTGTTCTTTAACCTAGACATCCATAGAAGCCACTGCCACTTGGCATGACAAAGATCCCTGAGTTTTGTCCCATCTGGAAACAAAATTCAGAAACTGGCTCTTTTTTATTTCATCAATATGAATGCTTTCAGTGGCTGGGTAAGGACACCATTTTCTGTTTGAGTGTCTGTCCTTTTCCTCAAACACAAGGACATATGGGCTTCAGCCACACCCTCTGTTAGTGAAGGATACAATCAAATAGATAGGCGAGTGTGCACTTTCCCAACTTCATGACAAGCCTTTGGCCAGTTTTTGCTAGTTTTTTGAGAGATTTCTAATCCACTCTCAAATCTTGCCCAAACTACAAACCCATTCATAAGTCCTAAAGGGAACTGTTGTCTTTAAAATAAAAATATTTTATAAACCTAGAAGCAGGTTTATAGTTTCTCCGAATTCAAGCAACATCAGCCACCCAGTTGAAATATCATTCCTGCTTAAAACAATGATGTTTTCTCTGTTGCCTACACAACACAGCCCATGTCTACACAGTGGATCACCAGATGGTTCCTTGATCTAGATTAACCTTGCCTTCCAGGCTCACGCCTGCTGTTTCCCACACACCCCAGTTCAGCCTGCTGTGCAGAACTTAACGATTGTTCCCCAGCACACCATATTCTTTGTACGCCTTGACTTTGACCCTTTGCTTTAAAATGCTCTCCGATCCACCCAAAGTTCCTTTAATCATGACAAGTGAGTTTCTCAAGCCTCAAAACTGAATCCAAAGGCACCTTTCTAGACTTCTCCCCCCATCTCCGTTGAGACCCAGCACACTGTACATTCCTATAAAAATCAGTCTCCCGCTCTTCTGTCATTATTTGTCGGCGTAAAACACTTGGTTCTCTCCTAGACTGTGGACTTCTGGAAAACAGGGGCTTTTATCTGCCTCATCTCAGTCCCTCCAGTGCTGGACACACAGCAGACATTCAACAAATATTTGTTGAACAAATGTTGTAACCATGTTTTGGGAAAGGTTTCACCCAAGTTCCAGATGTTGGTTTTCATGTATTTCTCAATCTTTTGTAACCTATTCCCAAATGCTTCCTCATCATGTTTTCTGCATATCTCTATCCGCCAAAAAGATTTTTTCTAGACCATATGGTCTGCACTTGGAAAACACTGCTATTATAAAACAGTGGAAGTTTTGAATATGCTCCATCAAATTACACACACACACACACACTCAATATGGCATGCCTCATTTTGTGAGGTAGGAATCAATAATTTATAGCAAGGTTATGACCAAGATGATGGCCCATTGCTTTGAATGAATTGATAGTACCATGAATTAGCTCTAGGAAAAATTATCCTAGAATCTAAAAGCTGAATTCATATTTTTAGGTTAAAGAAAATGTAACATATTCTGTGTGAGATTAAAAAAAAATATCTATACCAGGTTCAGTCTCCTTTAGGACTGAACAGATATTCTGAGTATTGCAGAAGCTAAGGTGTGTGTGCTGGCTGGTTTTTGGCAAGACTTATTAGTGACGGATGTTCTGCCCTTTGCTGCCAATCTCGCAATCAAAACAGGGCAGAACTGCCAGCCCTCATCTCTATATTTTCTGAAGTTTTTCTGATTAGCATATATTGCTCTTATCACTGGAGAAAAATTATATATACTATGAAAAATCATGAGTTTTTTAAAAAGCTGGTCAAATAGAATGTAAACTTAACATTCCATTTGCTGACTGTGCTTTCCTATTATAGGTTATCCCATTGTTCTATGCTTAACAAACACACAAAAATTGACATATCTACATAAATTACTTCAAATGTTATTTTTTCCTTCTTATAATTTTATTTGAATTCAAGTAAGACTTTCACAAATTAAATGTTAAAATATTTACTGTATTTTAATGATCTGAAATATCACAAATGCCATGCCATCATGAATAAAAATAAATATGAAAAAAATTTATGAAGAAAAGAAATTAATTAAATTGCTTGGGCAAATATACCTCTCTGATATGAATGACATCCCCAAGAGATGTCATCTATTGAGTCCCACCCTGTTACCCATGGTGCAGTTTGGTGGGAACATGACCTGTTGTGTTTTTTTTTTTTTAAACCTGTGGAGGCCATGGCTTAAAAATCTACTCTTCAGTGTGCAATCCATGCAAAACTGTACCTCCAGATGACAGCAGGCTGGCTGATACATGAAGGTAATTGAAAATCAAACACTAGTGGAAAACATGTATCTGAGCAGGACACCCGCCTGTGAATTCAAGATGTTTCATATTCTGAACAGCTGAGTCCTCTCAGACACACTGAAACTATGAAATGAAAGCTCATCAAAGTACCCAGCTGACTGAACCGTTTATTGTCTCTGAGTGATTCATCAGTAGAATCGCAAGAACTTTTAAAAAATGTTTCACATATGGATTTTAAGATTAGTTTGAGAGGTGGAACATAAATGGACTGAAGGTCTGTTCCTGGGCATAGTCCAAACACATGCTTTAGAATGAGTCATTTGTCCTGCCAGAGCCTTACTTGTTCATCTTTAAAATGACACAAGTGGATAGCAAGCATGCCTCATGGGGTTGAGATTAGGACCAAATAATAAAAATCTTTGGTTGTCCTCTGGGCTGTGCTTCCAGGAAGCTCAGTAATCCTTCTACTGGAAAACTCAGCACCAGAATCCAGGTCCTCCAGAGCTCGTGAACTGGTGAGGGGTAGGCATAGTTAGAGGAGAAGCATGTCTAACCAGACTAGCCTGGCACTTAGGTGGCTGCTGTTGCTTGAATGCGTACAATATCCGCCCTTTAGATCTAGACATCAGCACCAGTGGGAGGGTGGTGCTGCAGGGAGAGCCATATCAGAGGAGACAGCACCATGCCCTGTGATGGTCTTTCTTGCTGTCCACTCTGGCTACTGATCCTTTATTAACAAAAAGAACCACTATAGGCAGGGATTCCATGAAAAACAACTCTAGAAAAACAAATGGAAAATGAAACAAACTAACAACATAAAACCTCTGTAGGAAATCATTTTTGTATCCTAGGTTTGGCTACAAATTCTCTCATTATTTTAATTAGCCAGCTACTCTATATCCATCTTTGAGAGGGTCCTCTCAATTCGGACATACACATTTCTGAGATGTATGGGTGACACAAGAAAAAAAATAAGAGCTTCTGTAAGACATATTTTCAGGGAAGTGTCAAATTGATTCCATGGTTAATAAGATGAGGCAGAAAATGACAAATGTTCTATCGATTTTTGAGTTTTCATCAAGAGATTTCTCAAATCCTTCTCCTTTGTTGTTGTTGTTGTTAAGTCACTAAGTCGTGTCCAACCCTTTGCCACCCCATGGACTGCAAGCTCCTCTATCCTGCTCTGTCTCCTGGAGTTTGCTCATATTCGGGTCCACTGAGTCAGTGATGCTATCTAAACATCCCCTCCTCTGCCACCCTCTTCTTTTGCCTTCAGTCTTTTCTGATGAGTCAGCTCTTCACATCAGGTGGCCAAAGTATTCTCCTTTATAAAGCTTCCAAAGAGCAAATCTCAGTATTTGGGGTCAAACAGATCTGGTTTTGAATCATGACTCTTCTACATATTAACTGCCTAACATTTAGACATATTAGGTAAATGTCTTGAGTTGCTATATTCTCATCCAGGAAATTAAATTTTTTAGGGTTAAATTTGATTCCATTCATAAAGGCACTTAGCACAGTGCCAGGCTGTTGCAGATGACCAGTAAATATCAATTCTTTTCTGGAAGTTCTCCTCTTTGTACAGTAGACTAATGAGGAAGAGAAACATACTGGCAAAGAGAGGAAAGTGAATTCTTAGAAATGTCATTGCAGCCTTGAATGCAATTGCCTACAGAGAAAGGCGCATCCTTCAGAGGTAGGAAGATAGTTCATGCTCTTCAGTTCTGGGTAAGGTATTTCCCATGGTAAGAAAATGCTTTTCAATCACCTTGATGTTTCATCCTGACACCTTATATTCTCCTCCCTGTCCACAAACACGGAAGCCTTTCCTTCCACTCCCCCCCCACTTAGGCAAAAACTTGCAAACGAGGTCATTAATTACTAGTATATGTCTTGTACAAACTGCAGTATTTCTATTAATGGTAAATAAATTCAGGTTTCAAATTTTTATGTCTACAACCTAGACTCCTAACTGGATGCTATTTTTATCTGCATACTTTGTGATTACATTAACGAAATGTAAAAGTTCTTCATAGTGATGGTCTCCATGGTACCAGTTTGGAGATGCAAACGTAAGGGCCATGATGATGATATCACCCAAGGGAGGGATATATACAAAGGATATTAAAAGGGAAAATCATGATAGGGAAGCAGCCTTTGTTACATCAACTGCACTGGGTGGCTATCTTATATTAGCCAAAAGAAAAACAACCAGGGCAAAAGTGGCAATATATGAGCAAACTCAGTTGTGTCTGACTCTGCGACCCCATGGACTTTCCATGGGATTTTCCAGGCAAGAATACTGAGTGGGTTGCCATTTCCTTCTCCAGGGGATCTTCCAGACCCAGGGATCGAACCTGGGTCTCCCGCACTGCAGGCAGACTCTTTACCACCCGAGCCAGCAGGGAAGCCATGGATGGGCATAGCAACCTGAAAAGAGGAATCACTGCCGCAAAGGATCAGTACTTTCTGCTCTCATCAAGATGTCAGAAGAGAGGCTTGGCCTAAAGCGAGAGAATAGTGATCTAAAGAGCATCTTAAGACACTCTTCCTCACCACTTCTTTTCCTTTGTCGCTCTCCTCTCCAAAGCTAAAGATCCCCCTACTGATCAACTTGATCAGAGATATTAATACTTTAGCCTGTGAAGACAGACACTGTCTGCATCCTACTGGAGCCCATCTCTTGAGACTGTAAAAGATCTAGGCCAAGCCTTGCTCTTATTTAATTCACTTCTGACCTAAATCTACCTAATTTACCCTTTCTGCTCCAATCTTAGCAAAAAACTAAATCCATCCACCGCATTAAAAGCTTCCACACATTTGAAGAGAGTTATGAAGTCTCTAGTAGAATAATCATTATGTGATTATGTTCCTCTGGGTCTTTTCTACTTTCCTTATATATGTGGTAATAGCTCTATCAGGATAATGAAAATATATATATATATATATATATATATATATATAAAGTGTGTCCCAAAAGTATTTAGTGAAGTTTCAAACTTTTAAAATTTCAGAAAGACACATGTTACAGAATTATTGTACAAAAAGACATCATTGAAAAGTCTAGTTATTTAGATTTTTTGGTACTCATTTACATTTGTGATTTCTGAAAAAATAATTTTAATTTTTGATGGCAATATTTGTGACACCTTGAATCTGAGGGAGGGACTGAAATAATAGAAATTTCAAATAATGTTTTTAAAGTTTGTAGCATTAACTTTCTAAGATGACTAATGCTTAAAGGTAAACTCAATAGCTTCTGTATATATTTTTTTATTGTCTTTCTAAACACCATATGAGCCACTTATCTACCTGTAGTCATTGCTCATATTGAATATTTCACAGTCTATGGCAACTGTTTGAATGTGTTACTGTCCAATGGACAGTAACATCACTGAAGGCAAGAACCTTGCTTAGTCATCTTTGTTTGGTCAGCAGTGTTTTGTGAGCTAGAAAAACAAACAGTTGAAGGAGGTTTCTTTCATTACATTCAGCATCCATCTGGCTTTTCCACACAGTCAGATTTTACTGATTTAATAGTTTGCCATCAATTTCCAGACTGCCTATCTTCTCCCACTTTGTACCTTTGAACCCAACTTGATCATTGCTGCCTCTATCTATATTATATATTTTGTTCCTGCAAAATATCATCTCTTTATCTCACTATTTTTTCTTATTATTCTGTGTGAGTCAGATTTAATTAAGTAACATTTATTGAGCTGCTAATATGTGCAAACCTTATGCTTTGTTACTTCCACCTACTTAATGCCAAAGAAATTTTAAACTATGTGCAGAAAGTATAATTACCTTTATTTTATATGAAAAGAAATTCAGAAACAAAGGGGGAAGCAACTGGCCACAGTAACATGGAAAATACAAACAAAACTAGGATTCAAACTCCTCTAGGTTTCACTGTATTTTTACCAGTACACAGCAGACCCTAAAATTCTGATACTATTGCATGCCACATTTGTTCCTTTTTTTAAAATACCAGATTTCTCCAACATGGTTAGTTAATTATATGGATCCCCATCACAGCCTATAGCTAAATCCTCACAGACTCAAGTCCCAGATGAAAGAGCTGCTCTTAGAACCCTAAGAATTTTATGTCAGAGAGACCTATGAAGGATTTAGGGCACTTATTCAACACTCCTCTTCCCATAGCATTTCTATAAACACACACATCTTCAAAAACAAACCAGTATCCAGACGTAAAAAGAAATCTATTATTTTCTTAATTTTGGAATGATGGAAATGCTACAGTGAGGTAAATTCTATGAGACTAGCCTTAAAATATTAATGCAGAAAATTGTTTGATCCAAGACTCAGATGGCTATAATGTCTCCTCTGTAAGTGAAGGCCTACATCCTACAAAGGAAGGGGGATTATGATCTTTTAATTATATCTCTGATACTGAGATTCAAAATTCAAAACACAACAAATAACATGGGAACAATTGCCTATGTGCATGTGTATATGTACATAGAATTGATGCTTCTGGACTGTGGTGTTGGAGAAAACTCTTGAGAGTCCCTTGGACAGCAAGGAGGTCAAACCAGTCCATCCTAAAGGAAATCAGTCCTGAGTATTCATTGGAAGGACTGATGCTGAAGCTGAAGCTCCAATGTTTTGGCCACCTGATGCAAAGAGCTGACTCATTTGAAAAGACCATGATGCTGGGAAAGATTGAAGACAGGAGGAGAAAGGGATGACAGAGGATGAGATGGTTGGATGGCGTCACTGACTTGTGGACACGAGTTTGAGCAAGGAGTTGGTGATGGACAGGAAAGCTTGGTGTGCTGCAGTCCATGGAGTCACAAAGAGTTGGATATGACTGAACTGAACTGAACTGAACTGATGTGTATAGGAGGCATCTAAGTGTGCACTCTTTGTTGGTATCAACAGACTTTTCAGGTTGTAGTTTATCACATTACTTAGAATCAACTCTCCTTCCACTTTTGTTAGAGGATAATTTTCTCTTGGTGATAGGGAGGGAGAAAGGAATGTATATGCTGGTTTTAGAAAAGGAAAACTACCAAGGAATTCAGTGGGAGATGAACATTTAGGGTCTTTTAGTGAGTTGAGAAATCCCAAGGGTTAAGCCAGTGACCAGAGCGAACCTTGAAAGAATAATCTATCTAATTCACCAAAAAGACCTATTTCTCCTTCTGTTAGGTTGAGGAGGGGGTGGGTTTCCAGATAAATTGTGTTCTGTGTTGGACAAACCATGGCAGTGAATTTCAGGCAGAAAAGGAACATAATTATTTATACAGTGAAAATGGCAGGGCATTAAAAGCCATCTGCCATTTTGATCTGCCAACAGAGAATCTTCCATATTGAAGCAATTAAGGGGGGAAAAGTCCCACAGAAATCTGTTTGATTATCTTTAAATTATAAAAGTGAAAAGCTAGAAGCATATTTGGATGCTTTTTGGTGCTGCTCATCAGAAAAAGAATTGTCATTAGTTTAGACCAAAAAAAAAAAAAAAAAGAAGAAGAAGAAGAAAGAAAGATGTTTGCCAGTTGGTCTAATCAGGATGAATCTGTCTTGGCTATCTTTCCTTACCAAGCCAAACCTGCTTTCCATACAAACATTTTTTGTTTTATTTTTTAAAATATTTTAATTAATTTACTTTTTTATTGAAGGATAATTGCTTTACAGGAATTTGCTCTTTTTTTGTCAAACCTCAACATGAATCACCCATAGGTATATATATATCCCCTCCCTTTTGAAGGTCCCTCCCATCTCCCTCCCGATCCCACCCCTAGGTTGGTGCAGAGCTCCTGTTTGAGTTTCCTGAGCCATGCAGCAAATTCCCGTTGGCTATCTATTTTACATATGGTAATGTAAGTTTCCATGTTACTCTTTCCTTACATCTCACCCTCTCCTCCACTCTCCCCATGTCCATACATCTGTTCTCTATGTCTGTTTCTCTACTATTGCCCTGTAAATAAATTCTTCAGTACCATTTTTCTAGATTCCATATATATATGTGTGTGTTAGAATATGGTATTTATCTTTCTCTTTCTGACTCACTTCACTCTGTATAATAGGTCCTAGGTTCATCCACCTCATTAGAACTGACTCAAATGCATTCCTTTTTATGGCTGAGTAATATTCCATTGTGCATATGTACCACAAATCCTTTATCCATTCATCTGTCAATGGACATCTAGGTTACTTCCATGTTCTAGCTATTGTAAATAGTGCTGCAATGAACAATGGGATACATGTGTCTCTTTCAATTTTCGTTTCCTCGAGTTATATGCCTAGGAATGTGATTGCTGGGTCATATGGTGGTTTTATTCCTAGTTGTTCTATTTTTTTTTAATTTGATTTTTTTAGCAGTTCAAACTTATCTCTGAATGTATCATGTATCAGAACTCATTTGATCTGCAACTTGGTGCATATTAGATAATATACTTACAAATTTAATACATTTGAAAGCCATCTCTTCCTGGATCCAGACCTTAGATGTCCAATATAACTTTGTGCAATAATATATGATGAAAGGATAAATGGATAGAAGGGGTGGGTGATCTGGTACTGACTCCTTCAGAACTTTCCAACATAGAAAGAAGGGTTGTCTTTTTTAGCCTGAAACTTATCTCATAACATAATCATTTTTCTGCAATAATAACTAACCCCCCCAAATGACTGAAGCACATTACATGTCTTTCTACCTACTTTTTCCACTTTAATTCATGCATTTGGTCAACCCACTTTTTTTTAAGTTTTGGGATACCAGAGCTCATATTCTAATGGGAGACAGACAGAAAAACATATGCTTAGAACGCAGAGTGATTAAAAAAACACTAGAGGTTAGTGCAGTGTTCCTGGAGCACAGAGGAGGTAGCACCCAGGGATGGGCTGGGATGCCCAGCAAAGCTTCACCTAAGAGAGTTCATTTACAATGCAACTTGAAAGAGGAGATATAATAGGCAGGGGTGGGGGTCCATTTTCCACAGAACAAAAGCATGGGCATGTGAGAACACAGCATATTTGGGAAAATAAAGATGGTGTGAAGTTTCTAGAGCATGGTTTACAGTAACAAGAGAAAGGAGATGATAGACCCCAAGTTTATGGGAAGTAGGTCATATCATTTCTTGCTCACTAGGCTATAAAGTTTCAGTTAAAGCCATAGGAAATGGAGAGCCATAGGAGAATTTTAAAGAGAATTATCAGTGGGGGCAAGACTAGAGTCAGCCAGCCTGTTTGGAGGCTGCCGTGATAGTTTCGGCTCCTCTGCAGGTAGGTCATGAACAGTCACTATCAAAATCACCTGTGCTTTCACAAAATAGCTAACTTTGCTGCATGTGCTTTTAGGAATTTCCTGATATATGAGACTATATCTCACTCGCTGCTATAGCCAACATTTAATCTTTAACTCCTGCTCTTTCCTCTATATTTTATCATTATGTGGAATAGAGGTTTGGAAATTAGAAATATGAAGTTCAAAATCAGGATATTTCAATTTAATATATCAATTAGGTCAGTGGTCAAAATCATACTATCTTATTATTAGTACCCAAAAATTGTGTTAAAAACTGAACATCTGTTTTTTAAAATAAAATTAAAATGGAAATGAAACTTCCTAAAATACACACACACAACATAAATCTTAATTTTAATCTAACAATCAATATTATGCTTAATGATAAAACTCTAGAAATAATATCCCCATTAAATTAACAAGTAAAGGCATTATTATTGCTATTATTTAACACATAAAGCACAAATCTATGCCGTTTGTCAAAAAAAAACCCAATTTATTTTTAAAAAAGATGAAGCAAATTATCATTATTTAATTTTTATGCAGTTGTTTCCCTAGAAAACCTAGGAAAATATATTAATTTTATATTAATATATAAAGTTATTAATATAACTTCTCAGTGTCCAATAATAAATGAACTAAGTAAAACAGCCATAGTTTATACTAAAAATTGTCACTTAGAAAATATACATAATTTAAAAAATCTAGGCCAGCATTCAAAATATAAAGTAGCTAGTCATTATCTTAATAAGAAATATGAAGAACAAAAATGAAGAAAACTATAAAATATCCCTTATGGTAATTAAAAAGAGAACAGATTCAATGGAAACTCAGATCATGCTTCTGGATAGGAAGAATATTTTAAAATTCTTAGTTTTAAAATTAATCTGTAAATTTAAGGTAAACACAATAAAATTCACAAAGATACTTATCAAGCACCTAAAAAAGTTCTAAATTATATCTGGAGGAACAAAGAAACCAAAATCTAAGAAAGAATAATAAAAGGAAAACAATGTGGACAAAATACCTGTCAGATTTTAACATAGTATGTGTGAAACCATTAATGAAAAATGTGATGCTCTGATGAGAGTAACTAGAATAGGAAACGTTGATAGTCCATAAAATCTAGTAGTATGTAATGCAGGTGAAAATAAGGATGGTGTTACAAAGAAACTAGAAATGGCTATTTTTTAAATAATATTTTTAAAATGGCCAACAAAGGGAGCCTGTGTATTTATCTCATATGGTTAAAAGGTTGGAATGGGAAATGTGATATATAAGAAAGAAGCAAAGTGAATATTGATGTCAATTTTTCACGAGGAAAATCTTGCTAAGGATAATATTACACAGAAAAACTGAAAGGTCATGTACACACTGCTGTATTTAAAATGGATAGCCATTGAATTTGTAGATTGCTTTGGGTAATATACTCATTTTCACTATATTGATTCTTCCGATCCATGAGCATGGTATATTTCTCCATCTATTAGTGTCCTCTTTGATTTCTTTCATCAGTGTTTTAAAGTTTTCTGTATATAGGTCTTTAGTTTCTTTAGGTAGATATATTCCTAAGTATTTTATTCTTTTTGTTGCAATGGTGAATGGAATTGTTTCCTTAATTTCTTCTTCTACTTTCTCATTATTAGTGTATACGAATGCAAGGGATTTCTGTGTGTTGATTTTATATCCTGCAACTTTACTATATTCATTAATTAGCTCTAGTAATTTTCTGGTAGAGTTTTTAGTGTTTTCTATGTAGAGGATCATGTCATCTGCAAACAGTGAGAGTTTTACTTCTTCTTTTCCAATTTGGATTCCTTTTATTTCTTTTTCTGCTCTGATTGCTGTGGCTAAAACTTCCAGAACTATGTTGAATAGTAGTGGTGAAAGTGGGCACCCTTGTCTTGTCACTATGGAGAACAGTGTGGAGATTCCTTAAAAAATTGCAAATAGAAATGCCTTATGACCCAGCAATCCCACTGTTGGGCATACACACAGAGGAAACCAGAATTGAAAGAAACACATGTACCCCAATGTTCATCGCAGCACTGTTTATAATAGCCAGGACATGGAAACAACCTAGATGTCCATCAGTAGATGAATGGATAAGAAAGCTGTGGTACATATACACAATGGAGTATTACTCAGCCATTAAAAAGAATACATTTGAATCAGTTCTGATGAGATGGATGAAACTGGAGCCGATTATACAGAGTGAAGTGAGCCAGAAAGAAAAACACCAATACAGTATACTAACACATATATATGGAATTTAGGAAGATGGCAATGATGACCCTGTATGCAGGACAGCAAAAGAGACACAGATGTGTATAGCGGACTTTTGGACTCAGAGGGAGAGGGAGAGGGTGTGATGATTTGGGAGAATGGCATTGAAACATGTATAATAACATGTAAGAATCGAAATACCAGTCTATGTCTGATGCAGGATATGACACGCTTGGGGCTGACACGCGGGGATGACCCAGAGAGATGTTGTGGGGAGGGGGGTGGGAGGGGGGTTCATGTTTGGGAACGCATGTACACCTGTGGTGGATTCATGTCAATCTATGCCAAAACCAATACAGAATTGTAAAGTAAAAATTAAAAATAAATAAATAAATTAAAAAAATAAATAAATAAATAAATAAATAAATAAATAAATAAATAAAATGGATAGCCAACAAAAACCTATTGTGTAGCACATGGAACTCTGCTCAATGTTATGTGCCAGCCTGAGGTTTGGGGGAGAATGGATACATGTGTATGTATGGCTGAATCTCTTCATCGTTAACCTGAAGCTGTCACAATATTGTCAGTTGGCTATACCCCAATACAAAATGTTTTTGGTCTTAAAGAAAAAATTAAAATGAAAAAATAAAACCTTTACTTTAAAAAAACACAGCATAAACAGGACTGAAAGGACACTGAAACAGTGAGGCGATTATGCAGTAGTATGATAAGACATGCTATTCAAGGTTATGCTCAAAATTCTCCATGCAGAGCTTCAGCAGTACGTGAACCAAGAACTTCCAGATGTACAAGCTGGGTTTAGAAAAGGCAAAGGAACCAGAGATCCAATTGCCAATATTCCTTGGATCATGGGGAAAGCAAGGGAATTCCAGAAAAACATCTACTTCTGTTTCATTGACTATGTGAAAGTCTTTGACTGTGTGGATCACAACAAACTGTGGAAAATTATTAAAGAGATGGGAATATCAGACCACCTTACCTGCCTCCTCTGAAACCTGTATGCAGGTCAAGAAGCAATGGTTAGAACTGGACATGGAACAACAGATTGGTTCAAAATTGGAAAGGAGTGAGACGAGGCTGTATATTGTCACCCTGCTCACTTAATTTATATGAAGAGTACATCATGTGAAATGCCAGGCTGGGTCAAGCACAAGCTAGAATCAACATTGCTGGGAGATATATCAACAACCTCAGATGATAACCACTCTAATGCCAGAAAGTGAAGAGGAACTAAAGAGCCTCTTGATGAGGGTGAAAGAAGAGAGTGAAAAAACTGGCACAGCATCTGATCCCAACACTTCATGGCAAACAGAAGTGGAAAAAGTGGAAACAGTGACAGATTTTCTTTTCTTGGGCTCCAAAATCACTGTGGAGGATGACTGCAGTCATGAAATTAAAAGATGCTTGCTCCTTGGAAGGAAAGCTATGACAAATGACAAACCTTAGAGAGCATATTATAAAGCCAAGACATCACTTTGACAGAGGGGGAGATGGTTGGATGGCATTTCAATGGACATGAGTTTGAGCTAACTCCAGAAGATGGTGAAAGACAGGGAGGCCTGGCCTGCTGCAGTCCATGGGGTCACAAAGAGTCAGACAGGACTGAGCAATTGAACAACAAAAGTGTGTGAAAAGAATGTGCTTACCCAACAATAGTCAACTGATATCATATACCCTTATAATGAGGTCAGGAGGTTATTTAGGAAAAAAATGTTGATGTAAGTATAATGATGCTAAAAAATGCACATCATGTATTATTATGTGGGGAAAAAAGAGAGCATTATTTTATAGTTGCTTTTTTTAAAGATCAAAATATATGCCAAGAAAACAGCTAGAAGGCTATAAAAATTAGCAGTGATTATTTTTAGATTGTATATTACCAAGTTATTTTATTATTTCTAAGTTTATTTCTGCTTGTTTGTATTTTCTAATTTTCCTGCAAGGAATATGTATTAATTATGCAGTAGAATAAAATTATGAAATTTGTCCTCCACAAATATATTTTACTATAATTTCCATGGCTGATTAAAATTACAGTTTGTCCTTTTCTCTTCATACTTTCCCTGGAATCCTAGATTGATGAATTGAATTTTAGATCTTTTTGTCTTCAAAATACTGTTAGTTGATTATGGGGTAAACAGAGATTTTTTAAACAATAATTCCAAAATCAGAAATTAGAAGAGACACAAGCTCTATATTCATAATATACAGTGTTACCACACCTGACAGAACTCAGTTTACACACAAGCATTCTAGGTCAATTTATTTATTGGCAAGGTGACGTTAGGCAAGTCTCTGAATCTTTTGACTTTTCATATTCCTTCCTCATCTAGGAAATGGAGACAAAAATATCCAAAATGCCTACTTTCTGGGGCTGTTTAGGAATCAAGTGCAACAATGGCGACTAGAAAGCTCTATAAACCAATGAAGAGCTATATACACGAGAGGTGCTATTCCCAGTATTTTTTTTCTTTGTGCTTTTCATATTCATTACATGTTCCTCATGATTTTAAAAGGTGCCATAAGTCTAGTATTTTCAAGCTAAATGCATCTCAAAGCCTGGGTGGATCAGCTCTTCATCTCCCCAAACAGCACCACTCTTGATATTAATAGCCAAAGATGGACTCAGATGTCGAAGAGTTACCAGTGCTCTACTTCCCAGCTCCCTGCTGAGTTGTCTTTGAAGCTCCCGTGCTGTAGAACGGAGTAAGATAAAATATGAAATAAAAGGCTTGTGTGTATTAAGATGGCTTCCCCTCTTATATTTTTAAAGAGGCCGAATGCTTCCACAGAGTTTAGGCAAACACAATCCTGATTATTTACATGGCATAATGGAAGTAAACACTCAAGGAGAGAGAAAGCTGATGCTTTTACTCAGCATGCTATAAACCATTATCTCATGTTTTCTATGGAAAACAGTCTCAGCCGGGAAATTTGGTAACTCAGTAGGCTATTAATAGGATGTGGAATGTGATTACTCTTTTTGGATTACTTCAATATGTAATTACTTTTAGGAGCTGGTAGAAAGAAACTCTATTAAATGATAATTATAGGACTGTATTTGCTTTAAGGTTTTGTAATAGCTCTAAACATGGGCGTTTTCATTAACTGTTTGCCATAGTTAATAAAGGCATTTTTCTTAAAAAGTAGCAATTCCGTGCAAAAGTGGTGGCTCCACACAGAATTAGTTTCTTATAGGAAAGGGCAGGGGAAACAGATCCTGCAGTAGGGTGGCTTCTCCATGGTAACATAAGCTCCCTGAAAATATAGATGGCGTCCCCGAAGTACTATGGCAAAGTGAACTATTTATAACGCCCTGGAGAACAATAGGTCTTAGTATAATGCTTTCAGAGCGTTAACAGCAACTACATATTACAGAAGACATAAAATGAAGACAAGGCAGGTGATGGAGGTGAAGTTGGCACAATAAGAAAAGCCTAGAAACACCAGCTGTTCCAGGAGGTGTCCAGTGATAAATAGGGATGTTGCCAGGAATACATCCAGGAGTGAGACCTCAGATGTAAACTGGGGATTATATGAATACACAGATATAAGGATCATAATGAAATGCTCAGATCAGCCCAAGAAGTAATAAGAAAGTATGTTAGACCATATCCCTTCAAATCCAAGGAGCATGGGAAACACTTCTCTGCTTTAAGAATTTACCCAGGAGGGCACAGTGGTTCAGGCTGTCACCTCTAGCCTTCTGAAAGTCCAGGTTTAAAATCTAGGTCTCGCTCCCACGTGGCTGACTTACTTAATGGCCTGTCCCTCATTTTCCTCATCTTCAAAACGGGAATGATAATAATTCTTACCACTGAGAAAATTTAATAGAGTGCAGGAAGGATCTTGGCATGGTGTTTAGAACAGTTTGTGGTGGTGGTTGTTTAGTCACTAAGTCATGTACGACTCTTTGCGACCCCTCGGACTATAGCCCACCAGGCCCCTTTGTCCACAGGATTTCCCAGGCAAGAACACTGCAGTGGGTTGCCATCTCCCCATCCAGAGGATCTTCTCGACCGAGGGAACGAGCCTACATTTCCTGCATTACAGACAGATTCTTTATCACTGAGTCACTGGGGAAGTCCCTAGAACATACTAACTGGTGTTTATAATATTGATAACACTGATAATGGTGATGGGGAAAGTAATAATAATTAGTTTAAGAAGCTATAAGCCTGATCTCAGTCACCAAGAAATCAATATATAACCTCCCACATAGCTAGCGTGTATCTAATGAAAACGTGTGAAGAAGGACCACCCGTCCCTCTTTGTTTATTCCTATATTGAATCATGGCATTTGTCTTCCTGTTTTTACAGACTTGCACTGTCACAGGCTTATAGGAGCAGGTACAGACGAAAATAGTCTGGAGAAGAGTCAAGAAACTTATTTTTTGATCTTGGCTCTGCTGCCAGCTTTGTCTAGGGACTGAACTGTTTGGGCCTACACAACAACAACGAAAAACAACTACTGCAAACAATTTGCAAGTCTAGAATCTCCTTGACTAACGAAATAAGAAGTAGAAATCACATCAAATTTTGCCATGTTTACAGCAAAGAGACTAATGCCCTTCAGGCAATAATTCTACAGCCACCTTTAGGTATCAAGCTCTGTACCCAACCATACTACAATAAAACTCTGCTGGAAAGGGAAAGACAGCTGAAAGATTACATTGCCTTACAAAGTTGAATGAATCTCTTTTAATGCTTTTCTTGATATCAATATTCATAAAGCCATATTGTCCCCAAAGAGTTTATCAATCTCTTAAAAAAAACAAATGAAGTTGTTTGCATATTGACCCTGTAAGCGTCCCCGCTTGGTTTCCCCAGCACTTCATGAATATCAAAGCCAACAACAACAACAAAAAAAAAGTAAAATAAAAATAGACTCACTTATTCCTATGCACCAAATGAGCCCATGTCTCAAAATATAGGTGGCATTATTATTTCTTGTTTGTTCTTCAACAGAAAGGCATTATTAAGATTAGGGGGAAATACTTGTGCTCTGCAATATAAAAGCCATTTGTTTTCCATTTCTACTTCTCTGAACGCACAGGAACCTTGGTACGAACCTCTGTTGTCTCTGACTGTGAAATTTGGATTGTGAATGATTTCAGGGGGTAGACTGAAGATAAATCTTGGTCCATTGGCTGTGTCATCCTTGTCATCTGCACTAATTGTAACAATTGGCTGAAAGAGAAAGGTGGCCCATAAATAAATCATGCTAACATTGACACATCATTTATTCAAAAATTCCTGGCTGGCTAAGAAGCCTGATTTTAATTAGAGAACTTAGCTCCTGAGCTAAACCAGGGCTCTGAAGCCTTCTTGGGCAGTTGGGAAGTTTCTCCAAGGGATGCTCTTGAAAGCAAACTCTGGTTCTAAATGATTGCTCTAGCCAGGACAGGGCAGCATTACCTGGTTGGAATGTGGCTTCGTCTGGTCACTCTCACAGATGAAGCCTTCATAAGGGGCAGCAAACTTGGGAGCATTGTCATTAACGTCAAGGATCCTAATGGCCACAGGGACTTTGGCTTCCTGATGCCGGTTGTCTGAAAGGAGAGAACTCAGATGGTAAACATGTGCAAGGGAAGAATCCATGTTGGTCCAAGGTTACTCCCGGGAAAGAGTGAGCTCCAGCTTCACTCAGGCCCTGCAGGCAAATGGACGGTTGGCACAAAAGTCACCTAAAACCCGAAGCATGCCAAGTCCAGTGTGGGGGTAATGTCCTAGAATAAAGGCTAACATTAGACCAGTAAGAAATAAACCAGTTTTCCCTTTCTGCTGAGGTTTAATTCCAAATGCTTATAATGTAGCTTGGCTCCCCAGAGTGTAGTCCACAATAGCAGCTCTCAAAGGAGGGTTCCAGGACAGCATCAAATGATTTGGGAATTTGTTAGAAATGAAAATTCTCAAACCAAACCCAAGACCTGAGTTAGAGGCTCTGAGGGAGGGGTCGAGAAATGTTTGTTACAACAAGCCCTTCGTGATAATCCACTGCGTGATCAAGTTTGAGAATCTCTGGTCCTCGACTCTTTGCGACCCCATGGATTGTAGCCGCCGGGCTCCTTGTTCATGGAATTCTCAGGAAAGAATACTGGAGTGGGTTGCCATTCCCTTTTCCAGGGAATCTTCCCGACCCAGGGATCGATCCTGGGTCTCCTGCACTGCAGACAGATTCTTTACAATCTAAGCCATCAGGGAAGCCCTCATAGGTAAACAAAAACCCATAAATCTTGGCTCTAAGGATTCTGCTGCTCTGGGTTTAAACAAAACTGAGGATAAAGTGGGGAATCTTTCAGTGGTGGTGAAGAGTCTCAAGCTGCTACAGGCTATCAGCTCATGTGCCAAGCCTGTACCCAATTCTGCCAAAGATAATGAAAACAACTCTATTTGCTTATATGTCTTTGTAGATAGATGACCAAAAATAAATTTTAAAGATTGAAAAATATGTTTAAGACTAAAAAATAAAGCTTGTTCTATCTCAACTATCTGTTATTTTTCAGAATATAGAGAGTCTAAAGGAATAATATTTGGCAAAGTAGAATCAAAACCCTTAGGATAATACTTACGGATTTCTGCTGCAAAAACTGATATGTTGAGCCAGGCAGTTTCTTCTCTATCCAAAGGTTTCGTAGTTTTAATAAAACCATCCTCTGGATTAATGGTGAAAAACCTGTCCAGGTCAGTATGACGATCGATTGAATACCTAAGCAGAATGCAAATGAGGCAATTAGACTGAGACATTCTAAGCAGCTTAATATTGGAATATTTTCTCCATGCTATATTTAAAGCAACTTTTTCAATGACTTGCTTGAGCTAGATTTTCTTTTTAATCAAATTTACTTTTCAAACTTCGTACATGAATCTTTTATAGAAATCATCTTGCCACATTGGAATTCTTTATTCAGGACAATGAATGAAAGAGCTGTTTAGCATATTTGATTGAGAAACAGAATAACATGCTGCATATTTGATTGAGAAATGGAATAACAGGCTGCAGATTTCTTCATATTTACTACAATCATCAACCGTCTGAATATTTATGAACCTGTATTTGGGAAGCGGGTTTACCTTGCTTCCAAACTACTCAAATAGTCATGAGGGTATGGAACTTTTGCCAGATTTTTGCATACGAAATATTAAATACTCTTAAGTTTACCTAAAGTTATCATCAAAGATCATCCACAGTATAGAAAAAAATCAGTTTTATCCATACTTAAAGGAAAATGATAACTACAGTTTGAATAAATTTATTCAATGTACTTGGTCTTAGCGGTTCTCGGGTAGCTGGGTTCTGAATTCCATTGTGAAATATGTAAAGCAGGCTTGGCCATCATTTGTAGAGCATCCTCCCCACACTTTAATGACCCCCCCCCCCGCCAAGCCTAACACCGTAGTTGGAAGGTTTCAGCTACTCCTGTCCACTAGAAAATTTGCTTTTTTTAAAAAGAAAAAGACAGAGTAATTTCTAGAATATTACAGGGAAAGTTGAGGCAGAATATGGGTCAAGAGGAATGGTCTTTACTGAGGTGTAGTAAGGTAAAATAACTTTCCCAGGATAATGTACTAGAGACACGGCTCTAATAAGTGTTGACAATTGTCCATTGACTTCCACGAGGGTGTGGATCCACAATCCCTGAGGATACCAAAATCCATGGATGCTCAAGTCTCTTATATAAAATGGTGTAATATTTGCGTATAACCAACACATATCCTCCTGTACACTTTAAATTATCTCTAGATTACTAAAATAGTTAATATAATGTAAATGCTATGTAAATAGTTGCTGCTGCTGCTAAGTCACTTCAGTCGTGTCCAACTCTGTATGACCCCATAGATGGCAGCCCACCAGGCTCCCCTTGGGATTCTCCAGGCAAGAACACTGGAGTGGGTTGCCATTTCCTTCTCCAATGCATGAAAGTGAAAAGTGAAAGGAAAGTCACTCAGTCGTGTCCGACTCTTCATGACCCCATGGACCGCAGCCTACCAGGCTCCTCTGTCCATGGGATTTTCCAGGCAAGAGTACTGGAATGGGTTGCCATGGCCTTCTCCAGTAAATAGTTGCTGGTGTTCCACAAATTCAAGTTATGCTTTTTGGAACCTTCTGGACTTTTTCCCTCAAAATAGTTTGGATCTGCAGTTGGTTGAATCCATCAATATGGAACCCATCAATACAGAGTCCATGGCTAAAGATGGCCAGCTGTACATATGTCTAAAGGCATTCACTGAGAGCCATACAACCAAATAATATTACAAAAAAGAGATAGCAAAGACCCTGGGTATCACAGAGTTTAATCTCTTCAATTTATAAATGATGGGATTTGCAAATGATCTGTCTCCTGGTTTCTGGGGAGCCAATATTAGAACCTGGATCTTCCAGTTCTAGATCATGTTATTTCCAAGAAGGAGGAAATAAGTATGGAGCAGCAGTTCATAAAATATAAAACCTGAGCTCATCCATGACACCGTTGACTTCACAGCTCCCTGTGGGAACAGAATGATGAGTCCCCTTCACCGGTGATGAAACAGAAGATAAACTATCACACACCTCATAAATGTCAGGAGAGGCTCAGTGATTGAGCTGACTGAACCCTAAGCAGAGCTCTATGTGAAAAAAAAGAGAAAAAAATAATATATTTTCCCTGACACCAGGGAGTTTACTATCTACTTGACATGATAAGACAGGCTCATGGGAAGAAAGATAATTAACAAAGTGTTGTTCTATACAAGTGGAGCACATGGATTTTGGTTTTGTAAGGTCCTAGGTACAAGTTCATGTCCCGCTGTATATACATCAAGAGATACTGGAGAAGCCACTTAAGTTCTTTAAATCTCAGCTTACTTATCATTTAAACTAGAATATCAATAGTACCCAACTTTAAGGTCTTCTGTAAGAATGACATGAAATAATAGACGCTGAAGATGTATAACCTAGTGCCTCACATATAGTAAACAGAAAAACAAATATAGCTGCTATGATTTTTGCTCTCGTCACCACTATTACACACTGGATAGATCATGGAAGCTCTCAAATGTCAGTCTACAGAGTATGACTTTCATCCAGTGAAAAAATCACGAGGGGCTTTCGATCAGAGGAAAAACAGACTGAATCAGAGCATCAGGATGATGAATACGATAGGGTGGGCAAGGTGGTCTGAGCTAGTGAGGGTGGGGGAAGGAGCAGTGGAAACTTAAGGAGTTGATGTAGTTTTTAAGGGATATGAGGTGATAAGAGAGTTAGGTGTAGGAGTGACAGAGGGAACAAAAGACCGTGTGATGAAGACAGAACCAGTAGGATTCAGTTGATATTTGGAGATCTGTGGGGAGCTGGGAGAGTCCTAGAGAATTTTTAGCATGAGTGTCACAGAGAGGGAGGCACTGGGAAATATAAAAACAAAGTCAACTTAGCAGGAAGGAGGGACTGAAATTCTACTAGGGCTATGCTGCCATGCCAGGAGAGGAAAGATTCAAGTCTACCGTAGGCTTCACAAAGTCAGGAGTAGAGCTGATCTTCTTCTTTTTAAAGTATGTCACAAGAAGCATAGGCTCAAAAATATCTTTCTAATGAATGAGCAAGGGAAGGAAAAAGGAAGTGGGTAAAAATGCACAGCAGATAGCAGACAAAGTACAGAATTAAAGTCAGGGAGAAAGATCAGTCTAGAGGCAGAAAATCTGGAGCATTAACTCAATTTAAACAGCAGAATGGAATGAAACTATAAATAAGTGGACACAGGGAGAAAGAAAATCTGAGGTCAAAGGTTGAGTCTCAGGGCGTCGCCAGGGCTGGGATGGAAAACTAGCAAGGACACCATGTATGTCTGAGGCATGAAGAGGTTACTGGCAATGAAGCTAAGAAGAAAGAATATTTCAGGAAGGCAATGGTAAAGAAAGGATCTCTAATACTACAGAATCTGAGAAGAAAGATTTGTAAAAATTTCTAAGCAGCTAAGAGTTTGGGTGACACTATAAGGCCCTACCTGTATGTCCAAGGATACAAATTCCCTTAAAGGTGAAGATAAGCACTCAGGAAAGTAGGCAGTCTGGCTAGAAAGCTTACTGAATAAAAAACTTTAAATGTTTTTCTATGAATTGTTTGGTAGTTCTAACAACTAGGAGTTGAGTGGGTGAGGGAAGTTGGTTCAAGGGCAGTAATGAGCATCTTTGGATAATTATAGACATGAAAAATGCCTTCACATACAGAATCGCTTCCATTGAAAATATGACCCAAATAACCAGTCACAGATGTGGATCCCTGGAAATAATGAGGTGCCAAGGAAATGAGCTGTTGTTCCGTGTGTGTTTACATCACCACTTTTAAAACGCTGCTAATGTACCTCAATATTCTAGGGCAAAGCTAATTCGTTTGAAATTAACACCATGAAAATTTTTGAGTAGTTTAAAGGTGCTATCAAGCTCCTCAGTCGTTATGTAATGTATCTTCTTGCATACAGAGCACAGTACTCAAACTTTCCTGGGAAATCTTTCCATTAGTGCCTGCTCAGCCAGAGTAAACCACCCAAGGCAGATCCGGATTAAAATCCAGTCTCCAATACTGACTGGTCATGTAACTTTGAGTAATTCATGTCAGCACTTTGAGCTCCAGTATTTCCATTTATTGGATCCTAAAGTGATCACTGTCTCAAGGTTGTTTGAGGATTAACTTGTATAACTTAGTGCAGGGTTGTCTGGAGCCAAGAAAACTGTCTTCCTTTCTCCCCGGAGGGGCAATGTTCAAAGACTTACAGGCAACTGAACAAGAGTTACATTTGGTACTTCCTTCTGCCTTGTCAGCATTTTTTTTTCGGTATAAATAGAAAAACTCCACTGTCTATTTTTTTTTTCATATTCAGATATACTTACTTTTCTTCCCAGCTTTATTGAGGTATGATTAATAATAAAAAAAATCATCTGTATTTAATGTCTAACAACATGATGTTTCAAAATAAGTATACCTTGTGTAATGATTACCATGATCAAACTAATTAACATATTCATTGCCTCCTCGCATAGTTACGATTCATGGGTGTGTCTGTGTGTGTGGTGGGGGGTGCAAGGACACTTAAGATCTACTCTCTTTGTAAATGTCAAGTCCACAATACATTATTATTAACTATAGTTACCATGCTGGTCAATATCCCTCCCCCCCATTTCCCCGATTCTCTAGATCCTGGCAACCACTGTTCTATTCTCTGTTTCTATCAATTAGACTTTTTTAGATTCCACATAGGAGTAACATGCTATATATTATGTCTTTCTGAGTCCAGCTAATTTCATTTAGCAGTTGTTGTTGTTTAGTTGCTAAACTGTGTTCAACTCTTTGCTACCCCATGGACTGCAACATGCCAGGCTTCCCTATCCTTCACCATCTCCTGGAATTTGCTCAAACTAATGTCCATTGAGTTAGTGATGCTATCTAACCATCTCATCCTCTGCCACTTCCTCCTTTTGCCTTCAATCTTTCCCAGCATCAGGGTCTTTTCCAGTGAGTCATTTATTAAGTTCAGACATCTGTTCAAGATGCAGCTGTTATGGAAAGCAGTATAGAGGTTCCTCAAAATGCAGATGGTGGCTTGTTCTGTGGGCTGTAACTTATCAACCCATGACCTAGACAGACATATCCCTGGGCCCTCTTTGAGTATGCCATGGCAACACAGTGTAAGCTGTCACTGTGATGCAGCATGGTAAGAGCTGTGAGGTAGAAGCTGCATCCGATCTATCTTAGGGTGCCTGGGAGAACTCCTAGAGGACATGACACCTAAGTGGAGGTGGGAAAAATGAGTACCATGTTGCAAGCTGGAAAGGAGGAGGGAGAGAGCTCCAACCAGGAGGAAGACCATACAAAGGTCAGGAACTAGAAAAGGTCAGGAAATGGCCTAGTCTAGCTGCAACTGAGAGTCTGGTGAGAAGGGAGAGGAAGAAAGCAGAGAGACCAGCAGTAACTGAGGGGTGGGGGTGGGGGTGGGGAGGGGCTTGAAGAAGAGCTTAAGCCAAGTGAGAGACTTGAGATTATTTTGGACTATGAGACAATGAGAAACAATTTGATCATTGACTTTTTTTGTTGTTTTGTTTAACTGAAGCACGATATGATGTTTGGATCTTGCTACAGGATGATGGAAAGATAGGTGGTGGTCTGGGGGTAGGGAGACCATGAGGAGGCAGAGGAAGGAATCTAAGCAAGAACAGAATTAGGGGAATGGCCACGGAAGTATAAACACCTGCTAGAATCCAGGGCAGGTTTCAGACAACTTTCCATTCCTGCCCTATATAGACATGCCTTGACTATATAACTCAAGCTTCCTTCTGGTCAGCTTCTTTCTCATCACTGTCTCATCTTCATCACCAGTCTCATTGGTTATTAGCTCAGGTTGGGGAGGCAGGGGAGGCAGGGTTCTGTTTTCTAGTTTTCTTTTCTAAGTCACAAAAATGTATTCATGATAAGAAAAGCACTCTAAATTTGAGGGTCACTTTATTTTCTCTTCAAAGTGTTCAGCAGTTAGATAGACAGGGCTTGCTTTCTGAGCCCCTTGATCACTATCTGGGTTCTTTGGTTAGGTCATTTTGTCCTGCAGAACCCTGTTTTTGTCTCAGCTTAAGGGATAATAATTCCTATAAAATAATGTTGAGAGGATAAATTAGTTTGTGTATCTGATTCCCCTTAGTGAAGTAACAGGAGCATAGAAAGGTATTCAATAAATTAGAATTACAGTTATTATTTTACAACCATTATTTATACTTCACCACAATTCTCTGAGACAGACAGGTGAAGATAAGGGTTATATCACCTAGTATAACCAGGAAATCTGCTCCAGAAATTATGGAGCCTGAATGAGTCTATCCAAATAACTGGAGTAGAATTTTAATGTCTCCTAAGTCTTCATCTTGTGTACATTGAATGATATCTTGGACCCTTCTTGAGACTGAAGGATGTGTCTCCTGTAGGGCTTTCCGAAAACCTCTTGCCTCTAGAATTCCCCATCCAGACTTTACAAAAAAAGTTTCTCTGTACCTGATCGGGCTGTTGGCAGCATCAGGGTCTTTGGCATGCACTCTCCCCACGACAGTGCCAGGGGCTGCATTTTCTTGGACTTCGTGGATATAACTTGGGGCCAAGAACATAGGGGGCTCATCAGCATCTTCTACTGCAATTTTGACTGTCACGGTGTCCTTGAAAGGCCCATTGCTGATGAACTTCGGGTCAATGTGCACGTTGGCTGCCTCTACCTTCAAGCTGTATGCTCTTTTGGTTTCAAAATCTACAGGCTGGCAAAAAAGAAGAGAAGATTGACAACCAATTCCTTGAAAGAATAATGGAAGAGAAAGACCTGATTGTTTTTATAGGGCAGTGTGAATAGTTGTTCAAAGAGAGAAAATCAGTGTCTATTCAATACCCAATTACCTGAGCCGTTTGGTCAGAAAATCAGACAAATCAATTGTTAAAACTTGGAATGTGTTTAATGGGTAATTCTAGGAGCATGGCAGACTCAGAAGGACCCCATCATCTAAAATGAACCACATTCTCTGAACACACTAAGGCTTCCCAATTCAGTCACTAAAACCACTTAAGGAAAGGAATTAAAACATTACAAAAATAAATGTTGTAGCCCATTCTGAAAAGTACTAAGAATCTTGGTAATAAAAATACTCAATGAATTTTAGAGAAAAAAGCAATGTCTTGTTAGATGACTCTCCCCTCTACCTATACACACTCTAGCTTAATCATATTAACAGTCTCATTTTTAAACTTTCTGACCACAGAGCATTTCTCAAAGTCTAGAAACCTTATCATCAGTGGTCCATAATCTGACTTAACACAGTTTATGGGTAATTTGAGTAGGTGGGTTTTTTTGAATGACATTATCCTAATTACTGATACTATTACCCCTTTTCCAATTTTTCCATTCCCAAACACATCAAGGACATCTCAGTACTAATGTTTAATGTGCCTGTTATGCTTCCTAATCTCCCTTTTGAAAGACTATGATAGAACTCTCTAGCTAGAATGGAATGACATCACTTTGTTTAGACTGAATTCATTTTTAGGTTACTTCCTATTTATGGCAAGTGATATAGGACAGCATGAGTACTTCCCAGTTAAAAGAATGTATATTTGTACAAAAGTCCATTGAAAGAAAAACAATTATAAATAATATAGATTTTACACAGATGTGAAAAAAAAATGAAGTAACATTTGAATTGCTGTCATTATTAAGAAACTGATAGTAAGCACTCCCACATTCTGAAGGAGGGGTGGTTCTGTGAAATCAGTCGGCAACGGGTGCAAAGTAAAATCACAGAGGAGAAACAAGCCTTCCTGCCCGGAAACAGAACTTTCTAATTAGCACTCTGAATGATGCTGAACTCCCAAATGTTTGCAAAGAGTTGGGTCTTTTAAGGCTAGCATCTGCCTGCCTTGTTGCTGTCATCTGCCTAGTATTATTTTGAATGGACATATAATCATAGGGCTTAGTCCTAACCTAATTCTACAGAATTCTAACTGAGGATGGTTCCAGTTTCAGGAAAGTTAAAAGCATTCAACACCCTTGACACTTTTCTCGCCAGATTCAAAGAACATTCCCTTTTCTTGAAGCAAAATCTGTCCTCAGCTGTTCTGGGTTCCCCAGCAGGAAGGAATGGTTCTCTTTGTCCTTCCCTGGGTTACTGAACAGCAGGAAGGAATGGTATTTATAGGCTGAAGGTGTGAGACTGCTGCAATCCTTCAAAAATCTCTGTGATTATTAGACAAAATCAAAAACCTGAATATGATAGTTCTGAGACCAGGCAAGAAGAAAATTTCTTCTCTCAGATAATCTGTCGATTCACCTGGTAACAGAATGTTTTGAACTTGGCTTAGGTACACGCCTAAGGACCCAGAGTACTGTTTCCACTGGAAAACCTTGTTAATGTTAAAGTTGGTATAGTATAGTTTGACTGGTACCTGCCGAATCTAGAGCAAAGCTCCCCAGATCTTTGCAAATGCTTGTCTGGAACGTCCTTTCTAGTTTGGTGAAACTTTACTGTCTTCTGGTGGTCATCCCAGGCTTATGAAATCCTCCCCATCTCCCCCAGACAGATTGGTCTGGCCCCTTAACTGCCCATCTGGAGTCCCTTGTCCCCCACCCCTGCTGGGTAAGGAGCATCCCAAAGAACTATATGCAGTTGTGCTGATCTTTGCTGACCTCTGCCTCCCCAGCACCCAGGAATGACTACACCAAGTGATAGCATGCACCAATCACTGTGGCTGAAAGGAAAGCAGAGCTGATGGATGGACAACATTTAAGCATCTACCTCTAATTTATTCCCTGCTTCCTTCCAAAAGAGATTTAAGGTAGTTTCCCTATCCATGTCATGAGTAGTTGAAATACAGCTATATGAAGCAACATACTACATAAGCCATAAAACTCTCAGTACTCCCGAGTTTACTAATCCCACTTCTAAAAGTCCTGCCTGAGGGATTAATTCAACAGAAAACCAAAACACACAGTATTCAAAAATGCATGATGTTGTTTAGACATCATTGAGGGGTTATATCTAATCCTGGGAAACATACACACAAAACAGCAAATCCAACTGTGAGATTTTATTAAGGAAATAATGGTCCATCAATAGGATAGGATGTTATGTAGTCATTAAAAATGATTATGTATATTATATAACAGCATGTAAAATGTTTATGATGTGCTATTAAGTTAACACATCTGATTACTCTATGACTGCAACTGTGTTAAATGTTACACATCCACATCTATATATATGTGGACAGAGAACATAAAGAAATAATCAGGCGTGCATGTATGCGTGCTAAGTTGCTTCAGTTGTATCTGACTCTGTGACCCCATGGATTGTAGCCTGCCAGATTCCTCTGTCCAGGGGATTCTCCAGGCAAGAATACTGGAGAGGGTTTCCATTCCTCCTCCAGGGGATCTTCCAAACCCAGGATCGAACCCACGTCTCCTGCGGCTCCTGAATTGCAGGCACTCTGTGCTTTCTTTAATCACTGAGCCGCTGGGGAAGCCATAATCAGGCATAAACGTGGCTTTATTAAAATGGTTATTTTAAAAATATTTAAAATGCCTTCTAATGCTGCTCTCTCATTGCTTTACAAGGAGTTTGTTTGAAAGTGAATACCTCAGAGACCATGAAGAGATCTCTCAGTGATAACTGGGAATCCCACTCAGTCAAAGCTATTGCAGCATCAGATTTTCCTAAGTCCACCAAGCCACCTACAGGTCTCATTTTTACTTTGCACTGGTTCTTCTTCAGCTAGTCACACAGAGATCATCTCAATATCCTGAAGACAGCTCCTCCATCTCTCTCTCTCTCTTACACATTCTTATAAGCCTGACACTTACTCTGTCTGACACAGGGTATTCAAGAAATATTTATTACAAGCTATTCAGTACAAGAAAGTGAAAGTGTTACTCATTCAGTCATGTCCAACTCTTTGTGACCCCATAGGCTGGAGCCCTTCAGGCTTCTTTTCTGTCCGTGAAATTCTCCAGGCAAGAATACTGGAGTGGGTAGCCTTTCCCTTCTCTTCCCAACCCAGGCATTGAACCCAGGTCTCTTGCATTGCAGGCAGATTCTTTACCATCTAAGCTACCAGGGAAGCCCATTCAATACATGAATAACTCCTAAGTAACTCTTGAATTCTTTACATTTATCTTTTCTGCCTTCTTCCAGTCTTTGTAATTTCTCTCTTGAATTCCAGCAAGATTTTTTCAACTGGTCCCACTGTACCATCTCAAAACCCTCAAGACTGAACTCACTCAAGTTTCTTAAATGTGTCCTGTTTTCATCAAGACCAGTCCTTCAAGCACTTGTTTTCTCTGGCCCTTCTCTCCTTATCCATTTGATAAATTCCTACTCATCTATGAAGACTTAGCTCTAGAAATGCTCCCTGCAAGTGGTCATCCATGACCCATATTCATAGATTCTATCATGTGTTATCATAATTGCTTTTCAGCCAGGAAGTGATTTTGCTGTACCTCACCCCAGGGAATATTAGGCTTTGTCTGGAGCTATATTTTATCATCACAGCTGGTGGGGCTGGGTGTGTGGTTTCTGACATCAAGTAAGGAGAGGTCAGGAATGTTGCTAAACACCATACAATATACAGAACTGCCCCCTACAACAAAGAAGTCTCTGTCCTGAAATGTTAACAATCTCAAGGGTCAGAAACACCCCCCTCTGTTTTAATCGTCTTTTTTGCTTAACTGTCCTGTTAAATTCTGATCTCCCTGTGACCAGAACTCCGTTTTTTCAATTTTAGATGTCCAACCTCTCACAAAGGGCCTGCCTGACAAATAATAAAAAGTCAATCACTCGGTAGAAAAATAAGTTGAATGAATTAAGAAACAAGTGTAAAAAAAACTATATTAGAGAATATTTTTGAAAGGCAAAAATAGTTTCATGGGTCTCTCTACATCTTTTTATAGTATTAAATAATATATAATGCTTCCATCAATTTACTTTATTAAATTCACCTCTCAATATTTTTTTTTTTCCTCCTGAACAGTTAGAACTTCATGCTATAAGTTTAAGGAAATGTTCTTTTATAAATGAAAGAACATTCTACTCTGTTTTCAACCTAAACATCAGTGCTTTATGGAAGATTATTCCTTTGCCTGAAATAAACACATTGAATTGGGGGGGAAATGTGCAAATTAATCATATGCAGAGAGCTCATTTGGGATGTGTTAGTCCCATGGGGTGATTTAAATGTTTCAGATTTTAGAGACACAGTGTGTGTTTATACCCTGAATACACTGAAAACAGGTGACAACCTTAGCATAACCAACTACCCACTTACTTGAACAGCCAAGGATGCGGGCAGGAATCGTTGATGTCACTGCTCATACGACAGTGTCAGGCAGGAGGGACAGTCATATTAATTAACAAAGCAAGTTGACAGCTCTGTGCTACAGGCCAATTCACACAGCTACTTTTCCAGAGGAGAAACCAGAGGGAGGGATTATCCCAGCCCCTTGAGGCTGGTGATTAGGCTTCGGTGACTACACCATTCATCATCACTAATGCTGATTTTTCCATATATCCAAAGTTTACCCCAACTTCCACACTCTTTTATGACAGAGTCACTCCTACTGTCTTTTTCTTTGGGTCCCCTCATATTTCTCCCAAACCCAACAACATTGCTTTTGTATGTTGTGAAAAGTGGGCTTCCGAGAACACATCTCTCCCTGCTCCCTTTACTAAAAGATTCCTCCCAGGAATCTCCCTCCCATCCCACCCATGCCTCCTCTCCAGCAGCCAAACTCTTTATTGATTCTTGAAATTAATTTTTTCATCAGTGTTCCAGTCCAATCTTTTCCATCATACCAAGGAGCTTAATATTCAGGCTACAAAACTAAGTTGAAAATGAATGTTTGATTAAAACCAAGGTAATTCCATCATCCAATTCAGATTTGATACTCCTTATACTTTAATGATAGAGAGGTATTGATTTCTCAAGTGGTAAATCGGCCGGCGGGGGGGGGGGGGGGGCGGTAATCGTTTTATTAGGCTATCCACTGAAAGCAAATCAAATCTGGCTCTCTTTTATAAAATCTTTTTGGTCCAGCTATTTCCAAAATGCCTTAAGTGGGAAGATGTTCTAGAATACACTAATTTTGAATTCCATGTCTTTAAATTGCTAGCTGTGTGATTACAACAGAATTAAATTATTTAACCTGTCTGAGCCCCAGCCTCCTCCTAATTAAACTAAGGTATCATTGCCCACAGGGATACTACCATCTATTTTATATGATTTTCATCATATACCAAACAAAGGTTAGTATGAGTCACAGGCTGTCTCTGGCCAATATTTAGAATTGAGTAAATGTTAGATTAAAAAAAAAAAAAAACAAGAATAAACAATAAGCTCATCTTTGTAGTGAATTAATCCCAGGAACACATTTTTAGCAACAATTTAGCTGACTATGTGGAGAAGGCAATGGCACCCCACTCCAGTACTCTTGCCTGGAAAATCCCATGGACGGAGGAGCCTGGTGGGCTGCAGTCCATGGGGTCACTGATGGACACGATGGACACGACTGAGCGACTTCACTTTCACTTTTCACTTTCATGCACTGGAGAAGGAAATGGCAACCCACTCCAGTGTTCTTGCCTGGAGAATCCCAGGGACGGGGGAGCCTGGTGGGCTGCCGTCTATGGGGTCACACAGAGTCGGACACGACTGAAGTGACTTAGCAGCAGCAGCAGCTGACTATGAGGGAAGATCCATTAGTTTTGTTTCTCAGGCTCAGTTCTGAGAGAAAACTGAGCAGAGGATTTGGTTTACATTTCATAGAAGGCCCAATAATGTAACAGACCTTGGATGTTTGAGGTGGGAAAAGTTCTGGAGAACCTATATTAATAGACTCAGCTTGGCAGATCCAGCCAGGAAACATCATGCATGCTGAGGGCTGCTTCTCCAAAATCTAGATTTATCTAAACATCTTTCTTTCCCTGAGGAAACTGTGCCAAGTTATACAAGAACTAATCAGTAATCTCAGGGCAAGTATTATCACCCCCTCTCTTTCTTCCAGTTTTACTGAGATATAATTGACATATAGCACTGTATAAGCTTAAAATCTGACTTTCATACATCATGAAATCATTACCACAGTAAGTTTAGTGAACATTCATCATCTCATATAGATACAAAAGAAAAAGGAAAGATTTCTTCTTGATGAAAACTCTTAAGGATTTACTCACTGAACAATTTTCATATATAATGTACAGCAGTATTAATTATATGCCTAATACTTATTCATCTTATAAATAGGAGTTTTTCCCTTTTGACTGCCTTCATCCAACTTTTTCTTTCCCCATCCTCCACCTCTGATAACCATACATCTGATCTCTTTGTCCATGAGTCTGTTTTTTGGTTGGATTTTGAAGAATAATCGACCTGCAGTACCATGCTAGTTTCTGGTGCACAACATAGTAATTTGATATTTCTATACATTTCAAAATGGTAAGTCTGATTGTCATCTGTCACAACAGCAAGATATTACATTACTATTGACTATAATCCCTAAGTTGTATACAGACTATAAATCTCAGGTAGGCATCATCAGTTGCTTCTGCCAGCTCCCTCTGGAATATAGTTCTGTTCTCTCCCAGAAGCTCAAAGCTCAATTGCAAAGTCTGAGGTCCAGCCCTCAGTTGTCCATATTCTGTTTTTAGCCTTCAACTCTTTGCTTCCTGCAGTGTGGTCCTGGCAAAGCAGGCCACACTGCTGCCACATCTGGTTCCTCACCCTAACTCACCTTTTTCAGTTTCACCACGCCCTCCTGTGTTTCATAGTCCGTTGTGATTTCAAACATTTCCATCCCATCTCCATCAACAATATTGTACGTGACTAAGCCATTTTCTCCAATGTCTGGATCTTTAGCCTTCACTCTTCCCACTTCCTCCCCTGGGACAGCTGCTTCTGACACAGACATCTGGTATACGCCTAGAAGAAGAAGATATCTATTTTTATTTTCCCTTTTATTTGGCAGCTGTAAGACTTTAGATTTCGTGGAATCCCAATAAATTTCTCAAAGGGTTTGACATTGAGCTTCCTATTGATTGAAAACATGAAAAGAAGTGAATGGATGCGAGGAAGACCCCACACAGCTTGCTTGTCAAAGAAATGTTTTCTGTAAAGAATGATGAAATAATATCAGGGTCCAGGGTGGCAGGGTGGGGGCGCCTGCCACACGTGAGAAAGGAAAACAATGCCCAGTTACATTTCCCATCAGGGACTGATGGAGGGCCACGTATATCTTCACACATTCAAAAAAAAAATCAAAACCTCTTTTCACGTCTTTGGAATGGCCCAGAGTTAATTCTAAGGCTCACATATGGCACTCCCAGGCGCCCAGAAAGAGAATGTTTTCTCTGTTTAAAAGCCTTCTGTAACTCCATATTTATTTTAAAGTCAAATGCAAATTTTGTCCTTCAAGGTCATGACCCTTCCAGCTCTATATTTGACTCTCTTCTTACTTTACCTGCTTCACCATTTGATGAATGGATATCTTATATGGAAAAGTTTCTCACAGTGTGACATTTCCACATAGATTTGTTTAATACGTATTGGGAACCTACTATATCCTGAGCACTGTCCTAGCCTTTGGAAACTCAGTAGTAAATGAAAGAGTCAAGATTCTTCTCTCATTCTACAGAGAAAAAAAAAATCAGATGTATACATACACTGATATAATTGCTAAGAAGGAGAAAAATACAGTAAGGGACAAAGGATAATGAAAGTGTATAAGTGTGACTGTGCATAAGTGTATGTTATGTGTGAATGTGTGAGTGTGAGTGTGTGTGAATATCTCTTGAAAGGACTGGGCCAGATAAATCATGTGAATATCTGGGGATAAAAATACAAACAAAGCAAACAGCAAATTGCAAAAACCCTAAAGTGAAAACAGTGAATATATACAGAACAGTAAGACCACAGGTGTGACTGCAGCCTTCTGGTAGGAAATAAGTGTAAAAGGGCTGGGGCCTAACTGTGCACAAAGGGCATTGCAGGAGATGGAAAAGACATCAGAGTTTCTTTAAAAACGTGTAGGAAGTCACTGAAAGGTTTCATTAAAGAAATAAGACTTGAGATCATCTCAATTGTATCATCAGAATTAAAAAAATATTCTCTGTGAAACAACGTAGAGAAGCAAGGGTTGGAAAACCTGGCCTCTATCACTGCCAAACCTAGTGGTTTGGGACAAGCTACTTAAGCAATTTAAGCTTTAGTTTCTCCTTATGTGGATTTTTATCAATTTTAATACTCTGTGTACATTTATCTATATTGTTTGGCTGTGACTGCTTTTAGTTCAAACCCATATTCAACTTAAACACACCATGTCCTCCATGATAAAGAACAAGGAGGAAATGGGAGTCTCTGTAGATAATTACCAATTTACATGAAGCTTTAGAAAAACTTGCTCTCAGGTAATTTTCTCTAAATCTCATTCAAGTCCACAGCTATAAAACTGGTTATCTTCACAGTAGTGATGTAACTGCACTCTACGCCTGTAGGTGAGCAAGGACATTGATCACCGCCTGCTAATAGTCGCGCATGGTCCTTTCCATCCAGCATACCAGACAGTTTCAGAGTGTGGATAATGGAGCATGCAGTTTCTTAGAGTGCTCTATGAGGCTTAAGCTTACTGGGGATGCCGAACCTTGTGCCTGACCAAGCAAAGTGATCTTCATCTCTTTGGGGACTTTATGAGAACTGGCTGTCACCCTGTAATCCTCCACCTTAATGTCTCCCTTCCAGAGATTGTTGTCTCTGAATTCCTTTGAGTGACCATGGTCCTTTCTGGGACCATACTTGGTGGCCTTCCCTGTTTTCTCATTTGTAAAAAGTGCCATCTCTCTGGCAATAAACTCATAGGCTCTACCAGCTAATCTAATGAAGAAGCTTTCATGGTGAACTCCCCATGATCTATCAGCACCAGCATCATTACAGTTATACTGTACCTCTGTCTATACCTACGCTATACACATAACCAGATTTGTGTTCACAATCCGTTATGCTGTAATCCTTCAGGCAACTTACAGCACCTTCCATGGAACCCGGTTTTAACCTGTGAAATAGAAGCTCTCATAGAGATTTGCAATAGTAGTAACTATTCATTGAATGGTTGTAGTTGTTGTAATTATGATTATTAATAATGACCTTTCAAATCATTTTTTAAATTTCCTGCTGCAATCCTGTTAATTTTGCAGGACCACAATCACCTAGATCATAATAACGGCTAACCTTTGTTGACAGCTTATGCCAGATATCATTGTAAGATTCTACAGTGGCTCACTTAGTTCTAACAATATCCTACTAATTTAAATGTTTTTAAAAAAAAATATTTATTTGCCCGTTTCGCTGTGTTGGGTCTTAGCTGCAGCATGCAGGATCTCGGCACATAGACTCTGTGCTGTGGTTCGGGCTCAGTAGTTGCAGCACGTGGGCCCAGTTCCCCAGAGCATGTAGGATCCTAATGCCCTGACCAGGGGTTGAACCTGTGTCTCCTGCACTGCAAGAGGAATTCTTAATTCCTGGACCACCAGGGGAGTCCCAATATCCTATTAACTGAGTCTTGTGGAAGATTTTATTTTGCAAAAATAGTCCAAACAGTATCTCCCAGCCCATATTCTTCTCTTTCAAAGAGACTTTAACAGTCCTTCCCTTGAAAGGTGGGGTCTATAAGAACTCCACTTAAATTTGGGCAGTCTTATGACTACAGTGGAAATGATGCTATGTGATTTCTGAAGCTCAGTTACAACAGGCAATATGGTTTCTACTTGGTGTCCTTGGGGCTCTTCTCACTTTCAGAACCCATGCAAACCACTCCTTGGAGAGGCTGACATGGATGGGAAGTAACAGCTGACATTAACTTGCCAGCCATGTGACTGTACCAGCTTGGAAGTGGATCTTCCAGCCTCAGTCAAACTCTGCCAACTGATGCTGTGAAACAGAAACAAGCTGCCTCTTTCAGGTTTTGCCCAAATTTCAGACTCATGATGAAAATAAACAATTACTATTGCTTTAAAGCACAAGATTTGAAGTAGTTTGTTAGGTAGCAATAGATAACTGATCCAGCTACTATTACATATTCAGGTTAGAGAACACTGAGACAGAAAGGTTAATTAATTACTACATCACACCATGAGTGCCTAGCAAAATGGATTTTTCTCTTCCCAGGGTTGTGAAACATTCTATGCCTTTCTCCCACTTTCTCCCACTACCTCTCCTTCACTTAAGATTTCTGTTGTCATTACTGTTGTCTTCTGTGTTTTGTTTTGTTTTCAAGAATGTTATAAAGAGCCTCCATTACTCTAGATTCCTTCTGGAAAGTTAAGTATAGCAGGGATGGGTCAGAGGAGAGAGTTGGCTGTGGCACCACTGGAAAGTGAAAACCAAGCCCGCTGACTTACTCTGCGGAAACTTTGGTGGGTTGTCATTGACATCGGTCAGTGTGATCGTCACTTTGGTTGTCCCTGAGAGTCCACCCATGTGTCCACCCATGTCCTTGGCCTGGATCACCACATGGTACTCCTCCTTGGCTTCCCTATCCATGTTGGGAAGGGCGGTTCTGATGATACCTGGACAGGCGAGAGGGGAACACCACAGATCTTCATTAATTACATTGTAACAAAAAAGATCTAGACACAGGGAAGCAGAGATGAATGAAACAGCACCTGTCTGCACCGAAGAGTCACTTCAATATATTTATCATCAAAAGTAGCCGTACTTGGAGCATCATATAGACATATTTTCCAGCAAATTGCCATCGTTATTAATGTAGCATTAAAATTTTATGTTTTATATGTTGTACTATAAATGCAAGTAATAATCTCATCCTTCTCAGGTATAACAATTAAAGATGCTAAAGACTGATACATTTGAGGACCCACTATATGAGAATCCATAACATAAACCCATGCTTCTGGACTGTCAGCAGAATCTTTTGACTATCATGCCTGCATACAATTCTTAGAAACATTACTCTGGTCTATTTTAAGTTAAAAGTAGATGGGAATTCATTAAAATGTTAATATTAGCTTTTTAAGGGTATAACAAATGGGTTAGAAATATACACAATGCTTATGTCAATTCTAGTTGTTTACTATCACCTATCACTGACAAGGATACATTAATAATTGAATTCTACACGATCTCTGGATATTAGTGCATTACCGGTGTGGAAACCATGTTCACTTAAAATCTTTTGGGAACATGTGCAAGCTTTTTCTATCTGTAGATGTAGCAACATTTACACTAGAAATCTAAGAGAGTGCCGTGGAAGCTTTAAGCCTTTATCCTTTTCTGACCCTGATGTTTGTATGTTTCTCGGCAATATTATTCAACTCGCTGAGCCTCGTTTTTCTTGTCTGTTAAATAATTTGGCAGGTTCGAATTGGTCCTTCCTAACATGAGTCCCTGAGATAACGAATATTGCAACTAGAGTCCCTCCAGCAATTTTAGTATCTCAAAAACTCAGATGCAATTCCACATTTATCCTTGGCAAAATTAATTGGTAAATGCCTTTGATGAAATCATAGCAAGTAGCCGCCTAAATTGTGATTCAAAGCATAGTGTCTACAAATAAATGATCACATAGATAAGCGGAAATTATTCAGTAAGCAGGTAAAATATCTGATTGGCAGGCTATGCAATATAATATGATACACACACACACATATATATATATACATGTATTTGATAAATTTCAGCTGTATTAATGTAAGTGGATTTTTTTGTAAATGTCTTGCAAACATATGGGGGTATATTGTGGAAAACAGAAGGGAGTTTGAGGTATAATACTGTAGACTGACAGTTTCACAGGATTTTAGTGTTTATTCTAATAAAAGGATCCTAGAATCAAATTTGGTACACATGGAGTGAAACATTTTGGTGTGGGTTTTGGCTGGTATATTCATTCACTCTTTTTGTTTGCTATTTGTTTTCTGTAAGAATTTGCAGAACCTCCTTTTTGGATGTTAATGCCTGTTGGGAACCTTGAAGCTCAGCAGAGGAGGTGGGGAAGTGCCACCTCCCAGACGTACCTGAGCCTCATCAGTTCCCCCCCTCACCACCCCCAAGCCTGCACTGTGGTCTTCAAGCTTTGAGAGCTGCCGGTTTTTACCAGTCCTCAAGTGCTATGGTCTCTTAATTTGGATCCACAGTTGAATTTTACGATAAAACATATTTGAAGATACATTTTTAAGTTGAAGTTGAATTTTAAGAACTGATAGCATGAGGAAAGTTGCAGTCTAGGATTATATTTATTGCTGTGACATGGCGCAATACAAACAAAAGCAGTCATAAGCATAGTTCATTGAATGCTAACTACAGGCCAGGCAATGTGCAGTATTGTGACATGGTGCAATACAAATAAAAGCAGTCATAAGCATAGTTCATTGAATGCTAACTACAGGCCAGGCAATGCGCAGTGTCTACACTGCACAACAGTCTTGTTAGGTGGCCCAGTTTATATTTTAGAAAACTGAGACTCAAAAAGGTTTCAGCCAGCAGGCCTGGACTCTTTATTCACAATGTGTCACAAATCACAATGCAATTCCATGGTACCTGTCTGTGCTTCTACTGAAAAGTAGGGTTGTCCTTCCAGGATGCTGTACACTAACTTGGCACTGTTTCCATAGGTGGGGTCATCTGCGTCTGAAGCTGTCACCTGGATCACTGACGTTCCTTAAAAGTGAAACATTCATTAGAGACAATCCCTCCACTTTTCAAATTATATTCTAGTTTGCAAATTTTGTCTTAAGATTAAAAACTAACGAGAGGCCCCAAATTATTCAATATGCTTTGATTTTCCAGACTGAGATGCAAAAATAATTTCCCTTCCTCCTCCCTCCCTTTTTAATCCTCATAGCTTAAAAATGAACTTTCTATATTCATAGTGCATCCTGCTATGCTTAGTAGTTAAAATAATAATGTGAACATTATTGCAAAAACATTCTAAGGCCCATCAACTGGAATGTTCAGTATATCAAATAATTAAATAAAAATCTTCCCAAAGAGTATAATAAAGGATAATTAATGATGAATTGCTTTTCATGAAAGGACAGAGTGCAGTCTTCCATCTGTAACAGAGCAATAAATATATCATTTTATTGTTGCTTTGCATGTAATAAAATGGCTGCTAATACTACATTTTAATTAATTTATGGTCATAAATATTGTACAGAATGTTGTTCCCTACTGGCATGAAAATTGCATCGTCCCACCTCCAAAGGGTCTGGTAGTCACACAACAGAAATCACCAGTAGACATCTGGTGAGATCTAAGGCCAGCAATTGCGAGCCACAGTGGAAAGAAACCAGGGAATTGAAAGAAGAGGGGATTCTGTTTTTCGTAGGAAAAACCGTTGTTCCTTGATGGTTCAGAATGGGGCAGGGGAGATGGTCAAGGGAGACAGCTGGTAATTATAGAATTCCTCTGTGCCAAGCACTGTCTGGGGCATGTTCCAAGTATTCCACCCCTCTGCTAGGTGCTTTCTACTGGTTCATTGTGCTTGTGAGTTACTGAGTATAACAGGTTGGAAGTTCTGCAGTCTGTTTTGCAAAGTGGGTCACTGTCAGAGTCAGGATTCTAACCTCTACCCAGCAAACAACCAAGCCCAAGTTCTTTCTGTGACAGTTTCAACAGAGGAGCCAGGTTCTACATGAGAGGCAAGGCAGCGCACTTATACAGCCCCCTGATCTACAAGTTTATGGTGATTTTCACACAGTGCAAGAACAAATTTTACTTTTTTAAAAAATTCTGTAATAGATTTTTTCGTACAAACAACTTTGGAGGGAGGATTCTTCCCACAAAACTTGGTACTATTCTAAATCATGGACATTTGTAATGGCATTAGTAAGCTCTATTCTCTACTTTCATGGTAGAGCTTGTCAAAGTATTATTTTTTATGCTTAATTTACTTCAAGAAATCCACTAAGTTCATTACAACTCTTTGTATTTTACATCTATGTTTATTTAACCCTCATCAGAGTTTACATTATCCTCATGTGATAGACGACAAAATGAAAACTGAGAAAGATGTAAGATATTGTCTGGGTTGACCTGGTTGGTCAGAGGCACAGATATGATTCCAATCCAGTACTGTCTGACAGCAGACAACTCTCATAGGCCACGATGCAAAGTCTGATATTAATCCTTAAGCACTAAGCTGCCCCAAGACATGGGGTCAATGAAAATTCCCCTGGAGCATCCTTTTTGATGACTGGCCTTTTCCTCCTGGCTCAGCTGCTGTTGTCCTCTATTTAATGATTTCTTTGATGTCTGCTTTTTCTCATTAAAAGTCCCCAGGTGACTACTGAGAAACTAAAGAATTGGGCAAGGCAAAGAGAAGATAGAATAGACCCAGGTGAGTTTTTATAAAGTATGAGAAGGGTTTCACGTTAGTTGGAGGAGAAGAAGAGGGCTATTTTTTTTTTGCACCACAAGCTCTATATGCAAAGTGGAAGGAGTAGAGTTTTTTAAATCTTTATTTATTTGGCTGCCCCCGGTCTTAGGTGCTTCAGGAAGGATCTATCATTGCAGTGTGAAGACTCTCTGGTTGTGGCTCATAGGTTTAGTTGCTCCAAGGCACATGGGATATGAGTTCCCTGACCAGGGATTGAACCCACATCCCCTGCATTGCAAAGCAGATTCTTAACCACTGGACCACTAGGGAAGTCCCGAGGAGTAGGGTTTTAGAGTTACTTCGTATCTAACTTTCTTGGGCAAATTGATTCTCACTCTCTGTGCTTGGTTTTCTCATCTGTAAAATGGGCAGTTTGGCCCTGATGATCCTTAAGCTCATCAGAACTTTAAATCTCTGATTTCATAACCATATTTACTCCCTGATCAGAACAGCCCTCGTCACTGTCTGAAAAGCAAACCCTTCTTAATATGAGGCATGCTTCTCAAAAGCAAGTACAACAACCTGCATTCTATAAAGTGAAACAAGAATTATTGCCAGGAGAATTGTCCACTAACAATGTTAGGTGTCTGTGTGCATGATGAAAGACATAGCTGCTTCTGAATTATTCTACAAGATGGTGACATAGTGTCATGGTGAGGTGTATATACTGGATCCACTTAATAGCTCAGATGACCTTGAATAAATTATAATTAACTTGTTTCTAGCTTTGGTTTCCCATTTGCAAAATATGTCAAATAGGACCTACCTTATTGGAAAGATGAGTCACTGCAAAGATTAAATGCAGCAGGGCATGTAAATCATTAATGAGCACTGCGCTGACATGCTACAAACTCTGCCGCTATTACTTATTCAACACCAACATGCACTAGTGACCAGATGTATATTATTTATAATCCTACATGAGTAGAAACTTTCAGTCCCATTTTACAGAGGAGAAGCTCAGGCTAAGAGAACAGATGGAACTGATTCCAAGTCAAAAGGTTAACAAGCACCAGGGCCAGGATGGCCTGGGTTCCATCACATTTCTCCTATTCTTCTATGCCTCCTCATGTTTTGTAAGGTTACGGTTTAAAAACTCAGGGCAATTTAAAGTATTTGAAACTTCAACTATATACATGAAATGTTTTTTGTTTGTTATTTTGAACACAGAAGCTACAGCATAAATTCTACATCCCGACTTGGGAGAATGGGCACCAGCCCACCCACCTGCAGAGACACCACGCCTGCAGGTGGAGCAGGTCCATCCTCCCCCTCCCTTACGTACCCACGTTGGACCTCTCGGGCACGTTGGCATGATAGGTCTCATGTAAGAACTCAGGAGGGTTGTCATTAATGTCCTGGACCTTGACAATGAATTCTGACGGTGGCTCCAGGGGCCGGTTGGTGTCCCTGTCCACCGCCTGAGCCATCAGCGTGTACTGGGCTCTCTCCTCTCGGTCCAATGTCTTGGTGGCGTGAATGTTCCCTGATTTGTCATCAATCACAAAAATGGTTCCGGCTCCTTCACCTGAGAGAATGTATTTAATGTTCCCATCACCAGAGTCAATATCGGAATGAAGCTAGGAAAAGAGAAATGGAGACTTGTAATTCCATGACGGATGCTCTGGGGAGGTAGAGACACACTCACATGCTGTTTGCTACAATACGCTGTTTACACGCAGACTCACACACACACTGAGAGGGAGACACTCTCACACCATTTACAAAAGAAGAAATGTAATCTTAGAGAAGATGTCTTGGCTAAGGGCACGTAGCTGGGGAGCAGTGAAGCCAGAGTCCAAAAGGTTTCAATTTTCAGATTCATGCTTTCCGTCCCCCTTTCCTATTACATATGCACACATATGAAACACATATAATACACATTAGTAGAGCTATTTTGAATGAAATATATGCATATTATAGAAAGTGAAAGACACACATTTGAGCAAGAAGTAAATCTTGTAAGTTCTGATTGCCATGCCTTCATCTTCCCTGTAAAAGACAGCTCTTGTTATCAGTGTCTCACGAATCCTCTAAGACATATTCTATGCATATGCCAGACCATCTATACAAATACATGTGCTCTGGTTTATTTTTACACAATAAAGTGCACAGTGGACACACCACTCTCAACTCTGTTTTCCTACCACAGTAAATTCAGAGGACCCTTCCAAACTGGTATATATGTATTGATCTCATCCATTGTATAGAGGTTATTATTTCAGTCTTCTTCCAAAGGACACCAGGTTCCAAAGGACACCAGGCTTTTGTTACCGCAAACAATTCACTGATCAGGATTTCTGGATGACCTGCTGTGTGGCACAGAAAGTATGAGGCTCTGGGGATGGACTCTGCCTGGAGGACCTCCCGCATTCTCCTCATAAGCATGGAGTGCGTGGAGAGGGCGGATAGACATGCAGCTTCTTAGATTAAAGGAAGACTAGTTCCTTGAGATTTTCCCCTCCTTTGACAAAGCCCAGCAAAATGATGGAACTCACCGAAATCCACACTTGGCAGGGCCAGGAAGTCATCCAGGTCACCCGACTACCCACTTGAGCCTTCTGCTTCACTCTGCTGTGTTTTGTAACATGGAACTCCTCTAAAGACCACATCCAATTTTCCCATAGCAATAAAGTCTTTATTGTACTTTGTTGTCTAACCTAAATTTCTGCAGCTATCATCTTAATCTGAGTTCTTCTGCCCTCATTTTACCCTTTATGAGAAAAGATAAGCATTACTTTCATTGTTCTCATAGGCTTCAAGAATAGGCAGGTAGATAAAAAGCCCTTGGTTCTACCTACTACCTAAGAAAACCTAGTGTAAACTAAAAAGCTTTATTCTCAGGGAAGTAATAATGATAATAATACTTATTACTTAAAATTATTATCTTAATGTTTATTATAGTGCCATTTTAATATTATTATTAATGTGATTTTAATTATTATTATTATCATGAAACCAAGACCTAGAAAGCTTGCCCAGAATCACAAAGCAGGATAGAATACATTGCTTTTTAAATTTTTTTGTATTGTTTCAATTTTCCCCAAAATATCTAATGGATTCGCAGTGCCTCAGTGAAACACCAATTATTTCAGCTCAGAGGGATACCTGTAGGTACAAATTACATTTTGATTTTAGTCTATAGTGCTTCTTAGGGAAAAAAAAAAAAAAACATACTTCAGAACTTGTTATTCATAACAAGCTATGTGTTGTCATGAAGTTATGGCTACACATTTCTTATGAATAACACAGTTTGTAATATACAAAGCTATCTGAATATATGGACGCTCCAAAGGATGACTCAAATTGCCCCAGTCTTCATACAAGTTTCCACAGTGGGGGCAGACAGTCTTCTGGCTGTCCTCCTAACCCCCCATAATTGTTTATATTTGTTTGTTTTCTCTGTCTCAGACTTGGCAAAAGTCAGTTCAGCCATGACTGTGGAATGTAAAACAAGGAAGTCAATGCCACACTTCCTTTAATGGGAGTCTAGACAAGGGATGTTTCTAGGGACCTTTATATATTACATATGAATTTGGCAAGACTCTTGGGAATTAAATTTCATGATCAACCAAGTAACTGAAACATTTAAATATAGTGCTCATTTATATGTTTTATCTTGTTTTCAGAGTTCAAAGTTGGATATAAATTCCCCTTTGCCTCCTCTCCAACAACGACGAACCACACAACTAACAGTGACATTTATTAGTTTCGACACAAAAAGCAGTTTGGAAACCCATTCAGTCCTATCAAGGACTGTTGCTGAGGCAGACACAGCCAATTCCTAACTCCCAAAACTGAGGCCATCCCCTCAGCAGAGCATAGCATGATGCAGACTCTGCTCCCTGCAGATCTAAAAGTCCATGGTTTGCCAAATTCCCCGTTTCAGAACATCCTAAATCACTCAGTCTCGAATGACACTAAATCAAGGTTTTTAGGGAACAAGTCATCTAGTCTAATCCTCCTATTCATGGAGAACTAGAGATCAGCATTATCTCAAAAGGAAGTTCGATAGGCTCTAACCACTTTCTTTCTTTTTCTTTCCTTCCCCATCCAATCTGACATCTGGCTCATTCTCACTTGCCTAGATTTTTCCCTCCTCTTGTGTCTGCTGCTGCCTTTTAGTAGACACAACACCTGCTTACTCCACAGAGATGCCCTCTAGGTTCTGTCTCTTTTGCCCTCCCTACCCTAACACACACCCTGCTCCCTATGGAGAAAGTCCCTGTGGCAGAAGTTTTATTTTCTCAGAACAATTCACACATAGTCTCCACATTGTTCAAGCCACACAGCTCCTGCCGCAGCTCAAGTATCTTCTTCCACTCTAGGCACAGAGACTATCTCCTTGATGGAAGGAATTCTATGTGCCAATTATTTCCCTGTGCTACATTTCTCAAGGATACTTCTACTTTGGGTGTGATCTTTCCATTTTGGGTATCAATGATGAAACTGCTCTGGTACATCTCTTCAGAAAGACCCTTTTACAACCCTTAACAATATTATCAGGACACTAATATGAACTTCCTCCAAAGATGTCAATTCCATAAATATGGAATGATAGTCTCATGTTAAGCAGCAACTAAGATAACTTTGTTGGAATCTATGAGGCTCAGAAATGAGAACCCCACAAATCTGCTCTTGTCCCTCTCCCCCTTCACTAGATACCTCCAGCTCACCTTTTAGGTCACAAGTTATTACCATTGTCTCCATGAAGCTTCCCTTCATGCCTCCTAAACTTGGCCACGTAAATTCATAACCACTTGCAGTGAATTTCTTTATTATTCTACTCCTTTAGTTGTTTTTTTTTTTTTTTTAATTGCTTAGGTAAGTGTCTCTTTTTCCACTAGCCCCTGAACTCTTTGAGGCCAGGGACTATTCTACTGCAGTTTACCATTTGCCTCCCTCTGTACCTTCACACAGCAGGCTTTCTGCTTTTATGTGTATGAACATCTATCTCCTTGCCATTAATGTCACTTGCATCCGAAAGATGGCTGTATGTTTTACCACAAGTGAGAGCTGGCAGCCAGTTTTTCAAACATATTTTGTTATTTTGTTTGTTTTTATTTTTGGTTTTGAAATTTGGCTGCATGGCTTGCAGGATCTCAGGTCCCCTATTAGAGATTGAACCGAATCCCCCATCAGGAGCTCCTCAGTGAAGGTGCCAAATCCTAACCACTAGATCACCAGGGAACACGCCCTCAAACATATTTTGGACTCTTTCTACCCTTGCACTTTTGGAGGGGATACTCAGAGAATGCAGGATTTCTCAGTAGTACTAGGACTCTCAAGCTTTCTGGGGGTTTGCCATCCCTGAGCCAAACTGGATAGAATCCCACCCATTCCCATGACGCATCCATTCATCTTGTCAAATATTCACAGAGGTATCCGTAAAACGGGGCTTTGGTGTCAGAATCTGGGGATACAAGACTGAAACTGTTCTTGATGAAAGTAGCTCAGGGTCCAGTGAAGGAGACAGACATGTGTACTACAGGAAAAAAGCTATGATGAAAATAGTACAGAGCATTATAAGAACACAAAGGAAGGCATCCTAGCTGGGGTTTGGATGTAGTGGGGGAAATGAGCCCAGTTGGAAAATGGTTAAATAAATAATAATAATTTCTATTCAAGAGACTACTGGGTAGCCATTAAAAACAGAGTTTTTAGGGTATAATATCAAGTGGAGACAGAAGTGTTCTTCACATGCATGTCTAGGAATTAAAAAAAAAAAAGCTGGAAGGATGAATGAATAGGATTTGGTGGATTTTAGTGATGATCAGACCATTGCTACCTTCCCTCCTAGATTTTTGTTTGGCCAGGACCCCAGTCCGGGTAGGGTGGGGAGTGAGAAGTGAGCATGCAGTTAGAGCAGACTTACCCTGCCCACGAGCACGGGGTCGGGCCCCGTGTACTCCTCTATCACAAAGAACTGGTTCCAGACCCAACCCCTCTTGGAGCGCTGCAGCACCTGGCCCTCCTTGCCCTTCTCGTGGTGCCCGTGGAACGAGGGTCTCAGGTGGCTCCTCCGGTCCGTGGCGAAGGCCTGGCTGTGGCACAGCATGCCCAGGCACACCAGGGCGGCTTGTAAACAGTAGTTCTCCTTCATTTTTGGTTACGTGGTAGGCACAGGAGAATGCGGCTGTCACCCTGTCGGCCGACCGACCGTGCGGCTGCCTGGCGGATGGCGGCCTCCCCAGACGCGTCACGCAGACCTCACTCGGGCTGGGAGCTCTCTCCTCGCCGAGCACATCACGTCAGGGCTGCCCACGTCCCCGGTGGACCTCTACAGGGAGCAGGAAAGGTCAAATTAGTCACAGGTTCCATCCCCACTTCCATTCTATTCTGTAAACACTGACCCACGCTGCACCCCGTGAGGGCTTTGCTCTGGGTACTGAGGAGGCAGATGCCAGGGAGAAATAGCCTCCAGGCTTCTAGCCAGTTCACCATGCCAAATAAGATAAACGTATAGAAAGAAACCCCTCAAAATCCATATGAGGATAAAACGTGTGTGCTGTGGAGTCCAGCTGCCCAAGTCTGAGAGTCAGTTTTACCATTTACTTAGCTCTTGGTTTAGGGTAAGCCAACACTGAGCTCAGTGTACTCATTTATGAAATGGGCTGGGGAATCCTACTCAGTGGAAGGTACAGATCTGAGTCATAGCCCTAAGTCTCTTAGCCAAGACCTGGTATGTGGTATTATATTAATGATCATGGGACTCCCCTGGTGGCTCAGATGGTAAAGCATCTGCCTACAATGTGGGAGACCCGGGTTCAAATCCTGGGTCGGGAAGATCCCCTAGAGAAGGAAATGACAACCCACTCCAGTATTCTTGCCTGGAAAATCCCATGGACGGAGGAGCTTGGTGGGCTTACAGACAAGACTGAGCGACTTCACTTTCTTTCATTATGTTAATGATCACAATCCTTCTTGGCTGTGTTTTGTAGCAGGGAAACCTAGGGCACTATGGGCATTCCATAGAGGAACACATAGTTGATGGGTGTTGAGAATGGAGATGGCAGAGAGTGGGGACTGTTAAGGAAGACTTCCACATCGACTCTCAGATGAGTTACTGTGATAAGAGTGGGATGGATGGGATGTCCAGGTAGAAGGAACGGTGTGCCCCAAAGCACAGAGCTGTTCACAAGCACAGTACTCCCAAGACTGTTCAGCTTACTGGATGGTTCTTATGGACGGAGGAAGCCAGCAATGACTCCTAAGATATGAGAGGTCAGGGTAGACCCTGAGATGGTCAGTGATGGCCACTAAAACATTTGTCATTGAAATAATGGGCCAAATTTGCATTGTTGGGTCAATACAGTGTCAATTCAATAAGCACGATTTGCTTTTGTCCGGTCAAAAGTCCACCCAAGAAGATGAAAATCCTGCCTTAACCTGACAGTCTTTCTAAGCATACTCTGTAGGTTCCCTTCAGCAAGGAAAAATAAAATAAAACAGCATTCCCACCAACTGGTCCAAAGGTCATGTTCCTGGCACTCGGCCATGACTCTGCTGCTCATCAACAGTAAGGATGAGCAACTAACAAGTTCCCTTGCCTCTGTGGTTTCTCACCTACAGTCACTCTAGTCCTCTCCCCAGCACTCCAGTTCTTCTCTCTGATCTTTAACTCCTGCCTCAGGTTTCTCAGCTTCCTTATGGGACTGTCTTTCTGGTGCCAGAAACTTATTGTTCCCCAAGGAACTCCCAATGCTCATTCTCCTGTCTTAGGATCCCACACCTTCTGAACAATCATCATTTCCTCTTGGAACACCTCTCAGACACAAGTTGGAGCCCAAGTTCCCAGAACCGGATGGCCCTCACTACTACCCTTGCCTGTAATGTGAGGAGCTCTCAGAAAGTTGCTGGGCATGGGGGCTGAAACTACATTTCATGGGGGCTGAAACTACATTACAACCATGTTGCAAAGGGCTTTATTCTTTTTAATGGCCAAGTAGTATTCCATTTATATGCCACATCTTCTTTATTTCTCTGTCTCTGGACATTTATTTAGGTTGCTTCCATGTCTTGGGTATTGTAAATGGCGCTACAATGAATACTGGGGTGCAGGTATCTTTTCGATGATGGTTTTCTTCAGATATATGCCCAGGAATAGGACTTCAGGTGGTCTTATTTTTTGTTTTTAAAGGAACTTCCATACTGTTCTCCATAGTAGCTATACCAGTGAAATTGGTAAGATTCTTGAATGTTGTATGAATAAAAACCTAATTCTTTGCTATCTGATTTGGACAAAGTGGTTGGATGGGGAAAGAGGTGAACAGAAAGGAGATAGTCTGCCTCTTGGCAGAGTGGAATCTATCTAGATTTGGAGGCTGGGTTGACCTGAACTATCATTGTATATTTCAATCTGGGTGGCCTTGGGCACATTGGCCAGGCACTCGGATGCCCCGCGGTCTAATCTGAACAACAGGGATGACAAGAACTGGTGCACACATGCAGGGCTAAAGACAGAGAGAGAACTGGGCACACACTGGGTCTCCTCCTCTCTTTCCAGAGCTCCACAGCCTAAGTCTGTGGGCCTCACTCAGCAGATGGAAGTGCTCTGATCTGCAGGTGGAGATGCCCTGAAGACAGGGGTGAAGTGCTTTCTCTAAGAGAGGAATTGAGGATTAAGAGTTACATGGAAATACGAGAGCCATCTCTCCTTAGAAGTCTCAGAAATAAGGGAACTGGTGGAATTCTGCTTTGCTGGTGAACAACCCCTTTTCTTCAGAGGCCCTTTGATTTCACCTACTCAAGCCTTTCTAATGCCTTGTAATATGGCAAAATGGTATCTGAGGAGGTCACACATGTATAGTCATTCCAAGTATCCATCACTGCCCTCAATACTATTTTGTCATGTATTATGTAAGTCCCTTTTCAAGGAATAAGGACTTCAGTATTTGTTGTAGACAGACTCCAGGATATGTTAAAGGTTGTGTAGAAAAGAGAGAAAGATTCAGGAGGCAGTGTGGTCATTTAACAGCTTCACCCGAGGCTTGGGCATATCAATACTACATCAAATGCTGCTTCTTGTAAGGCCAACTGACTGCACGGAAGAGACCGGGAGGTGTTGAATCCTATAGTGAGGTAATGCGAAGTCATAGGAAGGTGCCTGTATTTAAGTCAGAGAGCCAAAGATATGGTTAAGAATCGGCCACTTGGCTCGTGGTGGGGCATGCCTCAGGTCCGAGAGTGGCAGCTGTGCCTCATTCTCTGTAAAGGGGAGCCATTGGGTGACATTTTCTACAGGTGGTTTCCAGGTTCACATTCTCATTTGGGTGAAAGATTTTGGAGGCATTTCTGATTCATAACACCATCTCCTTACTAGACTGGTTGCTTCTTAATGGTTGGAATGATATCTTATTCACAACTGGGTGGCCAGTGCCTGAGCAGGACACCAGTAAAAGCTAAATATATGATTTGAACCCCATATTTCAAGTGCAAACTTGATAATGCCTCCATAGAATCTCAAGAGGAAGAAATAGAAAAGGAAAAACATATGGTGCAGCAAGATCTCTGCCCATTTCACACCACACCAAGTATTAAGTGTTCATTCACACAGTGATAAATTATTCTTGCATATACTGTGAAGAGTATTTGAAAGAAAGGGTTTAATTAAAGTTGATATTTCTGCACCTCTTTCTTCTGGCTGCCATTTTGCTGTAAAGCACAATTATTTCTGACACTAAATGTGTTGAAACTAGATGGCAACTTTTTTTTTCTTTATAAAAAATTTCTAGATTGATACTAACAAATTTAAGTTTTCATGTGACCAATAAACGATAAATTTCACCCTTTGTTAAAAAGGTGAAATTATCTATTTTCTTCTGTTGGAAAGAATAGCAAGATCAACTTGCTTTTAAACATAGTTCCTTGAAACCATTATTTATAAGTGCTTATATGACTGTGTGTATTATATAAAGTTATTTTAATGGTAAATCTCAGGTATGTTAAGATGAATTTTTAAGACATTGTTTTTAAATTCAATTTTGGAATGAAAATTTACTGAGCAAAATCTCTTTCTAGCCATTGCTCTAAAATCTTTATGAATAGTAACTCATCTATTAATTTCTATAACAGACTTATGAATGGGGACTGTGAATATACTTATTTTAAAGGATGGAAACTAAGATCTGGGTAGATTAAGCAATTTACGCAAAGTTATGCTTGTGATAAATCATAGCACTGAGTCTGAGCCCATGACAGTTGGCTCTGGAGTCCATCTTTAACCAGTGAGCAATACAATACCAGCTGTCACCACTTTTTGGCTTCTGAGGTTCATAAGGGAATGATATGGACACTGAGACAGAAATAGTACCCCAGATGCCATGAACCAATAGGAGAATTAGGTTTATGCTCATAATATGATTATGATGAAAATGGTAATAACAGTTAACATTTGCCCAGTCTTATTGTTTGCCTGGGCTTTCCTGGTGGCACAGATGGTAAAGAATCTGCCTGCAAGGCAGGAGACCTGGATTCGACCCCTGGGTTGGGAATGGCAACCCACTCCAGTATTCCTGCCTGGAGAATCCCATGAACAGAGGAGCTTGGAGGGCTATGGTCCACGGGGTCACAAGGAGTCGGCCATGACTGAGTGACTAACACTTTCCCTTTCACCTCTTGCATTGTTTGGCTATCATTCTTCCAAGTGCTTTCAATGAGTTGAGTCATAAATTTTCATAATAACTCTATACCGCAGTATTATTGTAATCCCCATTTTACAGATAGGTAGTCTGAGGCATACCAACATGAAGTAAGTTGCTCATAGTTACAGAGACAGCAAGTGGAGGAGCTGAGATATGAATACTGGATGGTTAGTTCCAAGACCTGCATTGTTATCCCCCACAATGCACGTGATATTGCCTCTCTAAGAGAAGACAGGAGGCCACATATAGACACATATCATAAGACAACATTCTCATGATGAAAATAATTTAAGTTTTGGTGGTAAGGAGTAATATGGTAAAACTAAAATGTTAAAACCAAACCAGAAAGAGGAAGATAAAACATTTTATAGCAGTGATCAAAGTGAAGATGAATAGGAGGTAATTATTCTGTGGTAGCAGTATATACCAATATAACCAGGTTATATAAACAGTTGGCCAGTTAACAGTATAACCAGTTAACTAGTATACAAGTTATAACAAGTCCTTGAATAGTATAACCAGGTCCTTGAACAACACCACTACACAAAAGTAAATCTTTGACTTCTTATTTTTAAACACAGTTCCAGAATTTTCAAGTGTATAGGTTAAAAAGATGTGTTCAGAAAGATTATTATTATTTAGAAATCTTCTAAAATCTAGAGATCTGGTTGATATATGCAGTGGTACAGTTTGCAGGAATCATGCATGAAAACAGGAGACAGCCCTCCTAAGAAGACTTTGACCCTGGCAACAACTAGGGAAATATATCAATGTTCTAATTGGTTTTAATAAAGACCAGCCCCTCAAAGGCAGCTCTTGAACAGTCCTTCCATTAAAGCACTTTCTAGCAATATGCCAGAAATGTCTAAGCATTGAGGTTCTACTAAAACATATAGGAAGACTTTATGATGGAAGCATATTGCTTGGAAAGAAAAATAAATGTTGTTGAAAGTCACAGAAGTAATAACACGACAGGAAAATGGATTTGCAAAATCACCAGCTCTAAGTGGAAGGCTCGCCCCTCTATCTTGAGAGCAGATAGCCCGTCATGAGCTACCGCGCCTTGAGCATAAAATTCTCTCGCTGTGCTTGCTTTTGTCTCCGTAAAAGAAAATGACATAGACGGGTGTTTAAGTATATTTGGACTCCTGCTGGAAATTGTTATCGGGTAGAGAAAGAAAGACGAAAGCGCTTAGCACAAAGCAAGCGGCTTTGGTTTTTTAGCGTTCTCCTCCCCCACAGAGCTGGAAGGATCAGACGGCTGACCTGTTCTTTTCATTTCCAGGGAGTTAATTTACAGTTAAAGGCAGGTTATCATTACATTAAGAATATTACTGAGCCCACCAGAGCTCAAAACCTTATTCTGCAAGTGCTCTGTCCTCCTGTCGGGAGCTCAGGGCCTCTGGTCCCCAGTGCAACAAACACAGCTTTGTAACCAATCGGATTCCATTATGCAAATTAATTCAAGCATATTTTATTCCCAGTTCAGATCTCATCACTCAGCACTGAGCTGGCCTCTAGTTCCAAATCAAATCACAGGAATTATGCCATGTCTGTGGAAATCACAGAGAATGGGGACAGGAAGTAGCACAGGAACTACTGAGTCACCTTTCTTCCCCCATTTCTACACTTGGAGCAAAGCATAAGCTTGTAGTAGTGATCACTTCTGCTCAGGTTCAAAATACCCAGCAGAGATGCAAAACAGGCATTGCATATGTTACTCTACTCTCCAATACCAAATTCAAATGTTAAAATAGGAAGCAAACGGGGCCCCTTATCAATGACCATGATGTTCTATAGGGGCAAGTGGAATGTTTAAAACCGCTCCAATGTAAATGGGATTCTCTGCTTCTAGAGATAGGGCACCACTCCCCGCCTGGTGTTGGGAAGGCCCAGGTCCAAAGCGCTCATCACCTGTGGGCAATATAAAATTAGGTAATGAGAGCTGGAATTATCCTCGATGAGGTACTTGATTTGTTTGTACTGCTGGGCAGTATACTCAGAGCTTGGTATACAGCGTCTAATTGTATTTCCACTACAACCATGTGTAAATATCATCCATGATATTATCTACAAGGAAACCAAGGCTCTAGGCAATTAAGTAAATTACTCAAGGGTACACCCTGAAACACTGGCAAGGCTGCACTTCAAATTCAAATTTATATGATGGCAAAACCCATGCTTTGGCTTTACCTGGCTCCCAAACACTAAGATCTTCAACATATGAAGGGGCAGGATCCATTTCCAAGGATGGTCTAAACTCCATATAGTATTTGACATTGAAAAGAATTTTTGTTAGAGGTGAACTTCATTTATTTTAAGTATGTACAATCAACTTTTATATTCTTAGGCCACAGAGTATCACAGAAATCCAGCTTACATCTCCAGACCTCAAACACACAGAATCACTTGCTGATTATTTATTTATCCTTTCAAGGAATTAAGTCATCTCCAAATAATAAGATGACTAAACGCAATGTGTGCTGTGAAGAACTTATTATTTTTACTCTACTCAATCCTTAAGATAGTCTTTTTCTTACTGTAATGTTTTTAAATGTTAATCATTAAGATGAATGAAATATATCCACCCATATAGGAAATAACATTGTCACCAGTGTCATCTTGGGCTATGAATAAACACCCCATATGAACGTGTGGAAAGAAAGAGATCTTATTTTCCATTTTTCTTTTGCATGAGTGAAAGTACCAGAGGGAAGATCAGGGCAAAAATGGTAATGATAAACAGATGCTCAACATAGTGTAATGTCATTGGTGGTATCAAAGGCCTATGTGTAAATTCCTCTTTGTCTCAGAGCTGTGAAAATCTATAAAGTTTTCTTTATTTGCTGGTTCCTTCATTCAGCAGTAACTTTTCTCAGCATCACACCTGAGTTGGTCTCTGGAGAAACATGGCTGCAATGCGTCTCTGATCTGTAGACTCAAATGATGGTGAGACAGTTGTCTGAGCAGATAGATGATGGTATGCCATGACACGTGCAGACAGGACTGGGTACCAGAATGCAGAGGCATCGGTGGCCACATCTCTGCAGATGAATCTGTAACATACCCCTCCTGCCTTTTGGAACTTGCCTACTCCAGCCTCTTCCAAGTGTTAATAAATATGTATATTAACAATCTCCCACATCTGGAATTTCCACTCTCACCCTGAGCCACGGCTGATTGAACCACATGTAGTCCAGTGACACAGTTCAGTTCAATTGTTCAGTCGTGTCCGACTCTTTGCGACCCCATGAATCGCAGCACGCCAGGCCTCCCTGTCCATCACCAACTCCCGGAGTTCACTCAGACTCACGTCCATCGAGTCAGTGATGCCATCCAGCCATCTCATCCTCTGTCATCCCCTTCTCCTCCTGCCCATAAACCAACCACAGATTGTTTCAAACTGTGTAACCTGGTCAAAATAATAACCTGGTCGAGTTAGATTCACTGGGGAACTTGAATGAAAGGAAACAGAACCATTTGCCAGTTAGTAAGGGAGCTGAAATCCCATGGACAGAGGAGCCTGGTGAGCTACAGTCCATGGGGTTGTAAAGAGTCAGACGCGACCTAGTGTCTTAACAATGAAGGGAGCTGAAACAGAAAGGTCATGAGGCATATAGGCGATGGAATAGCAACAAAGTGACATCTGATGGCCAGGGTTTGGTAAAATCAAGGTATGAACAAGTTATGAGAAATCAAGCAGAAACAAGCATGGCCTCGGTCCCTCAGGCTTGTAAATGGCAGAACGCATAGCCCTTCCTGGTCTCTGAAGATTCTGGCAATCAAGGACTGCCCTCCGGCTGCTGTCTCCATGGGGCCCAGCCTTACTGATAGACCGTTTCTGAATTTGTGAGGTTCTTTGCACTGCCTCCTTATGCATGGATAACATTAAGCCCCTTGTACATGAGCCACTTTGGGTGCTTTTTTATCATCAAACAGCAAACCCAGTAAACTATAATAATTGAGAGGAAAAGTTAGGTGGTTCTTCCTCTGGTAGAGGGTGAAGTAATATAGCAATGGAGATCCTTTGTTCAGATGTACAAAATGCCTTTTTTTTTTTTCTCTCTGAATTCCCAAGGCATATTGAGCAATAGGGAGAAAGTGAAGTCGCTCAGTTGTGTCCGACTCTTCTGCGACCCCGTGGACTGTAGCCTACCAGGCTTCTCTGTGCATGGGATTTTCCAGGCAAGAGTACCTGAGTGGGTTGCCATTTCCTTCTCCGGGTATCTTTCCGACCCAGGGATTGAACCCAGGTCTCCCGCATTGCAGACAGATGCTTTACCCTCTGAGCAATAGGGAGAGCTCTAGAATAAAAGTCAAGACAGTTTTGTTGTAGGAAAGGTTCTGCCACTGAACAGTTGTGTAACCTTAGAAAAGACACTTCTTCATTTGGGACTAAGTTTCCCCTGCTATAAACTAGAAGACTGGTAATAGCCTATGAAGGGTCTTCCACATCTGCAGGAACCTGTGAGTCTGTGCTGGGCTGCGACAGAGCAACTTTCCTGGGGTGGAGAGAGGTGAAGATCTCTTTAGAAGGTTTAGAAAGTCTGGATCCCACTGTGCTGGCAGGACCGCTCCACACACAACTCCAGGAGGCCCCACTTACATCAGATAGAATGTGAATGGTGCCAGCAGAGCCCTGATAATGCGACAGGCCTGGAAACCCAGCATCAGGGATCCAGACTTCACCTGATGGACAGTGGGCATCATTAAAAACTCTGGTCAGGAGAGATTGATGGAGCCCGAGCTGTCAGAGGTATGCAGGATAAACCAGCGTGAGAAATGGCATTTCTAACAAAATGGTTGAGAGCATGGGCTCAGGAGTCTGATGAGATTAGAGGATTACAGCTCAAGAGTTTCTACTCACTAGGTGTGTGACTCAGCTTCTGTGAGTTTCCATGCTGCCTTACTGAAAATGTGAAAAACAGGAGGACAGTTCTTAACAGAGGAGATCTAAAATGAAATGAGATGGTTCCCAGAGAGAGCTCTGTGTAGTACTTGGCACTGGCTGGCACACAGAAAGCGATAAAGAGGATAAATTAGGAGTTTTGTCCCTTGAACAAGAATACATAAATATGTACGATAAGCCCTGGATGCATGAATGTGACACGTAATATACATACAGCAGCATGCCGTACGGTACAAGCCTTACAAAGGGCTCCAGGAGGCTGTCCATTAAAAGGAGGTAAACACAGTAAAACTCCCAACAGGACTGCTGAGGGCACTGACGCTACTACATGAGTCCAGGGAGACTCCTGGAGTCATTGCAGTAGTTCCGGTGAGAGGTAATATGGTTCTGAACTGGTAAGAAAGTAAGGCTCACATGCAGGCAAAGGGGAATTTCTAGAAACCATGCAGGTGTGAAGGGCTCTGGGACCTGGACAGGTTGAGGATAAAGGATGAGATTGCAGTCTGAGCAGAGAGAGAAGACAGCGGTGCTGTTCCTGGCCTCAACGGAAGAACAGACTGGTTTGGGGATAAAAAGCATGAGTTTGATTTTAAACATATTAAGCTGATAAAGCCAGTGGATTGATGCTCAAGTGGCGAGCTAAGTCTAAGTTCGGTTTCCAAGTTCTTCCAAAAGTAGTTACTGTCAATGTCAGCATTTCTGTTTCGAGTTTGGACACCTTGTTGCCTTAATCAATCCTAGCATCTCAGAACTGGGGGAAACCCTGGGTAGACTTTCCACTATTAGTCCTTATTCCACAGACAAATGGGAAAACTGAGATACAGAAATGAGAAGTAACTTGCAGAACAGGAGACAACATGAACAAAACCTAAAAGCCCTCACTGTACAGAGGGGAAATGCAGGGGGAGGAACAAGTATCAACAGTGAAAGGAAATTTTTATAGCATCTGCCGTGCCCTTTCCTCACAAATCCTGGCTTAAAAGCAGCCCTCCTTTTCAAAAGATTTCTATGGAAACAGCCAGTCCAGGTTCCACAAGGGAACAGACAGTCAGAAATAAGGACCTGGGAGCTCTTTAAAGATGATCTGTGGAGAACTGGAAGAGGAAAAACAATCTACATATTCTCACTAGACTGTGACATCCTGCAGAGAGCCACTGTCCACAAGTCTGGTTCTTAAAGCACAAACAATAAGAGAAGGAATTACCCCAAGGCGGCTTTAATAACTGACAAGGGCCTAATGTGGTTTTTCTGAAATAATTACTAAGGCGAGGAGAGAGAGTGCCTCCAATCAGCACCTCCGAGAACCTTTAGAATTCTGAGAAGGCCAGCCTGTGACCCCAATCCACCTCAGTCCGTCCAGCTTAATCAGCCACCAAACTGGAGTGAGGAAAGCACAGACTCAAGCTGCTTCCAATTATCAGAGGCACGATTTTTTTTTTTAAATCCCAGTGTGGGTGGGCTGTTCTGGAGGTCTTTTTGCAATGGGCCTCCTCAAACTATGCTATCATGCTAAGAAGAAGTGAAGTTGCTCAGTCGTGTCTGACTCTGCGACCCCACAGACTGAAGCCTCCCAGGCTTCTCAGTGCATGGGATTTTCCAGGCAAGAGTACTGGAGTGGATTGCCATTTCCTTCTCCAGGGGATCTTCCCGACCCAGGGATCGAACCCGAGTCTCCCGCATTGGAGGCAGATGCTTTACCCGCTGAGCCACCAGGGAAGCCCATGCTAAGAGTAGACTAAACTCTGCCATGTTTTTAAATGGCTTTTTATTACTATTATTTTTTTGTATCTTTATATACCCCATAAAGGGTCCCCCTCCTTGTTCTCAGAAAGCAGACACCAACAATAGCCTCATAATGATCGCACTGTGGTTTCAACTAATCCAATCTCTGAAGCCCACTTGTTTCTTTTCAAGTGCATTAATGTCATTTATCAAAAGGAAGGGGATTTTTTTGAAAAAAACTTAAGCATAAAAGAAAAGTAATGGGATACAGCAAACTAGTCAAGTGCCTTGTACAGACGTGCATGCAGCATTTTCTGAAGCATATACCCAACACTCAGACAGGCAGGACTTTCAAAGGCAACGTTAAGTGTCTTTTGTGGGTCTCAGATAATGTGGTTCACTTAATTAGATTTTCTATAATCCTAGGTTAATCCTGTTGAGAATTACAGACGTGAGTTCACTTGCCTGGCAGAAACATCTACTGCTACAAATGCATTTCTGGAAAAAATATATACCTTACTTATAATTCATTAGCAGAGTCACTTTTGCAAAGAGACCTACTTCATTTTCACCCTCCACCAGGTAGAAGAAACCCCTTCCCATTCCTTTGGATCACAATGTCCTTTAAAGCAATTTAATTATGTCTCCCTTTTCCCTAGGATTAAGTTCCCTAAGAGTTGGGAACACAACAGTTAACTTCTCACTGAATACCTTCCCCCTGACTACAGTGACGTATATGCTGACATGGGGGTCCAGGAGGCCTTCTGTCCCTCATGGAACTTAAAATTTAGACTAGGGTCTCTAGAATTTGACTGCATATTAGAATTAACCAAGAATGGGGGAAAAGTGAAAGTGAAAGTCGCTCAGTCATGTCTGACTCTTTGTGACCCCATGGACTATAGTCCATGGAATTCTCCAGGCCAGAATACTGGAGTGGGTAGCCTTTCCCTTCTCCAGTGGATCTTCCCAACCCAGGGATTGAACCCAGGTCTCCTGCATTGCAGGTGGATTTGTTACCATCTAAGCCACCAGGGAGGAGAAGGCAATGGCACCCCACTCCAGTACTCTTGCCTAGAAAATCCCATAGGCAGAGGAGCCTGGTAGGCTGCAGTCCATGGGGTCGCAAAGAGTCAGACACGACTGAGCGACTTCCTTTTCACTTTTCACTTTCATGCATTGGAGAAGGCAATGGCAACCCACTCCAGTGTTCTTGCCTGGAGAATCCCAGGGACGGGGGAGCCTGGTGGGCTACCGTCTATGGGGTCACACAGAGTCGGACATGACTGAAGTGACTTAGCAGCAGTAGCAGCAAGCCACCAGGGAAGCTTGGGATTGGGGAGGGGGGTGTTTTAAAAATCCCATTGCCAAGGCCTTACTCCAAACCAATTAAAAGCAAAGAAACTAGCAATCAATATTTTTTGAAGTTCCGTGGGTGGTTCCAGTGTACATTCAAGATGAGAACCACTGGTCAAGAGTTATTCTATCCAATATGGTAGCAATCTAGACACATATAGCTTTTAAAATTTAACTTCATGTAAATTAAGTGAAGGGTGTCCCCAGGGGCTCAGCAGTAAAGAATCTGCCTGCAATGCAGGACTCCTAGGAGACACAGGCTCGATCCCTGGGTCAGGAAGGTCCCCTGGAGCAGGGCATGCAACCCACTCCAGTATTCTCACCTGGAGAATCTCTTGGACAGAGGAAGCTGGTGGGGTCCATGGGGTCACAAAGTCAGACAGGACTGAAGCGCCTTAGCACACAAATTATATAAACGTTAAAATTTACTTCCTCCATGCCCTAGTCCCATTTCAAGTGTTCAATGGTGACTTCAGTCATCAAAAAAAAAAAAAAGTTCTGTTATTCATCAGTGTTGGTCTTGGACACTAAAACATCCTTATCTGAAGCAGAAATGTCTGTTCCCTGAATGAAGGTGGACAAAGAACGCTGCATTTAAAGACCTGCCATGAACTCACTGCCTAATTCCTATCATCTAGACCTCAGTTTTCCTCTCTGTGAAACAAAGGGCTGGGTAAGCTGGTGAATCTCTAGGTGACATTAGCGGAATGCCTGAAAAAAATCAAGGGACAGGGCTACAGTGGGTGGGGCCACTGACCCAACTGGCCCCTTGTGAGTGTGCATGCTTTACCCATGACCGACTCTTGGACCCCATGGACTGTAGGCACCAGACTCCTCTGTCCATGGGATTGCCCAGGCAAGAATACTGGAATGGGTTGCCCTCCTCCAGGGGATCTTCCCGACCCTGGGATCAAATCTGCAACTCCTGAGACTCCTGCATTGCAGGTAGATTTTATACTGCTGAGCCACCTGAACTGGCCCCATACTCCACAGGAAACAGAACATCCAGCTAAACTGGCCAAAATGTTTCATTGAAAAGCAGTTCAGCTGCATTACAAAAAAAACAAAGGAAAAAAAAAAAAAAGAAGAAAGAAACCACTTCTGAGATCTTGATACTTCACAGAACTTGCTGTTTCAGTCCAGGGATGGTTAGTAAATTCCTGCTTCAGCACCCATAATTCTCCCAGTTCGGGAAGGAGGTCTGGGCTCAGGAAACTGTGGGACCACTGACAACCAACAACTCACTACACCTCTCTGAATCTGTTTTCTGTTATGAAAAGGAGGGTGAACGATGCATGACCTCCCTGGCTCCCAAGTTAATCTGAGGGTCGAATAAGATAATGGTTTGGGAAGCTCTTTGTAAAAGCATAATGTGGGCTCACAGGTGAAGACAAGCCTGGTGAAATGCCGACAGCAGTGGCAACATCTATTTATTTGAGTAATTTTTTTAAAGTTTTGTCTTTTAACCTTTAGTGGCGTGGACTGTAGATGAATGTAAATGACCTGTTTTTGTTACCAACAGGAGGATGTGACTTCACTCCTTTTCTCTGATATGGATATAAAATCTTTCAGATGCTGCAATGAACACGGGCATCCTTTCTGTTTGCCCCCAGACCCAATGGGATTCCATAGTGGTCACTTGTGAGAACACTGTCCTCCTTGTCTAGGGGATGGTGTGTGTGTTGGGGAAAGTGGGATGGCTGATTGCAACAAGAAAGGTTGTGACAGTGCATTAGGGCCCCTAGACTCAACAGGGATACAGGCCAGAAGTCCCCCTGCAGAATCTAAGGGTCTTTCAGTTATCCTTGATATGGATGAGTATGGAGTGATCATGGGGAATGTGGACAAAGATGCCGAGTGCTCATCACAGGAGAGGGCTGGCTCTCTTGACTGGATGAGTTCTGGGAGGCCACCTTAGCAGATCCCTTATTCACCATTTAGCTTCTGTTTGAAACAGCCCCATCCCTGGAGAAGAGGCGGATGGCATTACTGTTACAAAGTTATCATCTTCAAACTAGCTGCTGTGTTTCTGAGAACCTATTATGGGGTAGGTGCTTTGCTAGGTGCTATACGTAGATTCTTTACAGCCTCTCTCTTCCCAGCACCTTTGAGAGTTTTGTATTACTGCCTCCTTTGCCTAGATATGGAAGCAAGGGCTAGGGGCACTTCACTTTCAGAGCATTCTGAAACCTGAAGTGGAGTTTGAAGCCGTATATGGCCCATTTGGAAGCTCTTATCTTTCTGCCTTTGATGATGAACTTCTCTATAATTCTTCTCTGAAGGTCTTAATTTTTCCTTCCAGGGATGTTCAGAGTTCAGTGAGATCTCATTCCACATGGCAACCATTTGATAAATATATTTGTAGGATTTCCACAGTAGTTAAATGCATCAGACTTAGGTGAAACATATTCTTTGCTCTCAAGGAACTCAGGTTACTATCTTTTTAGAGTGTGCATTCCCTCTAAGAGTCTTGCAGTTAATTCTCCACTTTGAACGGTACCAATCTGTTAACATTTCCTTACAGCAACTGCCCCAGGCCTTCCCTAGATATTCTCCAGCCTGCCCTGCTCTTCAGAACAGTCCTGGAAGGAATGAATCATGATTTCCAAACTCCCCTTTCTCTCACACACACAACATTTTCCACTTTAGAACAGAATTTTGCTCTACACCTTTCACTGCCTCAGCCTCAAAGAAGGTGCTAATGAGTAATAGGATGCAAGCGGCACAGGGAACTGTAAGAAGACAGCCAGACAATAAATACCTCCCAACAAAAGGAACCAGCCCAACAACGTGAGACAGCTCCGTGAGCTCTCACGCGCTAACGTCGTTTAAAAGATTAGGTGTGTCGCTCCTGGAAGGAGGGATTATGCTTTGATGGAAGCAAGTCCCACACATCAACGGTTCACCCAAAGACATTCAAGGTGAGACCCAGAAGTATACCTTCCTCTCAGACAGGAAGACCACCACAGTACCCACACCACAAAGGAGATTCAATCTAGTTTTTAACAGCAAATGGAAACATGGTGGGATGGGAGGATGACAATAAGTTTTTTAAAAAATAAAATTACATAAACAAATAAAAGTGTGAAAACTTCCATCAGTGTATAGAGCATCACGGTGACATTTCCCCAGATATGCATGACGGCTCCCCAGGGGAAGCATGTGCAGCAGGGGATGGGCCCTGCCCTTGCTCTCAAGATCTTACATCCTTTAACCAAGTACCTCTTTCCAAAAAGATGTTATTGGAAGGGCAAACTTGCAATCTGTGATAACGTAAAAAGGGCACTTCAGCATCATCCCATAAGGGGAAGCGCCTTTGGACCAGAGCTGCCCCAATCTCACCAGGAGTAGATGAAGACAGAACAACAAAGAGGTTATTGTAAAAGTCATGAACTTTACCATCAAGGACTTGGTTAAGCCTCCCCTGAAAGACATTCATAACAGAGATGCCCACTCTTGCCACTCAAGGATGGCTGCCCACAGGGTCATAGAAACATGGCTTCATCTCCTCATTCAGTGTGCTCCTATGAGTGTGAATCAAACCATGACATCAGGTATCCCAGACTGGGGCCCTCTGCATCCCCAGCATCTAAGTTCCCATCCTCCATCTCTTTTATGTATAGATATTTTAAAATCTAAATTCCAGCAACCTAATAAAGCTCACCCAAAACTTACAAGGTGGGTGTGTGTTTGTGGGGGGCAAGGTGGGGAATGAAGATTCGGAATTTGAAAGCTAGTCGATTTGATAAATACACCTATTCAGAAAACACCAATGACCCCAGATCAAGTCAGCTCATTAAAATGAACAGTAGAGATAAACATTCAGAGAGGTCAAAATACACTCAGGATGGCTCAGCCGCTTTACCAAGAAAGGAGATAGGACCTAGATCTGGAAACAAATGGGTAGAATTTTGAAAGGCAAAAATGGAAGGATGGTACCGTAGCCTGTTTCTTATTCCTCCTCCAAAGACATCCTCTCCACATCAGGAGCTGATGGGAAACCCACTGCCTAGTCCTCACCATGACTGTTGCTCTGCTGATATGCCCAGCTGGACTGCCTAGAGCTTTGAGGTTCTACTTAGGCAATGTTAGGTTTTTCTCTCTGGGGTCTGCCCCCTGCCTCTGACATTTTACTTCTTGGGGTCTCCCTTCTATTTGTGCAGAGGAGACAACAAATGATGCCACCTCCTGCCTGTATCTGCTGTGTATCTTTGCCAATGACTAAGCTTCTTTCCCAAATATATACCCTTTAGACCAACCCATGGCAAGGACTCTGGGATCCTGGGGTCTTATTACTTTCTATTCCATTAAAGTTGTTCTAGCTAATGGCTCCCACCAAACAGACACACACACCTGTGTCTCACCTTCCCACCCTTCCCCACCCTGATGCTAAGATGACCCACCAGGCCCTGTGACAGAGTCTTTGCACCTTGCTGCTGTTTCATCCTACAGGGAGTGAACTGAACCTTCAGCTGCTACAAAATTTAAATCTTTGTCTGCTGTCAGTATTTCACCAGCTTGCACATCCTCTTCAACAGATGGTCAATCTTCAGTGCTTGGATAATACCTTCCCACTGAACAGGAAAAGTTTAACTGTTACACAGGATACATCCTGGCAACTATGTTTCCACAGAAAGAGGGAATCTGTTTTTCAGATTGTTTCCAGATTGAAAAGTGACTCTTACCATAAAGTGAGCAGAGCAGTATCGGTTTCTTGAGGGTGAGGAGGGGATGGAGGTTTCACTACGAGAAAACCCAGAGTGAAATATCAGTGATATCTAAACTGAAAGCCAGAAAAAAATTTTTCCAGGGTCATAAGAAAAAGCAGGCAGACATTTTGTTGAACATACTTAAAAGAAGCCATCTCCTTCAAATCGTTACAAGTCACAGACTTGGTGCTGAGTTTGCACTTTGAGCAGATACATTTTTCCCCCTGCAAAGGGTAAGGAAGACCTTAATACAAAGATGTGATTCCACCACCCACCCTCCCCCAGTGAAGCCATCTTGGAACAAGAAAGCATGACAAAGAGGAGAAATTCAGATTACAGCAGAAGAGTGATAGTTATTTCACTTATGACTGGCTAAAGAATTCTAAATCAGTTCCTTAGTAAGCATGGAGAATTGGAGTTTATTTTGGAGACAACGAGACATCATGTACACTGGCTAAATGGATGGCTTCAGAGGAAATTGCCAATATGCTATTGTATGACTGGTTATCCTCAGTACAGTTCCTTTCTCAACATCTTGCATAACAGAAAACAGCATTGTTTTAAAGAGAGAACCTAGCCTCAGTGGGCACACACCTGGCATGTGCAGTCAGGCTTGTGTACTGAAATGACAAAACTATGTTGCAATTACCCTCGAGGAAACTGTTTTAATATGGCTCACTTCTACTGAGTGGGATTGTGTGTTGAAACAACTCTGCTAAAACGGGGCAGATTTCTAGGAATAATCATCACAAACTTGCAAAAAGCAATGTGTGTCAGAGTAGAAAAATTTCCAGTTGCAATCATATGATTTAGGAATGAATACTGGTTTAGGACTCAGAAAACCTGCACCTTTCCAACTTTGTCATGCTGATGTGAGGTCTATCAAATCATAATGGGCAGGTGATTAAATTTAATGAAAAGTAGAGGAGCTCAGGGCTTCCCAGGTGGTGCTGCTGGTTTAAAAACAAAACAAAACAAAAACAAAAACACTTGCCAATGCAGGAGATATAGGGATTCAGGTTGGCTCCCTGGGTCAGAAAGGTCCCCCGGAGGAGGGCATGGTAACCCACTCCAGTATTCTTGCCTAGAGAAACCCGTGGACAGAGAAGCCTGGTGGGCTACCGTCCATGGGTCAGACACAACTGAAGCAACTTAACACACACACACACATACAGAGGAGCTAGACTTAGCAAATGAAAATACAAGACATCTAAATAAATTTGAGTTTCAAAGGAACAACAATTATTTTTAGTACAAGTATGTCTTACACAATGTTGGGGGATATAGTTATACTAAAACATATCTTTGTTGTTTATCTGAAATTCAAGTTTAACCGGAAGTCCAGTATTTTGTCTGACAAAGCCGAAACATTTGTATAAATAAAGAACCAGACTAGGTAAGCCAATCTTCAAGCTTCAGATTATTTTTATCCTAAATCCCCAAATTATCTTATCTTCAAATACCTTTTCTGTGAACTCATTATGCTCCTGTCCACAGAAGCAACATCACTGACTGGGCAGAAAAGATTGCATTTGGGGAAATGTTGACAGTTTGGGAACTTTTAACAACAGCATAACTGAGGTCAGAGACATCCAAAGCAGGAATTTAGACTTCCCCAGAGAAGGTAGAATAGGCCGTCAGATATTGACAGGTGACCTACAATGTAGAAAGCCTAAGGATGAAAGGATTATCTATAGCGCTAATTGATTGAGGAATTAGGAATAATCTTCTCTTTCATCCTCGGATTTGACACTGGCTCTGAGGAAACAACCAATACCTAGGTCTGAGAGTCAGGGTCATTTATAGTAGGAGCATGTACCATGCCAGATTAGCAGGCAACTTCCAAGGCTATTTTCAGAAGGCAGCATTCATGGGTCTCTATTCTTTCACACACACACACATTAATAAAAATGAGTTAGCCGAAAATGGCCTCAGCATGAACTGGGAACCCAGTGTTGAGTCAAGCGAGGGAACAACCAGAGGACATTGTCATGGTCCCCAGGTCAGCGAGTGTCTCGTGCTGGGGGTGGCAGACTGGGCAGCAGCCTAGAAAACTGGGAAACAGGATGTGGAAGGAGCTTTGCTGGGGAAACGAGAGGGCGGAGAGAGTTCATAGGAGACTCACGCAAATGAGGCCATGAGGATGAGGCTGGGCAGGGCAGACTTACTTGATAAAGCAGAATTAAGTCTTGAAATATGTGAATGAATCAGATGTTCAGGGTTGGACCAGCAGGGATAAACATCTATGGCATGAAATTAGATGCTGTCTTTGGGTAACAGCAGGAACAGTGAAAGCACAGGGCCTGCTCAAGAGCAGGAAGTAGGTGAGGCAGGAGAGGTGGGCACAAGGCAGACCACAGGCAAAAATAATCAATAATTTCTATAATACTAATAGCATTTACTCTTTGGCCAGTGCAGGTGAAGGAAATGCTTGGCTTCACACCTATACTGCAGCAGTGCAAAGAGGGAAAGTCGGCAGTGAGTCAGTTGACTATGCAAAAATAGCCAAATGTCCAACCCTGTGGTTCTTCTCTGTCAACATAAATGGGTGTCTGCTTCAATTATTCATTTTCCATCTGGATGCATTAAGACCTGAGAACTCAGAAGCAGCAGAATGTCTAACACTCAGATTTAAGGTGAGTGTGTTATGGCCATGGGGAGAAAAGAAAACCAAAAAAGCAACCAACTCTGCTCCACCCTTCAAGGATTGGTGGGTGGGGGAAGAGAAGAACAAAGGGAAAGGCACATAATATTGTATCCCTCGCCTACGAAGATATTAGACTTCGAGCTAGAAGCATGAATGATGCTTGAATTCCTCACAGTCTCGTCTGCCTGCAACGCGGGAGGCCTGGGTTCGATCCCTGGGTTGGGAAGATCCCCTGGAGAACCCCATGGACGGAGGAGCCTGGTGGGCTACCATCCACGGGGTCGCAAAGAGTCGGACACGACTGAGCGACTTCACTTTCTTTCTTTCTTTCACTTGACAGATGAAACGAAGAATCACAGAACTTCAGTTTCCCAAGTTCTGTCGCCAGATAAAACAACATAACCTCCATTTCACCCCAACTACAGGAAATAAGCTCAAATACATGTGTGGAGCATTCTACCAGTCCCCAACAAAATCAGCCAAAGAAAAGTGGCTCATGAAATAACAGAGGTGGTGCCTGTGCAAAGAAGGAGATCCATCTCATTCTGATTTTCCCTGATCTGCTCTGTATGCACCAAATCAGAGCCCTCTTTGCAAAATTAAGGGCCTTAGTTATCTTTCCATTCAGTCGGAGTGGCATTATATCTGCACGCAGACGTTCCTAGCTAAGCGGAGGAATATTTTTACAAAATCATTCATCAAGAGGTGAGACCTAACCCTGATTAGCGTTTCAATATGAAGCCTAAGACTAAATAGAGACTAAGCAGACGATCACAACGGCAATTAGGCATCTTCTAGACAGCCAAGCTTTTCCTCAGACCAAACGACTTGGAGCAAATGAGAATTTTTTTTTTTTCCTATCTCTTTTTTTTCCCCCCCTCCTGCTGTGAAATGAACTGCCTTAAATAACTGATGAGGTGACAGTAAATCCGTTAAAGAAAACGTTTGCCCATTAAGTGAGGCTTAATTAAACAGAGCACAGGCAGATCGTTCTTCCATCTAATAAGTGGTACACTATGGTTAAAATCATCCTATTTTCAGTGCTTGGTCTGGGAGGCCTGTGAGGACACCCCACCAGTAAACTAGGGGAAAAACACACACAGAGACTTTTAAGAAATCACATGCCACGCTGCAAAGCAATGGATGAATTGGAGACGTGCATGTGCAAATGAAGTTAATCAAATATTAATATTTTTCTCTGGTTACTCTCTCTAGATTTTCTCAGAATAATGAAACTTATCCCCAGGGCAAGGGGGCTTCAGTGAGGGAGGTGTCTTGTTGTTGTTGTCTAGTGAGTAAGCCCTGTCCAACTCTTTGGGACCCCCTGGACTGCAGCCCACCAGGTTCGTTTGTCCATGGGATTTCCCAGGCAACTATACTGGAGTGGGTTGTCATTTCCTTTTCCAGGGGATCTTCCCAACCCAGTGATCGAACCTGCATCTCCTGCGTTGCAGGCAGATTCTTTGCCACTAACATTCACTTATCCGCTAAGATGAGCCATTAGGAATTACTGATAAAAGGGCTTAGCTATAGGACTGTGAGTGTCTAGGACTGAAATTCTTTAAGAGTGCATCATCAATGCTCCATGACAATAGGGGTCATATGTGTTTTGTTCATCATCCTATCTCCAGTCGGTAGCTTGATATTGGGCACATGGGTAGCAGTCAATGAATACTTGTGGCCTGAGTTTGTGAGAAAAAGACTTAGAGTGGACACATTTGTGTCTGAAGTGGTAACCCTAGTAATAAGCTTGGAGGTGTTATAGCCCAAACTATGTTTCCCTAACAAAGGCTCGACTCCCGACTCCCAGGACCTGTGAAAGAAAGGTGATTGTATTTGCAAACAGGGTCTTTGCAGATGATCAAGTTAAGATGATGATAAAGTCATCAGGAGTCTCTCATAAGGGTGATCTTCCTTATTAGAGGAGGACATTCGGATTCTGGGAAACACCATCAATAAGCCAAAAACTGCCCAAGGCCACCAGAAGCTAGGAGAAAGGTGGGCACAGAGTCTCCCTGCCAGGCCTCAAGAAGAAGTGCACTCTGCCAGCACGTTGATTTTGGACTTTGGGGCTCCCAAACTGTGAGGCAATAAATTTCTGTTGTTTAAGCCACCCAGCTTGTGCTGCAAGCCGCTAAGCTACCAGGGAAGTCCTGAGGGACTGTCTAAGTCCTCCACATTACCGCACTAGGTAATGTCCAGAGCTTTACGATCATTATCTTATTTACTCTTCACAACCACGCATGAGGTAAGAATACTATCCATATTTTACAAATGAGGGAAGTGAGGTTCAGGAGTCCCTTGGTGATTCTGGGCAAAGTCACAAAGCACAGCAGTGGCTGGTGTTCAGACCCAGTGGAATCACAGAGCTGCCCCCGCTGACCACCGTGCTCCACTGCTTGCTGGCATCTGAAGTGTCGCCCCTGCTAGAACGTTGCTGGCACTGAGCAGTTACTGACAGTTCAGTGGTACTGAAGATTGCAGTGTCAAATCCATCTGCTCATAGTTTATAGCCACACACTTAAAGAGGCATAAATGCTTTCTGAATAGCAGTGGTTCTTCTGCTTAATTTTCTGCATTGTTTATGAGATGCCTGGAGTAGAGCAATCACAATAATAATTCATACTTTGGAGCACTTTGTAACTTACAAAGGGCTTTCACACACATTAGCTCGTGTTACACACCATCCAACAAAAGTAAGGGTTATTATTATCCTCGTTTAATTGATGGAGAGTGAAAAGATAAGTCAGACTCTTTAATGTGCAGAGATACAGTGACGGTGAAGGCTGCTATCTGCAAGTACGGCTTAGGCTGAAAATCCTGCTCGAAGAAAGGAAAGAATTTCCCTGAGGGCGAACAGAGTTTCCAAAATCAGCTCCCAATTGGCCTTCTTCTCATTCAAGACAGAGCTGATTAACAGCAGCCGGTGATGAGGGGGCTCACGATCCCGGGGTGCTTACTCCATGCTGAATATCGAGCCCAGCACTCTGCGTGCATGCTTTACTTTGATAATCTGCACACAAACCTGTGGGTTTATACTACTGTTCTCCCCATTTTATAGGGCTTCCCCGGTGGCTCAGATGGTAAAGAATCAGCCTGCAATGCAGTAGACCCGGGTTTGATCCCTGGGTTGGGAATACCCCTTGAAGAAGGGAATGGCTACCCATTCCAGTATTCTTGCCTGGAGTATTCCATGGACAGAGGAACCTGGAGAAGACCCTTGAGAGTCCTTGGACTGCTAGAAGATCAAATTCATCAATCCTAAAGGAAATCAACCCTGAGTATTCATTGGAAAGACTGATGCTGATGCTAAAGCTCCAATAATTTGCCTACCTGATGCAAAGAGCCAATTCATTGGAAAAGACTCTGATGCTGAGAAAGATTGAAGACAGGAGAAGGGGGCAGCAGAGGATGAGATTGTTGGATGGCATCACCGACTCAACAGACATGAGTTTGAGCAAACTTTGAGAGATAATGAAGGACAGGGAAGCCTGGGATGCTGCAGTCCATGGGGTCACAAAGAGTCAGACACAAGTTAGCAAAACAACCCCATTTTATAGGGGGGAATCATGTAAACTCTGAAAGGTAAAATGACTCACCGAAGGTCACATAACTAATACCATCTGACCTTAGAGGCCTGGCTTTTAACAATTCAACTTTAAGGATTGCTCAGTTAGTATAGCCTTTCTTGTAGAGAGAGAAAAAAAAAAAAAAAAACATAGGATCTGTTTGCTTTCTTTCCCCACCCCCAGAGCCTTCTGACTTTCACTGCACTTTGCACCAGGTCGGATTCAAGGCCAGATCTGTGTTTGATTCAAGTGTTGGCTTCATTCTGCTCAGGACTCTTAGAGGCACTGGATCTGATACTGCACCCACTTGGTAGGTGCCTGCTGCTGCGTTCCTCCTCTGTACAGACTGTGGTTTTCAATTAAAGAGTTTAATTCTGTGTAAACACCTGAATGAAAGTGAAAGTCGCTCAGTCGTGTCCAACTCTGTGTGACCCCATGGACTATACAGTCCATGGAATTCTCCAGGCCAGAATATTGGAGTGGGTAGCCTTCCCATCTCCAGGGTATCTTCCCAACTGAGGGATCAAATCCAGGTCTCCTGCATTGCAGGTGGATTCTTTTCCAGATGAGCCACAAGGGAAGCCCAAGAATACTGGAATGGGTAGCCTTTTCTTTCTCCAGGGGATCTTTCTGACCCAGGAACCAAACTGAGGTCTCCTGCATTGCTGGCAGATTCTTTACCACCTGTGCTATCAGGGAAGCCCAAACACCTGAATGCACGCATCCAAATATCCTTTTGGAGACGGCTTCTGAGTCACTGAAGACACACAGACCCACCTCATCAAAGTCACAAGTCGCAGCTCACCACAGCCCCCATTAAGTGGCAGGACCTCCTCACTGCCTGCACCCCTCTTATCTCTGGATGACTCTGACAAACTACCAGTACTCTCCCAAGACAGCTTCCAATGTGTGCTGGGACGTGAGCTCTGAAGGCTCCGTGGGTCCCTCAGATATGGAGTCTTAACTTGTTTGCAAACTCCCATCACTCAACTTCTCCTAAAATAACTCGGAAAAAAGGGATCGGAGGTAGGAAGACAAAAGGCTGAAAAGGAGACAACAGGGCCGATGGAGATGTCTCTCCCAGGGAGTTTGGGTAAAAGGAAATGATGGAGTGAAATATACCGCGGCCTTGGCTCTCTGACCACTAGGGAGGGAGCGTGGAGACCACCGGGGCTCACCAAGTCACCTCACAGAGTGTGATGCGATTCTGGGAAAGTGGACCGCCCTGGCTGAGGTAGGTGCCCTGCTACAGCTAAGAAGCCCCGGTTTTGGAATCTGAAGTATTCATTCAGTTTCCTTCTCTTACCAGCTGTGAGGCCTCAGGCAAATTAGTCAGTCTTTCTCAGGCTCTGTTTTCTCATTTGAAAAAGGAAGATAAAACGCTCCCCCTACCCAGGGCCAAGTGATGGGCACTCAGTGATACAAAGAGAGCACGCTTAAGTATCTGACACCTGGTTGGCATCTTCCTCTTTCTGCTTTTTTCCTCCTCAACACTGTATCCATGACTGATGTATCTTCTAAACAGAAGAATTCACCACCACCACCCTCACCTTAAGTGTGGAAGCTCAGATCCTCACTTGTCTGGGATCCACTCATTCCAGAAAGTGCCCAGTGCTAGGCTCCTGTCTACCCCATCACGTGGCCCAACCTGAGCCAGGAGCAGCCAGTTAGGAACCCTCCTGAAGGCTCATGAAAGGCAGGAGAAGACGAAAGCTGTTTTTATTGCTGTTGTTTTGCAATGCACCGTTTTCCCTGAAAAGCCAGCGAACATCCCTTAACATCAACCTGCACCTTTGGGGGTTCACGTGTGACCATTTCTTATAGTCTAGATTTTCAGCAGAAGAGCCACTGAACCCCAGAGCTCCTGAGCCAAGCCCCTCCTCCTCACCTCAGTTTGCAATAAGAAAGGGGGCACTTAGAAAGAGGTGAAACTTGGCCAGGCTAACACTGTTGGAAGGAGCATTGTACAGATAGAACTGTTTCTGAACACTGGCTTTTTCCAGGGCTGAGATGAGTGGAAGCCTCCAGTCACTGCCAAACAAGGCCACTGTCCTTCCAGCATGCAGAGCAGGGCAGTTACAACTGTGGCAGTCCCTAGCTGTCTCTGGGAGGTACGCAAGCAAATGTCATTATCAGCGATTCTGAGCAGGAGTTATTCCTATGAGCTGGGAATCGTGCTCAGTGTTTTACACACATTATCTCATCCGATCCTTGCAGTTGCCCTCTGAGCACAAACAGTGCTCGGGTTTCACAAAAATGTCCATGTGCTAATTCTCAGAACCTATGAATGCATTGAGTTGTACAGAAAAGAGGACTCTGCAGAAGTGGTTAAAGTAAAGGTCTTGAGATGGGCATAGCATCCTGGATTATTCACGTGGACTCAATGTAATCAAGAGTCCTTATAAAAGAGAGGCAGGAAGGACAGAGGCAGAGAGAGAATGGGTTAGAGGAGCAGAGGACGGGGTGATGAATTCTGAAGACAGAAGAAGAGGGCATGAGCCAAGGGATGCAAGAGGCCTCCGCAGATCCAATAAAGATGAGAAATGAGATTCTCCCCTCAGATCTCCGTAAGGAATGCAGTCCTATCGACAATTCGATTCTAGCCTGCAGGACCCACGCTGGGCTGCTCATCTCCAAAACTGTAAGACAATAAAGTTGGGTTGTTTTAAGCCACTAGGTTTGTGGCAGTTTGTTACAGCAGCAACAGGAATCTATACACCCTTTTAACAGATGAGAAAGTGGATGCTTTGTGGAGTTAAAGGTCTTGGCAGAAGTCGCAGTAGTCAGTTCACAAGGGAGCTGAGATGATGCCTGGGTGGGGGGAAGGGGGAGGCCATCACTCCCACTCCTCTTACTGAGCTGCGTCTTGCTGGGGAAGGAGGAAGAACGTACAGTCTCACAATTTAATCATGCAAGTCCTTCTTCAACCCTGGAAGACGGTCTGTTTTGTTTCCATTAAAGACATAAACAATGAGTCTTGAGCACAGGAGAATCACTGTTCTGTTCAAAGTCACAGTTAGAGGGATACCCGAAATTCCAACCCAGGTCACTTTAGTGACACCACCCCCACCCCCGCTCCTGCCCCTGACTCAGGCACTGCTGTCCTGTATTTTCTGGGACACTTTAATTGGCACTACCCTTCTGCAAAGAGGAGCACCCCGTCCATGGGAACTAATGTTGCTACCTTCACAGGCTAACACTCAGGCCAGTTCGAGAGTGCGCCAGCCCTCCAGGGTAAGCCTGCATGCACATGCTATACAAACCTGACTATGATCTGAATTCCATCAGCCACTGCAGATTTCTGTCTACATGGACCCAATCTGGAAATACTTGGATATTTGGAACTGTATCAACTCAGACACTACCATCACCTCCACCCTGAGTCCTGTTGAGGAAGCCCTCTTCACATGACAGGCATTGTTCTAAGTGTTTTAGAGGTAATACCTCCAGCCACTGTCCCAAAATCCCTACAGAGTAGATGCTGATCACCGGGCAATTACAATAATCACCCCCCTGTTGACCACATTTGACAAATTAGTAAAGAGGCACCCAGAGCAGTCACTTTCCAGCATGAAACAAGATTAGAACCCGGGCATTCCCAGCCCTGAGTCAGGCCACCAGTCCAGACCCTTCAATGAGGGGAAAAAAGCAAACCCTCTGAAACAGACAGAGATATATTTCAGGAAGTATTAATCTTTTATTTTTAAAAAATTCTTTTAACTTCTTTAAAAGCTAAGAAAACTGTAATGAAATTGGGAAAGAGGATTCTGCTGCTTGACAAACACACCCGTTTCCTAAAGCTCAGCTCCTTTTTACTCTGCAAAGATCTTGTTTTATTTACGCATCCTGAATGCAGCTGAACAGTGGGGACTGCTGGGATGTGGGCTCTGGCGGGAGATCGCAAACAGAGCTTTTGTTTTGATCTCGCTGCTTAGGTTAATGCGTCGTGATTCCCCCACCAGCTGTTTCCCAGGATGCTGTTTATTCCAGTGTCTGCTGGGGGAGAACATGTCCCCGTGAAAGTAAATGCAGTGCAGCAGTATTTATAAATCCCGAGTCAGGTTTCCATCCTGTCCAACAGGATGAGAATGCGAGCCATTATTTACACTAGTAAGCTGAGAATGACATCAAAAGCTCTCTTATGAACTGCAGGGGAGATAATGATGTAAGTGACTTTAATCTAGACATGTGCTTTACAATAGAAACGTGTATCCCCTCTTTCCAAAGAACAGCACTGACTTCTATGTCACACTCACAGGACACCCAATTCCAGGCCTTGTTTCTAAATATCTATGGATCCCACATCTCTATGGTTTCACTTAGAAATTCTGCTTGCTCTGGAGAAACGGGATGCATATACAGGTCCAGGGAGAGACAGAGCCCTAAGTAGAGGTGGAAGCACCCTGAATGCCTGGAGAAGGGAATCCAGTGTTCTTTATGCAGACTGGAGAGCAGACGTGGTCTCCTTCTCCTTAGACACACCCCACCTCCACAGATGCAGGCACACCCGTACCAGTCACTCTCACAGGGATGCCGTAAGAACAGAGGAGAGAAGAGAGAGGCGACGGTGCTCTGCAGAGGGAAGTCACTGTTACTGTGCTATTTGTGTTATTGCTACATTCCAGGAGCTGGCTTTTTTCTGGGCACCAGCAGTGTGGTGGGGGAAGCATCTAAACACTGGAGCCAAGAAGGGCTAGAAGTGAAGTCGCGGACTGACTATTTACTGTGGCTTCATGGGCAAAGGACAAACTGATCTGACTCTTCATTTGCTCATCTGAAAACTGGTATGTGCTTCCTTCCTATCCATGCTAGTCTGTCTCATCCCTTCTTTCTTTTGAAACTATGCTCAACTCTCTCTGAACGTATACAAGATTTACTGAAATTTAACACTTAAAAAATTATAGCTTTCCTGAGACATAATTCACATAAAGTCTACCCTTGTAAAGAATATATAGTTCAGTGTTTTTAGTAAATCTTCCAAGTTGTACATCAATCCACACATATCTATTTCTAGAACATTTCATCAGTTCCCAAAAACAAAATTATAGCCACTAGCAGCTATTATATTTAGAATAAAGTTTCCTATTTAACATCCTGTTCTTCCTCAAGGTATAAAAAATCTTCACCAACGTCCACAATGAATTACTCCTCAATTTACAGTCAGCACCAAAGTGTTAGGCATTTGACGTACACCCCTCTGGCGCTTCCAGGTTGACAGCTGAAATCTGCCCAGCCTACCCAATGTGATGGTATGTTCTTGGAGTGCAAAGGCCGTGTTGCCTGCACTCTCTTTCCCCCAGAACCTCAGCTCAGGGATGAACACACACATAGGCGCTCGGTAAATGCCTGGCTCCCGACCGACTGACCGATCGCCACTTCTCCAGAAGACCAGCACGTTTGTCATCTGTCTGCTTCTCTGAATGCCAATGCCTCCACAAGCTGTCATGTTCCATGATTATTCTCCCCAAAGCATGTGCTGTTAATTTTTCATCTTAATGAACTGTCCAGTCGAGTTTAGCAATGGGAATAGTGATAGAGGCACAATAAAAATGGCTTATGTCTTTGCTATTGTCAGAAACCTTCTCTCCACAACACCGGCACATAATTGAAATAAAAATATCTCAACAGCTACAAACATCATTTGTCAAGAATAAAGTGGGGTTTAAGTGCTATTTCAAAAATTCATACTAGGGGCTTCATAAACACGGATTATTGGAATGTTCTTCCAATTGATATCCGCTCAAGCATTTAAGTGCATGGCTATTATTCTATGTTTGCTTGAGTGAAACCACTTTGGGTACCAAGCTACATGTCAGCCCCAATTTTCCAGAGTATTACAGATGCACATTCTTTCCTGGCGGGAGAAGGGTCAGGCAAGCCAGCGCAGGCCCGAAAGGCCTGTGTTAATGCACAGATGCACATGCGGGAAAGCCATTATGCAGCTGTTGGCATCCTCAGAGTGGAGTGCTCTGGGAACCGGTGTCACTCAAATCTGAATGATGGCCCAGGAGGAGCCCAGAGGGGGAGAGAGAGAATATGAGGATCAGAGGAGAGAGGCTTGAAGATTCTGAACAAGCCAGCGATATGGAGAGGCCCACACTCCAGCCCTCGGCCCCACACGATTTTCTAAGGCCGGCCACCCACCATCATCTTCCTGCCGACCCATAAGAGAAATGTTCAAGAATTAGGTATTGGCTGAAGTCATTCAGTCAGGAACTATTTACTGAGCTACAATTAGCCTGGACCACACTGCTCTTGATGTTGAGGATATAGGGGTGGGTGAGGCAGACCACATCTCTGAACCTCAGGGGGCTTAGACTCTCATGGGGGAATCAGACAATAAACAAGTAAACCATGGAGGGAAGATATTCACACATTAGGATGACTCCTGTGAGGGATAAGACAGCAGGATGAAATAACGAATAACAAAGCAGTGGGTGTGGCTTTACAGGTGGTGATGTCAGGAATCAGGCCTGTGAAGAGTCTGAGGCTGAGGGAAGAGAAAGGGCCCAGCCCCCAGGGCTCCTCATTAGACAGAGTGCCTGCAGTCCACAATATTTCTAGGGGATCACAGGAATGTTTCAGTTTCTCTTCAGGTTAGAAGAAAAACTGATCTTTGAGGGTAAAGATTATATTCATCTTCATACCGAAGCAATCATAAATACAGTATTTAAGTTTTTTTTAATAGGAAAAAAAAAGAGCTCATAAAGGCAAAGATGCTCATGAAGACATATCAAGACCCCTAAGGAACCAAGGACTCCTGTCCAGAACCCCAGCTGGAAGATAGGGTCCTTCTCAACCTCTTCAGACAAATGGAGCCTGAGAAGGAGAACCAGCCCAAGAGAATGGAGGGTTAAGCATCATGATAGGCAGGACTTCCAGGAACATGGTACAGATGGAGAGTTAACTGGGAGGAGGGAATGAGGTTTCAGGAGATGGGACGGCGGGGTGGGGCTGGATCAAGTCAGTCTTAGGAGCCAGGCAGAGGACCCTGCAGTTTATCCTGCTAAGGGCCATAAACTTCTGAAGCTTGGGGCTTTTCACTGAAAGGAACTCCATACAATTTAGACTTTAGAAAAACCCATTCTTCTGAAGCTCGGCAGAAAAGGACTGGGGAAGAGATCAGGGAGCTGGATGTGCTCGCATGAAGCCAGTCACAGTTACCCTGGCCCTTCCCGTGTGAGCACAGGCTGCTCCCCGCCACTGTGGGGTCCAGCACAAGCCCTGGACAGGAGTGCGGCCATGCAAGCATCCAAGGCCTTTTCTTTGCCCGAAGCATGATGTAAACGGTTTAGGGGCAATGAATAACAATTCTCCTGAGTCCATTTCTCAAGTGGAAATTCTGAAGAGAGATTGGGAGTGTCAAGAAGTCCAAAATACCATCAGTTGTGAACAGAAATGTGATCCTTAAGGAAACTTGCCAGACATTCCTTTAGAGAGGTTCCTTCTCACTAGTCCTTGCAAGTGTGTGGCCAAACTTTTAAACATCCGTTTTCTTTCAACAAAAATGGTTGCTATGGCAACCTAACATCATTTCCAATGGTGCTTAGAGTCTAAAATTCAGAGCCTCCTGAGGGGATGAACTCACGGCCCCTCCACGGTTTTTCTGAAGCTTCCACACAGAGGCGTCTGCCAGGTATCCAGTTGCAATCTTCTAGATCCTCAGCAGACACGATTAGTTGGTGGCAGATTTTGTCCTGTTACTCTTCCTTCTCTGCTCTCTCAAACTGCCTTGAGCTCTGAGTCCCCCACAGGGCACAGGGTAATTTGGGTTAGTAGCCTCCAGAGGAAACGACGAGTCTCTGGCTTATAAAGCACGTGGAGCTGGGAGGGCTGTCGGGCAGTGGCCTGATTTTTGCCCTGAAACATTCTGGGAGCAGCTGAACCTTCCTAATGGACCCAACTGAAGGAAACAGGTAGACTTAGAATGGGGTCGGGGAGCCCCACCACTGGCACATGATTCCATGAGAACAGAAAGTGCAGTGAGTCACAGACACATATGTAGATTTAGCACAGGGCTTCCCAGGTGGCTCAGTGGTAAAGAATCTACCTGCCATACATGAGATGCAGGTTCAATCCCTGGGTCAGGAAGATCTCCTGAAGGAGGAAATGGCTACCCACTCCAGTATTCTTGCCTGGAAAATCCCATGGACAGAGGAGCCTGGCGGGCTATAGTCCATGGGGTCACAAAAGAGCCGGACATGATTGAGCGACTGAGCAACAACAAGCAGTCAGTAAATGTGTCTGATGTATGAATGAATCAGTTACTGAATGGCCAGGAAGTCATTCTCTGGAGATTTCACCCCACCCCTCTCAGGTTCACCTGTTTTCTTCAGGCCAGATTCATCTATCACCCTACAGACACTGAGTGCCCGGGCCTGTACACAGCATGCCTAGGTCTTGGCACAAAGCATGAAAGAATGTCACGGTGTCTTTCAAGAATTATTTGATGAGAGAATGAATGAATCCCTGAAAATAATCCCCCTGGGCCCAGAGCACTTGACTGCAAAGCCATATATCACTCTGTCTTCTTGGATTACTTACCGTCTGTCACAGTATTCAAAGTCCCTCTCACATGGAGTACAAACTATTTCTTGCCATGAAATGCACAGAGGAAATGCACAGATAAACCTGAGCAGCTCAAGCGCTTTGATCTTTGAAAGGAGGGAATCCTACACCAGCCTTTGAGCTGCCGTGTTGATGCCGACAAGCAAAAAAGAAGAGTCACACTATCTAAATGACTGGTTGTCGGAAATGAAGTGATTAGATTTCAATGGGACTGTCTGCTCCCATCCTGGATCCCTGGGTCCTGAAGGCAAGTGTGTAGAGAGTGCGGTCACCTGGCCGAGACTCCCGTGCTCAGTGAGACGGGAACTGATCCTTTCCCAAAGATGAGCATCAGATGGGCAGTCCATGGCCAAAAGAAGGGCCCTTCCTGCTGTCTCCATCCTGAGGGTGCATTTGCTGTTTCTGGAATCTCAGGGAAAAGGACACAGACAGGAATGTGTTCTTGGTTTCAAGTACATCTTGGTCATCTTACTAAATAAGTGCTGACGGGAGATAGGAAGCTCACCTAGGTGTCTGGGTAACTGATGTCCAAGCTGTATCTCGGTCAGGCATTAAATTCATATAGTTGTTGCATGGAATGTGAGTAATATGATTTTTTTTAAAAAATCAATGGCTCTAGATGAAAGGTTTATAGGAATTAATTGTACTATAATATTTTTGCAGCTTTTCTGTAGGTTTGAAATGTTTTAAAACTAATAGTAGTTTAAAATCAGAGAACAAGCAACAAAAACAAGAGGGACTATTTAAAGTTCTCTTTTTTTATTAAAATATATAAAGTGCAGAACAGTGTACATACTAGGGCTTACAGCTGGGTCCTGCCAGTGTATACAAATGCACAGGAAACAAGTACATGGGTGTGTGTGGTTGTAGCTTCATGACTACTTGGAAACTCTCTGAATGGTCACATAGAGAACTGAAACTAGTAGTTGCCTCCACAAAAGGAGGGATGGACTAGAAGATAGGATTGAAGGATACTTAATTTTCTATAGACTTTGTAACTGTCTTGTCTATTTATATTTATATATCTTTGTATATATGTATCTTTGAGTGTGTATATATATATATATATAGGCATGTATATATATATATAGGCATGTATATATATATATAGGCATGTATATATATATATATATATATAGGCATGTATATATATACACAGTTGGGCTTCCCTGATAGCTCAGTTGGTAAAGAATCCACCTGCAATGCAGGAGACTCCTGGGTTTGATTCCTGGGTCAGGACATCTGCTGGAGAAGGGATAGGCTACCCACTCCAGTATTTTGGCCTGGAGAATTCCATGGACTGTATAGCTCATGGGGTTGCAAAGAGTTGGACATGACTGAGTGACTTCCACTTTCACTGTATATATAAACAAACCACCTAGTCATGAAAATTTTGGTTCAAGAACCTCTGCACTGTTCTCTTTGTTTAAAAAATCCTTCGTGACTGTCTCGTGGTAAATTCTGACTTATGCTTCGTATCTCAACCCACAAGTCACCTCTTCCCTGAAGCCTTTGCTGATTTCCTCTATCAGAGTCCGTCCCTCTGTGCTCCTACAAACCATGGAGCTACCTCCAAAAACACTCTACACCATGGTTATTGTCTGCTGGCCTGTCTCCATCAGAAGAAGGGGTGCTCTTTAAAGACACGGCTTTGATACAACTGTTTGTAGCTACAGATGCATCGGGTTCATTTGTTGTAGCTGTACCTAGTCCACGGCCTAAAACAGGAATGCTTTCCAAGAGATAATTTATGAATGAACACATTTGGGATTCTTTTTTCCTCTCCCCATGGGTTGTCTCTCACTCAGTACACACATTCAGCAGCATGCTGCTGTATTAGCCAGAAGCACTTGGCCCACATGGAGATTTAGGACATGACCACCAAAAGAAGTGTAATATAACCCCGCCCTCCAACTTGGTTAAGATCAGAAAGCACGATACCAAAGACTCAGAAGAGACACACGGGGGGCACTACGGTACTGCACGGGGGCGTGGAGGCCCCGACTCCACACAGAGTTCACTGTATGGCCCTCGACAAGTTCATTAACCTCTCCAAACCTCAGCATCCTCATCATAAAAGAAGCAGGACGACGGCACATACCAAAGCTCTAGTGATGTCACACAAGACAATGAACGTAAATCATGTAGCCCAGTGTTTGCATACGGGCATCTCACTGAATCAGCTCTCACTGTTCGGATCAGGAGGGTCTCTGCATTGTGTTCATCAGTCCTAAAATAAAGCAAGATCAGAGAACCACAACTTCAGTTGAAGTTTGTCCTTTCAGTACTGATTCTGGCAAAGGTAGGACATTTCCACTGCCTGGCACACGGGAGCTTCCTAACTCTTGGTTGATCACATCAGTGAGAGTCACACAATACACACTGAAGATCTGCAAAGGAGTCAGCAAGTGAACTGACTGTTTATGATTCTCATGGCACCAGCCACAGACAGAAACTTGGCCTCTTTCTCCACAGTGGCCTACATCCCAAAATAGGAAATGCCTTCACAGACAGACCCAGTAGGCAGAGGGAGGTTAGGAGGCAGGCTGCCAACATTTCAAACTGCCAGGGACAGTGCAGAGCCTGGAGGATGCTCCAGCACAGGTGAGTTGCCCCCGCTCCAAGCAGCTTTTCAAGATTGATTTTTATGCAAATGAAAGAGAATCAGTGACCTGTGACAGAGCAGCCCCTGCTGAATAATCAGTCAGGAGGGTCTCAATGTGTGTACACTTTTCATGAGTCTAAGAGCAATTATTTTTCACTTTAAGACATTCTATCTGTGCCCCACTGCCCTACTAAAAGCTCAGTGAAATAGCACGGCCGGGAAGCTCTGTCCTGTAGCTGCTTAGGTCACCTCTTCCCTGCTCTGGGAAGATGCCTAAGTCAGTCAGATGTACCAAGAACAGAAGTTCAAGTGGATTTCCCTAGAAGTCAGCTGGAGAGCTGATCCTGTAAGTCCAAACCACTTCACCACCATTTGTAAAACATGTTTCTCTCTCTCTACGCAACCCCCATATCCCTCTTTTCTCTTCCTATTAGGATTCTGGTACTTTACACAGAGCTCCTTGACTGTAAGCTCCTTGAAGAAAATGAAAGCTACCTTATCCCTGCCTGTGTCCTAGTACATCATAGGCACCTGTTTAAGAAATGCTGGCATCAAGAACGGATTGAGGATCAAGAATCTGAGTCTTGAGCCAAAGTTGTAGGTTAGTTTCATTTTGTTCTTCCAAAACCTTATAGTATGATCATGAATAAACCCTTTCCTCTCTCCAGGCAAAAAAAAAAAAAAAAAAAAAAATCCTCTGTCTACAAGAAGAAGATTGTTCTGAAAGATCAAAGGACTGTTAAGGACTGTTCCATCTGTACCATGCTGTGTTTTTTTAAGGGTGCTGCAAACATCAGAATAGTTTACCTTCCTCTCCTTGGAATAAAAGCGATGCAGAATGCTTAGAAACAGGCTGTTCTTAATTTCAAAGTGGAAGAAAAAAAACCTAAACAATTTCCTAGAAGATGAATTAAATTGAAGTACTTTCTATTTAACTTCTGACTCTGTTCCACTGATACCTCATTCTAATTGTCAGTATTATCAAGAAAAATAGGAAATGTCAGTCGCACATCCTACTGAAAAATTCGAAGGGCTGCTGAAATGAAGAGACCTATTTGGCTTGGCAGAAATGAGATGATCGCCATTCACAGGCATTTCCACAGGAGGGATGCGTTTCCTCTGCTGAGCCAGGCTTCAGAGCAAAATATGCTAATGTGAGAGGAGCCAGCCACATAATTTCCAAATCATATTGGTACATTTGCAGGGAAGTATGGCCCTGCTTCCACTAAGAGTGTTTTCATTCAGTGGTTTATTCCCATGACAAATGTCAACCAGAACGTGAGAGAAGGAGATGGGGGAGGGCTCCCCAAATTGAAATTTTGTCCCCAAACAAACCCACATTAAAACATGAGTGAAAAACATCTCGAAAATCACCAAAGATTTACATGTCCCAGTCACAGGGGCTGACCATCTAAGTAAAAACAGCTTGTGTGGGCTGCAGAAAAAGTCTTCAGCCTGCCACAGAGGACATGTCTTTTGTCCACAATGGACCAGATTCACTCATGGGGAAAACAAAAGAGAGGAGTGCTCAAAGATAAAAGCTCTGGCTAAAGTCAAACTTCCAAAGATAAAAAAATAGTACAGCAATATGGCCATAGGCAAGTTATTTATCTTTTCTAAAATTCAGTTTTCTCATTTATAAAATCTTAGATATTAATAGTGCCTATCACAGTAGGTTTTTGCAAAGATTAAGGGAAATGATACCTTTAAAGACCTTATGTTCCTGACATAGCATAAGCACTCAATACCTGTTAGCTGCCAGTGTTGTGACTTTTCTCTGTGTGGTAACATCAGGGCCCCTTTCTTATCTTAAAGTCTCTATTCATATGTTTAGTAAATATTTACTGAGAACCTACTTGGGGCCAGAACAGTGCTTACAACCAGGAACCCGGTGGTCCCAAAATAAAGCCAATCCTCAAGAACCTCCAGGTCTGACAAGGAAGACAGACACCTAAACAGACAATTACAACCCATGTGGAAATCACAGTATATGGTATAATCTTGATGACTAAAGCCCAGGAGACACCCATAGCTCGGTCTTCAGCAATCAGAAAGAAATCCTTAGAGGTAGTGAGGTGCAAGCGAAGGTAGAAAATGAGTAAAAGGTAGCTTGTGAGGAAAGGGAGAACACTGGGCTCTGTGAAATAAAGCTTGTGCCTTGGAGTAGACATAGACTGGAGGAGTACAGTGAAGGCTAGGTGTGCGGAGACAACGGCTGAGTGGGGGTCTAAACAGCAGAACAGTGGGCCCATTACTAGAGGGTCCTGAAAGCTTGAGAAGGAATTCAGATGCCTCAAAGTGAAAGGATTAGTAGCAAAGTAACATAATACCTGGATTTAGGGACACTGTTCAGGATATGTATGAAAGATGGATCACGCTGGAGTTGGCAGAGGGAAAAGTAACCCTGGAGGCATAAAGATCCGTTGGGTGGCAACTGCAGCAAAATCTTGGAGAAAGGGATTCTGGCTTGCATTTGATAGTGGCAGTGTGGGTAGACAGAATAAAGCGTTTCAGAGATAATCAGAGAGGAAACCAATCGGAATCAATTACTCTTGGAGATAAGAGGTATATAGGATGCACTCACGCTTCAGATTCGGTGAATTTTGATGCTGGCACTGAAATGTGGCACTCAGGACAAGGTAAAGGTTTAGGGGGGAATATCATGACTTGCATTTGGCCTCTGCAGCTAAGTCACTTGGTGGACACTCACGGCGAGATGAGCCACGGACACACGCAAGGGTGAGTCTAAGACGGTGCCGTGTGGAAAGTCATGCTGCTGGAATTAATTCTTAAAGTTTCATCTGAATATTTCAACATCCTATAAAAATAGCTTCAGTTACTAGTGAGCTGATACAGGAGGTAAATGTATTCATAGAACCCTAAAACTTATGGACCATTAGTTACTCTGGACTCAACCGCCTTTGTGGCCCAGAGAAGTTTGTTAACCTAGGGGCACAGACAGTGAACGATGGAGCCAGGTTTGGAGCTGAAGTCAGTCTCCCAGCTTAGGATCTAGTGCTCTGTCTTTTGAGAGCTAAAAGATTCAGCTTCCTAGCCATCTCTTTTCCTTTTGGGAGGTAAGCCACCTTGTACACATTTAAAGAATTCTTTCAAAAGAAGAAAAGGGGATAAAGAACAACATGGTAGTCATGTTAGTCTCTCCAGCCAAGTTTTTGCTATGGAATTATATAACCCCTTTAGCTCCTTCTGTCTCCTACGAACCTTCTATGGTCCAAAAAGAAAAATACCCAAAACAAAAAACTATCATCATCTTTGTACAGGCACATAATAGGTGCTCCATAAAGATAACCCAATAATAACAGGAATAATCACATTCCTCAAAGCCCAGGATTACTGTTCTGTCAAATTCTACTTGGGATCTGTGAGGGCAGGCACATTTGTGGGATGTGCCTGGAAACCATCATTTTCACCCCCGCAAATAGAGTAACATTTGATACACTCAGTAATGCTAGTCCATCTTACCTTCTTCACCCATTGGATACTTGCTGCCAGTTTCTGTAACACAAAACTCCACCCATCTGATTGGTCATTCAACAAATGGCAAGTAGAAGGATCGTCAGGAGACTTCTGAGCCAAATATACAGCAATTTCTGCAAGAAGTGAAAGGATCATTAGTAATCTGGAGGTGACATGAATCAACACAATGATACTCTCCTAAACACTGGGGGTACACAGTTGCATAGGATACACTTTTCTCTTTGACAATAAGGGTCCCTGTATAAAGTGAGAGATGTAAATAAATGATCACAATGGTGTGCAAAGTGGGAAAAACTTGTCATGAGTTTAGAGGTTCGATGAATGTTCTGTTCTTTGATAACAAAGATAAAAGCAGTCATATATCCAAAGTCTTATACTATGCTACATGCTTTACACGTATTTGCTCTAGGACTAACAACAAACCTGTGGGGGAGATAGGAAATCGTAGAGTCAGTTGCTGATAGAATCCGCATTTTACTGGCCTCCAAAGCCAGTTTCCTCCCTTCTAAAGAGAGAAGCACCATCCTGGTGCTGTCAAATCCTGGTGAAGTGACAGACTCGAGGGCAAAGAGTGACAGCGGTGGCGGTCGTGATAGGAGATGTCATCCCCACGCTGGCAGAGCAGAGCGCTGCGCTGACAGAGCTGCAATTCTTTATCAGGACTACACTCCGCTGTGCTCCCCTCCTGCTCCACATCACATTCTGGAGTTTCTGTGTGTGGGGGCTGTGTTCTGCCTGGATGCTGGTCTGATTCATCCTCATATCTCCCGAAGTGTCTACCACTTTTCCTAGCCCAGAGCAGCTGTTCAATGTATATTTGCTGAATGAATGAACAGAGGAATATGGAGTGTCTGAACAGCTGCCATCTTCAAAAAACCAAGGCACTGAACCAAGGAAGGTGCTGCTGGCATAACTTCCCAAACACGACAGCAGAAAGGAGTTCTTGAATGTCCTTCCTCCCTAGAACATCTACTTTCGAGGATCAACTCGGGCTGCACTAAGGGCTTAAACAGCTTCTTACTTTGACGTTGTGTTCGTCCCACAGTTGTGTCTGACTTTTTTGCAACCCCATAAACTGCAGACAGCCAGGATCCTCTTTCCATGGGGATTCTCCAGGCAAGAATACTGGAGTGGGTTGCTATGCCCTTCTCCAGGGGATCATCCCGACCCAGGGATCAAATCTGGGGTCTCCTGCATTGCAGGTGATTTCTTTACCATCTGAGCCATCAGGGACGCCCACTTTGACTTTATTATCCTTCATTCTCCCAGACCCACTTTTCCTGGTTTCATCTTGGCTCTAGCTATCAACTCTTCACATACAATGCCTTCTCCAAAATGACAGGGGCAACAGCAACCTGGGAACCCCATCTGCACAGGGCTGAGGGTGGACTGTACATCTACTGAAATCTGTTCACGGCACCTTAATTTGGTGACTGTAGCAAGAACAGTAGGACTGTCCTGTGCACGCGTGCTCAGTCCATCAGACTCTGCAACCCCACGGACTGTAACCCGCCAGGTTCTTCTGTTCATGGGCTTGTCCAGGCAAGAATACTAGAGTGGGTTGCCATGCCCTCCTCCAGGGGATGTGCCCAACCCAAGGATAGAACCCGTATCTCCTTTGGCTCCTGCTATGTGTGCTATTTCCAGGATGTCAACGATGGAGCAGGGCTGGGGTTATTCCCAGATGTACATGGAGTCATGGAGAAAAAGCCACAGGGGAAGGACCTGTTCATAGCCCCAGAGGAAGGACCCAACTTGCAACCATGTCATAGCTACTCTCCAACAGCCCTCCCTGGATGAATCACATGCCCAGAGAATCATACCCTTCTGTGATCCCCTTCCATGGGACTCTAAATTGCCCTGGGGTAACCAATGAAATATCAATAACCTCAGATACGCAGATGACACCACACTTATGGCAGAAAGCGAAGAAGAACTAAAGAGTCTCTTGATGAAAGTGAAAGAGGAGAGTGAAAAAGTTGGGTTAAAACTCAACATTCAGAAAACTAAGATCATGGCATCTGGTCCCATTACTAAACAGTGGAAACAGTGACCGACTTTTTTTTTTTTTTTTGGTCTCCAAAATCACTGCAGATGGTGACTGCAACCATGAAATTAAAAGACACTTACTCCTTGGAAGAAAAGTTATGACCAACTTAGACAGCATATTCAAAAGCAGAGACATTACTTTGCCAACAAAGGTCCATCTAGTCAAAGCAATGGTTTTTCCAGTAGTCATGTATGGATGTGAGAGTTAGACTATAAAGAAAGCTGAGCACCAAAGAATTGATGCTTTTGAACTGTGGTGTTGGTAAAGATTCTTGAGAGTCCCTTGGACAGCAAGTAGATCCAACCAGTCCATCCTAAAGGAAGTCAGTCTTGAATATTCATTGGAGGGATGATGCTGAAGCTGAAACTCTAATACTTTGGCCACCTGATGGGAAGAATTGACTCATTTGAAAAGACCCTGATACTGGGAAAGATTGAAGGCAGGAGGAGAAGGGGTTGGACAGAGGATGAGATGGTTGGATGGCATCACTGACTCAATGGACATGAGTTTGAGTAAGCTCTGGGAGTTGGTGATGGACAAAGAGGCCTGGCGTGCTGCAGTCCATGGGGTTGCAAAGAGTCGGACACAACTGAACTGAACTGAGCCAATGAAACATAGCAAAAGAGATACTATTAATATTTGATTTCAGAAGCTGAGTCCTAAACACCTGGTAACCTGTCTTGTGTTCTTAGAACGGTTGCTCTGGGAGGAGTCAGCTGCCATGTCTGGAGTCTGAATGCTCTAGATCCCCATACTGAGAGGAAGCTCCAGCTAGCCATGTGGAGAAGCTGCACAGATAGTGAGAGAGACGCCCAGCCATCCCCAGCTGCTGTGGGCATCTAAGCTGAAGAGTCTAGTGGTGAGTGAAGATGCCGTCTTAGACATCCAACCCACCTGGACCTTCACGTGACTCCCGCCATCTGACTTTACATCATGAGACCCCAAGCAACAACTGCCCAGATGAGTTCACTCAGTTGTAAGAGGTAAGGATAGATAGTTGTTATAAGACAGTAAATTTGGGGATGGTATGTTACCCAGAAATGGATAAATAGAACACCATGAACAGGGATGGAACAGGCATTTGATGCTGTCCTTACCAATGTAGTCTCTTTAAATGCATATATTCACTCCGGGTAGCATGAACCCATCAGGGTATCTCACCCCAGCCCCTAAAAAGATCAAACTTTTGCCCTGGTCATCTAGACCATAACACCCACGGTGGGATCAGAATCCAGCAGCACTGATTTCAGAGCCTGTGTTTCCTCTGTTTTTCTTCTGCTGTCTCCAGTCAGTTCATGACATGTCTATATCTGTGGCCAGTGTGTTTTTAAAACTTTAGTTGTCAAATCTATAAAAATGAATTGAACTCCCACTTTGCCTTGCATTCTCTAGTTAGTGTTAGTCGCTCAGTCGTGTCTGACTCTTTGTGACCCCATGGACTGTAGCCCACCAGGCTCCTCTGTCCATGAGATTCTGCAGGCAAGAATACTGGAGTGGGTTGCTGTTTCCTTCTCCAGGGGCCCTTCCCTGTAAAATATCTCTTATAAAACTCCTCTCACCAAAAGCCCGCACTGATCATTAAGAGCTTTGGAAGGAAAGCAAAAATAAATGGGTAAGTTGTCTATGAATTCTGATTACTGCAAACTTTTGAGAAAGAGGGGATTTAGGTTCTATGGGCAAGGTTGGTATATAATTACACCGTGTTTCTTAGAGAAAAAAATGAACAGAAAAAAACCTATGTTGTTTTTGTACTTTTTCAGAGTTGATGGGGAAAAAAAGAGTTCACTGGGTCTGAGAGAGCTGGGCAGTGTACTACAGATGCTATCTTTTTGCACTGTTGGTGTTCCGGGTTGGAATGTTCATTTCCCTGCCTGCCCCCCACATCTAATGACTCTCCAAGACCTGGAATCATGTGTTCCCTTTTGTGACAGGGAAATACAACCCAGCGCTGCAGCACCCACTCCTACCTACTCTCAGGGCACCGTCCTTTAGTTTCCCCAAGCCCTGGGTACCATCATGGGCTCTCTTCCCCTACTGCCCTGCCCTCTACCAGCCCCTCCCATTGCTGTGCTTGGCCACCCACACTACTGAGCCTCTTAGAATCAGACTCTCCACGCCATCTACTAGTTCAGACAGACTGAGAAACAGGAAAAAGAAATCCACGAAGCCAAGGGTGTGAAGTAGGATGGAGAACATAGGTGGCAAGGGTATCCAAATCGAGGAGGAAACTCAGCGGCAGAGGCAGATTTCCTTCGCTGCACTCTGACCGTGTGGAAGGCTTGGTACACACAGGGCCATCCTCCCCTCTGACCCCTGAGTCAATTGCCATCCCTCTCTTAAGGTTTCTGCTCTAGATCAAATGCCCAGCTCCTAGCTCTCCATGTGTGGGTCTTCTTCTAGAATGTGGACTCAGCCAGGCCAGGTGAATTCCTGGATCATCGTCAACAGCACCCCACCAACACCAACACCAACATATAGTGCTGGGGGGGAGGGTAAGCGCTGAAAGTATGCATGAAAGAGATTAAAACAGTCTCCACCCTACGTACTCCATTAGCGCCTGCTTCAGGATCCTCAAGGCACTTACTGTGTGTTAAGTACGCCACAGCAGTGATGGGTATAAAAGGGAAGGAACTGCCACTGAGTCGGGGAGTGTTGCCCAAGGAGAGAGTGACAGCTCCATTTCACAGGTGAAAAAACTGAGGCTGAGTGGTAAACACCCAAACATATAGTGCAATGGAGCAACAGATCAAATCACTAAAAAAAATCCACTCCTTTCCCGCCAGCTTTAAGAATCCATGACAAGACCTACTTGCCAGGGTAAATCATGCCTGTTTCTCTGAAAGGTGATCGCTCTTTTCTACTTTTTGGTATAACACCACCATAGGGAATCTGAGGTATTTTGGTATGGAACTGAGTAATACGAACTATGATTAAATATATTATTATTGAATAAATAAAATATCAGCTTTTTGAAATTTTTATTGGGCAAAGAATTCAAGCAAAGGCCATACCCTTTCCTGTTGGTCTAGGAATGCCAAGCTGTGCTGCTGATGCTGCTGTGTGTTCTTGCTCTTCAGGCAGGAGAAGGGGCAGAGGAAGCTGAGACTGGGTGTCTGTAGATGGGAGCTGCTTCCTTGTACGGGGGTCACATGTTCCTGACATTGTGGAAGGGATGAATAAACCAAAACAATACTCAGCACTGAGTGTTTTTCTTTCCTGTTATCACCCAAGTTCCAAAGCCACATGATGAAGTGTATTTTGTAAGATAGACAAGTTTGCAGATTATGATTTTAAAAAAAAATGAGGGAAGAAGTAAGTTATTAAATGTGAGGGGACAGGACTTAAAATCCAGGCTTTGCCTCTTCAAAGCTAATTTGACTTTGGCAAGTACTCTTTGAGCCTCAGTTTCTTCATTATAAAATGGGAATATCAATAACTTTTGTGGGATTATTGATTATTGTAAAGAATAGTGAGAATAAATACCTCACTTAGAATAGACACTTGATAGTAGCTGCAATTACAAAAACACGTAGGTTATGCTTTTTCAATTGTGTATGATTAAATCGCTTTACCTTTTATTATATATTTGCTATTTACAGAGCTCTATGGTAGGTGGATCAGAGAAGGAAATGGCAACGAAAATCCCATGGACGGAGGAGCCTGGTAGGCTGCAGTCCATGGAATCGCTAAGAGTCGGACACGACTGAGAGACTTCATTTTGAGTTTTCACTTTGCACTTTCATGCATTGGAGAAAGAAATGGCAACCCACTCCAGTGTTCTTGCCTGGAGAATCCCAGGGACGGAGGAGCCTAGTGGGCTGCCGTCTATGGGGTCGCACAGTCGGACACGACTGAAGCGAGTTAGCAGCAGCAGCAGCAGCGTGGTAGGTGGATAACCTTCATATATTTGTTGTTGTTGTTCAGTTGCTAAATTATGTCTGCTTCTTTGCAACCCCTGGTGTAGCACACCAGGCTTCCCTGTCCTTCACTATCAGCTGCAGTATGCCCAAACTTAGGTCCATTGAGTCGGTGATGCCATCCAACCATCTCCTTCTCTGTTGCCCCCTTCTCCTCTTTACCTCAAACTTTGCCAGCATCAGGGTTTTCCCCCACTGTGTCTGTTCTTTGAATCAGGTGGCCAATGTCTTGGAGCTTTGGCTTAAGCATCAGTCCTTCCAATGAATAGTCAGGGTTGATTTCCTTTAGAATTGACTGGTTTGATCTCCTTGCTGTCCAAGGGACTCTAAAGAGTCTTCTCCCACACCGTAATTCAAACACATCACTTCTTCGGCACTCAGCCTTCTTTATGGTCCAACTCTCACATCTGTATGGGACTATATTTGCATATATTAATACATACTCATGGAATATATAATATTCATCCATAAGCATTTTCCACTCCATTCCTTTCCAGATGAGGAAACTGAATTCTCAGAGAAGTTCAAGGACCCCTCAGAGTTCAAAGGCTCAGCTTAGACCTCTGCTTCTATAAGACGTTAAGGGCTGCCAGCTGCCCACAGCTCAGGGCTCCCTGCAAACTCGCTGTGGCTGGCTACTTGCTGCTTGTGCAGGATGATGCCCAACGTCTGCCTATAATTACAAGAAAACATCCATAAAGAGTTCCTGGGCTCCAAATGGATTTGACACAGTGGCCCTTTAAATCAAACTCTTAACACGATTATCTTGATTTCTCTTTGGTAGTTTTTCTAAGTAAGCCATGCCTTTAGAGGCACCTAATACAAAGTGACAACCTTCGCCGTTTTCCAAAGCACCGATGGACTGGCGTAGAGAGGGCCCATTGTCACCATGGTAATTACCGCACAATACCTGACGGCCAATGGACAGTCAGGAGGCGCAGGCAGCAGCTGAATCCGGCATTGTCCAGGCCCGATAAAAAGATTAGAAGCCCTGAAAAGCCGGGGAGCAGGATCTCACAGCTCTTTCGCTGGGCCCTGAAAGGCCCATTGTGCTGTCACCATAAATTCTGGGTTCCCCGGGCACTTGACAACTGAAGCCAGGGACAATAGAATTCTTGTGTCCAACAAAACACTCCTTGTCCAGTGTCAGCCTTATCAGCCGCATTTACAAATGTCTTTCGTTGTACCCAAATAATTCCCTATTAGAAGGGCTATTGGGAGCAGAACTAAATAAATATTCACAGCCTTTGTAATATCTTTGGGAAATGAATAAACAAACAGTCTCCTAGCATATGAGCAAACCTCCTGCTACTCTACACTTTATCCCTATTTCTTGCCCAAATGATGGAGTTTCTCTTTCCACCCTTTGCCATATTAACAATTGCAATAGAGGACGCTCCAGTGTTACTTGTACCCACTACATGGCCCCAGTATATATAGCCTTGGTGCCTCTACATGCATTTTTCTTTTAATTAATCTTCCTGACAGCACTGGGCAGGGTTTGTTTTATTCTGCTCCTACCTCCTAAAAAAGAAAGGAATCAAACCTAAGAGAAGTTAAATAACTTGCCCAAGATAACAAAGCTAATTAGCAGTAGAATAAGAATTCAAAACCCCATTTCCCATGCTCCCAAGGATCTGCCTTCCCACTTCGCCATGATTCCTCTACTGAATAAAAAAGGAATACAGTGTCAGAGAAAGAGGAAAAGCTAAACACATCCACTATAAAATTCACATCATACATGAGCCTATTGTTATAGAACCTGGGAGCACTTAGAAAGAAAATGAAAAGCCTTTCTCCAAGAGAATATATACATATATATTTTCCCCTAAAATAGCAGCAATTTTACTTTTTAAGTTTTGGGGGGCCATGGTGAAGAGGAGATGGAAAGTAAATAAAAATAAATATAATCTAGCTTCAGGAGAATCTTGGGGATGTCCATCAGATCAACTGGAAAAGTTGTACAAAGAATCGCTGGGGTAAACAAAGCAAGCAGGGCACATGTGATCACACCTGTTCCAGAACAATATTTGCTCCTTCTTCTGAAGTTTATTTAGCTTGTCTCCCTGTCGTGAATGAACAAATATCTCAACATTTGACAGTAATGTACATGATAAAACAGAAACTTCCTTGGACAGCAATCTTAATATCGTATTTTTGGTTGCACTGCGTCTTCATTGCTGCTTGGAGGGCTTCCTCTAGTTGTGGCAAGTGGGGGCTGCTCTCCCGTTGTGGTTCATAGGCTTCTCGTTGTGGTAGCTTCTCTTGTGCAGTGCAGGCTCTAGGGCGGGTGTGCTTCATTAACTGTGGTTCCCAGGCTCTCAGCACGGCCTCAGGAGTTGGGGTGCACGAGTTTACTTGCCTTAAGGCATGGGGATCTTCCCAGACCGGGGCTCGAACCCGTGTCCCCTGCACTGGCAGGTGGGTTCTTAACCACTGAACCACTAAGGAAGCCTGAACAGCAATCTTTACGTAATGATTTTGAGAATATTTAAACTGTAAATGGTTCCCTACCAGGTGAAGAAACATCCACACTGCTCAACACAGCTGACACAATTTTCCCTGGTCTGTCCCAGATTCACCTGCCCAGGTAAGGCCTGATGTTCCCCGCAGGCTATGCACCTCCATTCCTCACCACACATACTGTTCCCTCAGCTGAATTCCTCTCCCATTCATTGCTGGTATAACTGTGGTGGAACTTTCCCTGCTCCCTGTTGTGGACTTGGGCATCCAGATTCCCTCAATATACCCTATTACGTCTTGATTTCTCCAACGGGTAGAGTTCTTTGTTATTATGGCAGCCTGCCCCTTCCAACATTGCATCTAAGAAAGCTTTGAGTTCCTAATAGACAGATATCAAGTCTTAATGCTCATTTTCTGTCTATCCTGGGTCAGCCTGCTAACCCTCTAAAGGGCTTGGCCTATGGGAGAAATGCAGAAATGGTAGAGGTGAAATAGAGAACCAACATAAAAATGTTTATTTTTTAAATTTTAGACCACTGAAAACCTATTGCTTTTTTACCTACTTGATGTCAAATGACAGGTAAAACTCATAATCTTTTTAAGGACTATAATAAGACACTCCCTTGGCCCAAATTACTCAGCCTTGATAAAAAGCTATGTGGAGCTGTTCAGTTTGTTTTCTAAAATAGTTAAGATCAGTAAAATGGACTATCATTTTGTAAGCAATTGGCTATTAACAAGACTGGGTAACCAATAGGTACTTCCTTAGTGACTGACAGTAAATCCATGTGTTTGTACAAGTACTGAGTTTGAAAAAGTGTGATCAATACTTCCCAAATACTTCTGATGCCAAGTGAAGCATTTAATCATCTCTGAGGACTCGAGGGTGTGGTTACAGTCACATACACACGATGCTAACTCTTTCAGCTCTCCCGCACCCCCTGGAGCTGGGTGGAACACAGACACACCTTAATCCAAACAGCTAAGATGATTTCTAACATTTACTGAGAGTTCACAATGTGCCAGGTCCTGGGCTGTCATGTAGAATTTAATCCCATAACCATCCTATACATCAGGTGCTATTTTATTTCATAACCAGGAATCGAGGCACAGAAAGGCTGAATAAAGTTGCCCCTTATTCAAAAAGTCACGAAACAACAAAGCCATGATTTGGACACAAGCAGTTTGAACCTATGGCAATCCATCCAACCACGACATTCAACTATTTTCTTCAGACATAAATTAGTGCACCAATTTAGGGAAATAATGCAGTGATTGAAAAAAAACCAAAAGATCAAGGACTACTCCATCACCTTACTAGGCTACTGAAGTATCCAGAGAGAGAGAGAGAGAGAGAGAACAGACATTGATGACGCACCACCCCCCAAATGAAATGATGAAGAGCAAAGACCTCTGACCGTGACCCGAGGCCCGAAACAGTAGTCAAATCTGAGCAGCCTCCATACAGCCAGGAAAGCCACTTATTTGCAAACATCTATATTTACAAAGATGGTCTTTACACACACACACACACACACGCCCACACACACACGCCCACACACACTCTCTGAGAGTTTTTGCTATGTGCTAGAAACAGTCACAGTCTCAGACCTCTGTTAGGAAGGAGAGCAAACTGCACGGGCCACAGCAATATGGCTGATGTATGATGTAGTAGGAGAGGGTTCTCTCTTGAGGTCATTTGTTTCTTTCTTCAGAAGGAAACAAAACAAGGCTTCTCAAAAGTAAACAGGACTGTCCTTCTGCAATGTAAAATTAAGAAAAAGAAAATGCCATTTTGTTATTTATCTCTTAGATACTTACTCTGAAGATACAAGCTGTACAAATTCAAAGTGTCGACAAGCTCCACAAGGTCAGGAAGCATGAATGTTTTCTTCTTTATTGTAAGTCAGGAGGACAGAAGCACAAACTAATGCTCCCAAATAACTTCTGAACAAATGATCAAACATAAATAAAGAAGTGAGTCCCTAACACCAAAGTCCCACCTGTGCACAGGTGCAAAGAAGGCCCACTGTGGGTGGTGACTTGCAGTTTTTCTTCAGGAATAAATATGAATTTGGCCACAGAGAGGCTATGTGAGCCAGCAAGCTAGTCTAGTGGGCACTCTGCATCCTTATCACACCTCACTAAGTATGCTGGATTCATTCAGGGTCGGCAGGGGAAGTGGGCCATTAAAAGGTTTCAGCTATACTTTGCTGCACTTTATTGGTAGAATAATATTCTCCACTGTGTGCATCAATTTTGAGATTCTTAAAGAATGGCATGCCAATATCAAGAATCTAATATCCTCATAAGAAGCATTTTCTAGGCTGTTCCCCCTGGACTCCCCACCCAGGCAGAAGTACACACACACACACACCATCGTCCATTTCTTTCTTTTCATCTTTAAAAAGAAATTCTTCAAATAACAAGTGAAGTCTATTTTTACCAATTTCAATGGTAAGAACTGAAACTGAAGATAAAATGGCATTGATCACAGTTGCGTAGAGTTGGGTCATCTTATTAGACTGAACTTAGATCATTAATGTGGAAGTGACAGGCAAATGGCCTTTCTGTACTCAAATCAGAGGCTCTGTGAGGTCTTCCACTGTGCTGGGTGTGTGCTAAGTCACTTCCGTTGTGTCTGAGTCTTTGTGATCCCAGGGAACATAATCTATCAGGCTCCTCTGTCCACGGGCTTCTGCAAGCAAGAATACCCGAGTAGATGGCCACGCCCTCCTCCAGGGGATCTTTCCAACCCTGGGATCAAACCCGCACCTCTTGTGTCTCCTGCATTGGCAGGCTAGTTCTTTATCACTATTGCCACCTGGGAAGCCCCTGCCACAGAAAATCAGGCTGAATTTTGAAACACGGTTTCTTGACGCTTTCTGGGCTTTGATATCTTTAGTTATCTGATACTGTAAGTGTGTAAGTTACACACACACACACACACACACTATGAACATGCTGATTTCTTACTTCTTAAAATATTTAAACCACATTCCATATCCAGCAACTTATACAATAAATTTTGACCCGGGGCACTGGACTGGACTTGATGGTCAATCAGGTTCTTTCTTGTTCTGAGTCTACAAAATTCTCCAGTTGAAGCAATCAGTTCCCCAGCTAAAAGCAACCCAGCTCCTTCCAACAGAGTTCTGACCACAGTTGGGAAAATACTGAGCTAGAAGATCTCGAGGCTCTTTCCCTCCCTGATAGTCACTCTGAGTCTTTGATTTCATGGGGCAAACCAGATACCAGGATGAAGCCGTCTTTAAAAGGACACTGCATATGCAGGAGACCATGAGGGCAAAGTCTTCCTTTAGCTCTTGGGGAGACATATAAACACAGCCAGATTTCACAGCCCCTGACAAGATGGTCTGTTTACCTCAGGGAGAGCCAGGAACCAGACCAAGTGGGCGTGTCACCCAGCAAGCAGCAAGAGGGCAGGGGGGCCATGCTGTGGATTAGACAGACCCTGGCAGGAAGCGCAGCCCCTGCTGGGGTAGGAAATAGCAGTCCTGCCTGTTCCCATTTGGGACTTGACTCCTCACCAGCTGCATGACTCAGGACTGTTTCCCTATCTGACAGGCATCACAACACCCTTCAGAACCTCTGGTGGTAAGGACAAAGGAGTTAACACATGCAAAGTACACTTTTATTTTCTGGCACAAATTAATTGTTCACTAAATGTTAGTCCACATTATCATGATAAAAAATCTATCCCATTTCTGTTACACCGACTCTATGTAAAGAGGAACCATTAGTGCAATGCCTGACACAGTAGGGGCCCAACAAATTATTGTTATTATTATTGCCATTAAATGACAATGAATCAGGAAATGAAGTAGCTTTTCAATTATCTTTCAGTCCTGATCTCAGCAAAAGCACTGTCTCCACTTGTGGTGATCCCTGAACAAATCTCTCTTTTAACTGAGAAGGTAGTCTCAGGTTCCGAGTAGACTTGACTATATTGTTTCCTTTTTATTTTATTTATTTGAGGGCTACCTTCTATTTAGGAGGGCTTCTCAGGTGGTGATCATGGTAAAGAACCTGCCTGCCAATGCAGGAGACAAGAGACACGGGTTCAGTCCATGGGTTGGGAAGATCCCCTGGAGGACGGCATGGCAACCCACTCCAGTATTCTTGCCTGGAGAAGCCCCTGGGGGGCTACCGTCCATAGGGTCACAAAGAATTGAACATGAACGAAGCGACCTAGCACTCAGCAGCACTCAGCGTTTCTATTTAGGATGGAGGCTTCCCTGGTGGCTCAGATAGTAAAGAGTCTGCAATGCAGGGGACCCAGGTTTAATCACTGGGTCAGAAAGATCCCCTGGAGAAGGGCATAGCACCCCACTGCAGTACTTTTGCCTGCAGAATCCTATGGACAGAGGAGCCTGGTGGGCTATAGTCCATGGGATCCCAAAGAGTGGGACAGGACTGAGCATCTAACACTTTCTATTCATGATGAGGTACTAGTTTGCCATTGATGATAAATGATATAATTTTCTGTAAAAATATTGAAGAAAAGCAGAATGAGCCAAAAGAAGATATGAAGTAAAGAACAATGAGGGTGGTACTCAGATATTGTGAAGACCAGCAGGAATGACTGACCAAAACTGGTGGGGGGGGGTGCCCTAGAAGGAGAGACGGAGGCCGGGAGTGGGAGGTGGTAAGGCGCAGGGCCCACAGAGACCCTGCCCCCGGCATGCCATGGTTTCTCTGCAGGAGCCGCAGGGTGACCAGGGGTCAGACCCTGTGCATGAGGGGACTGCAAGGAATGGCCATGGCTCCCTTCCAAGGCAGAGATAGAATGACAAGGAGGAGACAAACCTCAGTCCCCACCTGGGGGTGGAGGCAAGAGCCAGAGTCCAGAACTCTCCAGGAAGGCAGGTCTTCCTGGAGAAGAAACTAGGTGTAAACGCACTGGACACAGAATCTACCCTGCCTCTCTCTAGAATGCATGTCACACGTCTTATGCACATCCTATTTCATCCCAAAGGGGATCTAAGGCTGCCTGCAAGGAGGCCTACAGCACAGAAAACATACAGTATTGATCACACGATAAAAGCGAGAAGAGGAGAAATGGCAGCATAGAATAATTTGAACGCAGGTTCACAGGCAGAGCTCTGGCTAAGAAGTCACACACTCGCCCAGGCTGCACCACACATGGGGACGGAGAACACGCTCAGGTGCAGGGCCACGTGCCCACGAAAGGAGAGCCGGTCCTCAGATTACAGTCATTCCAGATACTGAGGCCAGACAGTTATTTATCCCATTGGTTCTCACACGGATGACCCTGCCTCAGGCAATGAGCAATATCCTGAGAGTAAACATAATGGAGCTGGAATTATTGGGCAGCTTAGAGCAGCGCGGGTGTGTGGAGGACACGCAGAGTCTACAGCAGGTGAGGGAAGGAAGGGGTTGTGGGAGGATGCCGGCAGCGTCTCTCTCCCTGGAGGATGTGAAGGCCCGTCCATCCTCCACAGGCTGGTACACGCCTACTCTGCACCGTGAGTCAGCTTCTGCCGCTCCTGGTTTCAAAGAATGGAAGTCCTCCTTGGGCTGGCCTCTTCTGGCTTTCGCAAGCAAGATGGCTTTCTTCTAGGGCCTGTGCTTACATGGCTCGCCACATGAATTAGAAAATGGAGACATGTACCACAGAGAGGCTGAGTTAATGCACCCCAGCCCCCTAACTTACAGGGCTTCAAACCCTGGCAATCTTTCATTCTCGCCCCACCCTGACCCCCGTGGAATGGCCTCCATGAGCGAGCTCAGCCAACTTTCAGCCTCACCCTCACCAGGGGCAGCTCCTTCCAGGAACTGATCGTTTTTGGCCCCATCTACCATATGATCTCACTCTTCTCTACCTTCGATACCACTTTTCTCTTGCACAGAATGCATTTAACTCTTTTCATCTTTTTCAACTTCTCCTTGTCCTCCAGGCCCTAACAAAATGATGACCTCATGATAATTCACGTTCCTTTCCCACCTCCACACACACACACACACACACACACACACACACCCCAGCTCCTTAGGGCGTCATCACTACCCGAACCTGAACCCCAGTGCTTCTTGAGCATCTACTATGTGTCAGACCCTGCTCAGGACACTAGAGTCCAAACATCAGGGCTGCTATCTCTGCAGAGCTTACATCCAGTGGCAGAGTTAGGAAGCAAGCAGAAAAAATAAACAGCAAACAATTAATGATGAGTGACACAGAAAATTTTAAATGGTTAATGCAACAGAATGGATCACGTCTTTTTCTTGGGACCCCTTTAAATCAACTGTGATGCTCAACCAGTATTTGATGGAATGAGAGCAATATCAAGGGCTTCTCAGGTGGCGCTGGTGGTAAAGGACCCTCCTGCCAATGCAGAAGACATAAGAGACGCGGGTTCGATCCCTGGGTTGGGAAGATTCCCTGCAGGAGGGCATGGCAACCCACTCCAGTATTCTTGCCTGGAGAATCCCATGGACAGAGGAGCCTGGTGGGCTACAGTCCATTAGGTCGCAAAGAGTCAGACACGACTGAAATGACTTAGCGCGCAGGCACGAGGCAGTATCTACTGCTCACAATCTTTATCAGCCATTCTGTCCTTATGCCCTAGGGTACCTCGTTGTTTTAGGGAACCATTACGTTTACCTGCCACCCCTCATCCCTGTGAACTTACAGAGAGCAGAAGCTCTCATCACTCATAGCTCCTGCAGCACCCACTGTCTACTTATCTGCATTTGTTACAAACTCTAAGCATAGAGACGCAGACTTGAAGGTTGAAGGTCATCACAAATCTCAGGATGTTAAGAGCCAACTGGAAACTCAGTGGTGATCTAATCCAGCGATTCTACTAACTGTGTTTAGCAGAGACTAGGAAATCCCCAGATTCCCCAGAGGCTACTGCAGGGGCTGTGGTGGGTGAGGGCAGCCTGCGTGGGTGGGTGGGGTTCTGGGATCCCCACATCTTCCTCTTCTCTGTTTAATCCACAGGAGCTCTGTTTTGTCCATTTTATACATAGCAGTGGTGAGAGTAAGGGTTTTAAATTAATTTATCTATTTTAATTGAAGGCTAATTATTTTACAATATTGTGGTGGTTTTTACCATACCTTGACATGAATCAGCTATGGGTGTACAAGAGAGTAAGGTTTTATTCACAAAAATCTGCAGGAAATTCACAGAATCACAAGAGGGAAAATAGTAAATTATTTCTATTTGTATGCTCATTAGAGCATACAACAGACAGATGACTAGGCAGCCAGAGAGAACATATATGTGAACAGGTTAAATATTATATAGGACGCAGGGGGTACAAGCAGGAAGAGGAAAGAGGAGGGTATTACAACAGTAATGGGTGTGCATTCAAGGGAGGCAGACCTCTTCCTAGCCCCACAGTTCCCTCACTACAAGGCTTTCTTCTCTACAGCTCTCACCATCATTCTTCCTTTCCCTTATTCAATAATAACGTGTTGAGTAGTTCTATGTGCCAGTCTTTTTGCAGAGATAAATACATAGAATTGAGGACCAAGTTAAGGTGGGACAGAAAGGAATGGGGAGGGAGGGAGGGTGGAAGGAAGGAAGGAAAGGTGGATGGATATGGTGGAAGGAAGGAAAGTGAGTGGGGGTCCTGACATTTCCTGTCCTCCCTCTCATCCCCAGCACACAGGCACCCATGGTTTATCCAAAGCAAACGCCGAGTTACAGAGGATCCGGGAGGGCGAGAAGAAGGAAAAGAGCTCCTAAAATAAAATAGGACGAAAAGAAAGGAGAAATGGCAGCTGACTTGCATCTACTAGACTATTTTTAGTGGCCTAAAGAAGATCCTCTCCATGACCCTGCTGGATTACAATGCAAACAGAATTAGCCAAAGCTCTCCCAACCTTCTCTTCCAGGTCAGCTCATCACCAGGTCACTTCTGCAGCCACATCCCCTCAAACCCCATAACCTCCTACAAGGACGAATTCTAACATGTTTGACCTGAACATGAGTGGATGGATTTATTTCAGCCATTTTCTGCCTTTCTAATTGTTTCTCCTGAAGAAGTTTGAAGACCAGGTTGGCTTTCCTAAGCACTCAGCTTTCACTGTTTATTGCTTTGGTTGTTTTGCCTGCCAGTTAAAATGCTACCCATTTTCAGAAATGAGGAAAATGCTTCTGGCAATTAGGAAGGATGCTTGCTTCTAATGGCATCTTAACATTCTAAATTATTAAAAATAGAGAAAAGGACCAAAAAATTCTGAGATTGGCCAGTTCTCAGCTTCTCTGTGCGTGTTTCCAGTGTTTCTTTTTTTCATTAGGGAAACAGAGCACTTGAGCTTTAACAAGCTGGCTGATATGGAATAACTGACTTGAAGTACAGGACCTTCTAGGTATGGCAAATCTTTTCTAATCCTATTCTATTTCACCCAGATTCTCAATAATAACTATATCTTTCTGTTCACCTAAAGCCAAAATTGCCTTGTTGTAATAGGACGATTTTAATGTAAGACACGGTACACACCCTGTATGAAATTGCAGTCCTTCCCCAAACTGAAATTATGTGAATTGTAAAGCAATGTGGAAGAACATGTTGGAACAGTTCAACGTGGTTCATTATGAAACAAAATCTTCACTCCAATTACGATGATGTAAAAATATTCTTGAGTACTGGAAAGGAGGAGAAAAATAAGGACAATTTATGAGTCAGAGTGGAGGAACTGTGGGTGGTTTTTCCCCTCTCTTCTTCCTCACTTCTTATATAATGTAAAAAAAAAAGATATTATCTGTCTTAGACATAAATTTGCAATTGTATAAAGTGTCATTAGGCAACTGGCAGCATCTCTCTTGTATGGAAGATACATGAGGTGGCCACACCCAAAGGGAACCAGGAGTCTGACACTGAGATCCCTCCATCAATTTCCCGTAGATCCAAAAAAAAAAAAAAAAGATTCTGCCGAGAGACACCAAAAGAACCAGCCAATTTATTCCAAAATAGAAACAGGAAAATAGTTTAAGATGCTAAATGACTGAATCATCAAAGTGTCCAATTAAATATTGATATCATCAATTTGATTCTAAAGTACCCTTTGGTGTGGGAGGATGCAAGAAGGGAGTTCAGCAAGTACAAAAATGCAGCACGATTGGATTAGAGGATTATCCCTGGAGGGGCGCCCCCCCCCCCCTTCATTTCATCCAGTTCCTTCATCCAACACACACCTACTGACCACCTAGGTGGACGTGGGGCTGTGTTGGAGACTGGGGATAGAGGGGCGGACAAACTTAGACCCCACCCTTAATGAGCCAATGTCCTCCTCTAATGCTGGCTGCTCTTACCGCCAGCCTGGAGAGAATTACCCAGAAGGCCTCTTGAGACAACAGATGAGCCAGTGACAAGGAAACGTGCTGTGATCAACACATCAGGGGTGCTGAGTACACGTCCAGACTCTGAGGCTGTGTGACCACGGGCAAACCCCTTTGCTACTCTGTTTCCTCATCTAAACAGGAGGTGAGTAAGCTGAATGTCTTAGGAAGCCTGAAGCTCCATTTATTCTATGAGGCAACAGACTCATCTGTACTTGGGGTTTTCAGAGACCTCAAACTTAACTACAGAGACTTCAAACAATCATGTATTATATATTTGAAAGTTGCCAAGAGAGTAGATTCTAAAGGTTCTCATCACAAGAACAAAATATGTAACTATGTGAAGCGATCCATGTTAACTGAGTGTGGTGATCATTTTGCGGTGTATCCATATATAGAATCATTATATGGTGCACCTTGGGCTAGGAGAGCATTATATTTCAATTATATCTCATAAAAAGGGGGAGGGAGAACCCTAAACCAGAAACACTAGAATGTGGAGAAAATATAGGGCACTCTCGTGCCTATGAAAGCAAACACCTACCCTGTAGGGAAGAGAAGGAAGGAATTCAGGGAGTTAGTGATTGTAATATCCATGGAAAAGTGTTAGAGCATTGCAACCCTGAGTTCATGGAAAAGTGTTAGAGCATTGCAATCCTGAGTTCAAATCCTCTGCTTTGTAATTAAATGTGACTTGGAGTAAATGACTCAACTTTGTAACTCCGTCAGTTCCCTGATGTGAAAAGTGGAGTGTCTAATGCCTACCTCACTAGACTGCTCTGAGCAGGAAACGGGCTGGTATACCAAGGAACCTGCTGCCACTCTGGACACACAGAGGGAGCTCAGTCAACTTTACCCCAAGTTAAAATGATGAGCTAACAAGAATAGAATATGCTGGAAACTCTCACTAAGATTGATTCATGTTCCCTTTTCTATTCCCAGCACCTGGCATAGGTCAGCCACAGAGAAGGTGCTAGGTGAATAAATAAACGTTAAGGCTGATTAACTCATACTGATTGGAAACTCTGATTGGCAATTATGTATATACGATTAATTAAAAATGAGAACAGATTGGTTATTACTTTATAACTGCAGTTTGTTGGGAGGGGAAGTATCTTTCAAAATGTGAGATAAAACGGTGCTGAAAAGGTCACAGACCCTGGGATGCACCAACAAAACCGACCTCCCACACGGCTTCTGAGATGAGCAGAGGCAGACGCCAAAGGCATGAGTCACGGCCCAGCAATGAGGCAACCGGGACCCGCTGGAAGTGTGTGCTGTCCCAGTAACCGTCCCGAATGAGCTCTTCACTCATTGAACACACAGTTCAAAAGGTCCTTTGAGTAACGCCATGGTGCCCTTTGGCAGAAGAGAAGCAAACAGAGCTGACACTAAGAGCAGAAAATGTGAGCACCCTTGCTCACGAGAAAGTGCTCCAAGTAGAAAATGAAAGGAGATGGATGCAGGGAAAACAGCAAGCCTATTAACAATACCCTGATACACAGCACAGGACTGCTGCCCATTAGCAAAGTACCAGCATAGCAACGAGGAACATGCCAGCCTGCATTCAGGTAGCTGCACAATACACACACACACAAACACACATGCACAGACGTACATGAATCCACACACATGCATCACACATGTGTCCACATGCACAAATATGCACCCCAGGAAGCAGAAAGGGTTCTAAAATGAGTCCACTTTGAATCACTTTGGCGTCTGCCTTTATGATCCATTTATTAGGATGAGTGAGGGCAAATGTAGTGGCTCCCTGTAAGTAGGTCAGGCACCAATTGGTAGTCAACTCCACAGACCCAGGAAGATTTAATGAGCAGGAGACCAGACAAAGACAAAGATGGAAGGAGTGCCCCCAGTGCTGTCCCCAGGCACAACAATCTGGCAGCGGGTCCCAGCTCACGCCAGTTCTCTCACCGATGGGCCAGAACAAACTTTCCTAAACTCCTCAAATAGGATCAACAGTTCATGCTGAGCCTCGGGCCCTGGCTCTGACAGCAGGAGCGCCCAAGCCGGAATTAAAAACCAACCTCAAATCAGCGGGAGGTCGGGACTCGTGTAGCAGGTACAGAAAAAGTGCACAACGTACAGAGCGGTCCGGAAGGGACAGCTGCGAGAGCCTGGGCGTAAATAAAACCCGCACTAAGGTTGTGTCCGCCAGAGCCTGTTCCCGTTGCCGGGATCCCTCTGTCATCATTCCCGTCCCTCGTCCGGGCCGGCCACTGTGGCCGGCACCTGCATGCGGGCTGGATTGGTGGAGAGGCCAGGAGCATTAAATTCAGTGCCTACTCACTGCACCATCACAGAGGTCACCGCGCAGGCGCTGGCCACCTAGAGTCTTCCTTGAGAGGCAGGAGCCGGCCGCAACAGTGCCATCTCCAAGGTACCTGCCCTCCTCGATTCCAAGGCACCTCCCACAGGGACTCCAGAGGCTGCAGGGCTGTGAGAGGGTGCTGCCCAGCTCTGTGCCGGACAGTGGGGAGCGGCGGCCGGCCCGGGCAGCCAGGGAGGCGGCCTTGTGAATGAACGACTGTGGCGAGACACACACCCACTGCTAATGAGTCCCACACAGACGCCAGCCAGAGAGGCAGGAGCAGGCAAAGACAGGGGCGGGGCAGGGCCACCGGGGGCCCACCGGGGCTCACAGGCGCTGCCAGCATAGCAGGGACACTGAAACGTGTGTCCTGCCCTCCAAGGAAAAGCATCTTTGCCCCGCCCCACTCCTGGCCTAATTGAAAAGAAAATGGCAGCCAAAATTTTAGGGACATTTTTGAAAGGCAACTACTATCGTCTATTGCTCTTGTTTCATTGTTTTAAAGAGCATTTTAACATAAAAAATGTAAAAAGGGACAGATTTTCCAGGCTAAAAAGACACTTGGCAATCTAATACTTCAACATTGAAGGAAAAGAAACCTGCATAAATTTGCTTTAGAACTTTGAATACCATGTAAATTCATCCCCCGCCCCCTGCCACTATTTCCTTTGTAGATTTGGTAAGTAGTAAGGAGAGCAAACTCTGGAGCAAGTTGTCTGGATCTGAATTCAACCCCTGCTAGTTACTACTAACTGGACAACCTCAGACAAGCTGCCTTAACCTCTGTACCCCTCCATTTCTTCATCTCTAAAGTGGAAATAAAAATGGAACCTCTCTCATAGGGTTCCTGTATAGATGAAATAAGCTCATTCATGAAAAGCATTTAGCATACTGCAAGCCCTCCATGAACCTTACCTATTAACTCTGATCGTTATCAGTGTCATTAGCATGATCTATGTTCAGGAGTCAAACTGAACTTGGAGTTTAATGTTTGGGTTATAATAGTCCATTCTTTGTGTATAATCACAGTTATGGAAAATCCAATAATATAGAGGTATGCAGACCAAAATAGAAACAACTCAATGCAATTTCACGAGAAATCAAAGCTCCCAGAACTTCTCTAGCCTTTCTCCCACCCTCTCTCCCGAGGATCCAAAAAGGAGAAGACTGAGGATGTCCAGGTACCTTTAATTTAAATATATATATATGTTTAAAATGTTGTATTAAATATTGCTCACGTTGATCACTGCATGTGGAGCAAACTTTAGACCCTGCTGAGTGGCTCACTCACTTCATCCTGGCCCTGGTCTTGGCTGGGAGGTACTGGGCAAGTCACATTAATTACGGGAAGGGGAGAGGGCTGAGGCCTCCTGAGGCTGCTGAGCTTGGGACACGGGAAAGAGGAAGTAAACACCTGAGCTTCATTTCGGTGTGTCTCTTTGATGCCACGGTTATTTTCAGACAACTTGGAAGTTCTTTCATTATTCATAGGAACCACTGTTGAAAATCTGAAGCTAAGTCCTCGGACCCAGAGGCAGGGAGCACTCGCTGTTTTGTTCTAAATCAAACAGAATAAAGCAAATACGCACTGACTCCCGGTGACTCCCTTTGGGGCGTTCACTTAACTTTCTCTTCCCCTCGCTCCTCTGCCTGGATGTGGAAGCAGGGACAGGAACGTCACAGAGGACAGGACAGGGCTGTGCCTCAGCACTGCAAAACCACCAAGGCTCCCAAGGGCTCAAGTTGTGATGAGCGTAATAAAACAGCGCTTCTTCAGCATACCCACATTCACTGTCTTCAATGCCCTGCAGTAAAACTCCAGGAAAGGACAAGAATACAGCTGCTTTGGACTTAGTAACCTGGGGTTCAGGAAAGCCTGGCGTGCTGCAGTCCATGGCGTCGCAAAGAGTCGGACATGACTGAGCTACTGAATAGCAACCTGGGGTTCAGATGACGGTCCCTTCACATGTTAGCTGTGTGACCTCAGGCATGTGACTTAACCTCTCTGAACCTTCTTTTTTATTTGGAATGTGATCCTAACAGTGTCTACCTTAGAGGATTGTTGCAGTGAGATAATTCATATAGATTTTATGCATGATACATGAAAAATAACATTACCTTTCCTGAAGTTCAAAAAAAGCACCCAAGCACTTAAACATTAGTAAGACGCTCCCATGGACATACCCTTGTAATTTTCACCTCTGTTCCCAAGCCCAAGCCTTCCTCAGAGTGTGTGTGTTCCAAATAATATTCTTCCTAACTATTATACAAAATAATGCAGAACTTATTGTGGTGATATTAAAGTGTATTCCATCCTGGGGTGGAAGAAATGGTTAATATTCTGTATTAAAATGCTGATGCCTGGGAATATCCTTTCAAAAGGAAGAAAGCACCCCTAACCACACATGTACACGTTTACCATTCTCCTCCCGCACATCCCACACCCTCGAGCACAAAGCACTGTGTCCCACACATGGTGGATCCTGGCAAAAATGAGCAGACTGACTCTGCAGAAGGATGAGCTTGCCTGCCTGGTGATCTGCTCCTCGCTCCACCATTTGGGGCTGGGTACTGCCAGACTGGTCTGCCAGCCTGACTTGACTAAAGGGATGGAGGAGAGAGGACTGGAGGAAATGGCTGTCAGCCACGCCTTCAGTTTTCACCGAGGTCTGGAACAGAATATCAGACAAGCTTGCTTATCTCTGAATGAGACGTAGCAACTCAGGTCGGGGATTATAAGAATCCACACGTGACGGTGGCCACTCAGACAACACTGTCCAAAAGCCCTCACCAGCTCTCCATGTCAGGGGAGGGGGACTCTTCCTCAAATCCTACTTATGGGACCATCTGTGTCCCTGCCCGTGTAAACAACCCCTCAGCTCTCATTCAAGCGTGGTTGCAAATTTCCCTCTTCTGGACACTATTGCTCCAGGCTGTGGGCCACTGCAAAGAACCTTTCTTCCTTCAGGGATTTCTGTGTCTAAACAGGATTTATGATGATCCTTTGGCAAGGATCTTTGAATCACAGGCTTTCACAGTATAGCCAAAAGGGTATTTCAGGAGAATTTACCTCTAACAAGAAATATAGCCCTACAGATTTATCTCTTTTGATAGAACGGGCACAGCCCTGTCCTCCCATGATACTGTCCCTGGACAAGGCGCTACTGAAAAGCCAGTGAAACCACATGGCATCAAAGGAACAGCTCTGTCCCAAATAGCTGTGTGACCCCGAGGCAGCCACTGAACCTCTCTGAACAACAGTCTCATCTATAAAATGGAAATGGTTAGGTCTTCTTCACAGAGCCGTCACCAAGGTTAAATTGTGGCAGTGAGATAATTCATAAACACATGCTTGAATATGACACATGAACAATAACATTATCTTTCCCAAAGTCCAAAAAAAAAGCACCCAAGAAGTTGAACATGATAAGAAACTCCCTGGATATACACCTATTTGTCATTTTCTCCTGGTGCAGTTGAGCACTTGGTTTACCCCACACCTGGTTCATGGTGGGGGCAGGGAGGGAGCTTTGTATTTGTATATGTGTGTGTGCTCAGTTCTGACTAATGTGAGACCCTATGGACTGTAGCCCACAAGGCGCCTCTGTCCATGGGATTTTCCGGGCAAGAATATTGGAGTGGGTTGCCATTTCCTCCTCCCCGGGATCTTCCCGACCCAGGGATTGAACCCTGCATCTGCTGCATTGGCAGGTGGGTTCTTTACCACTGAGTCACCAGGAAAGCCTGGTAGGGCTCAGTACACAGTAACTAATATTTTCGCGAAAGGAGGTGTGCCAAGAAAGAAGGGGCAGTGACTGACTGCATAGCGCTCAGCCTTTGAGAAAGGCTGTGAGTCTCAGGTCCCCAGCAGGATGAGATTAGTGCTCCTGTGCCTCCGAGCATTTGCCAACAAGATGCCTTCCCCTGGAGGTGCAGTAAATTGTCTTTCAGATAGAGGAGCACAAATCCTGCCTCACCACTCCAGCACTTATTAAGCTCAAATTTCGTTTGTACCAATTCTAGACAATTTTCTTTGATTTATCTCCTACAAACCCCTCTTCCAACTCCTGCATCCCAGCTTGAAAGGCACGGCTGTCTTCACTTGTTCTTTTCTCTTCTTACAGGGTGATGCAAACAGACCGAAAAAGAAAACTGTCCTTCTCTGGGGCTCACTGAGCTGTTTTTCCACCTGCAGAAGCCATCAATAACCTCCATCAGTGGATCACAACCTGGAAAAATGAAGGCTCGGTGGAGAAATAAAAAAAGGAGACAAGACTAGCTCCCTGGGATCCAGCCTGTCCTGGGAGAGCGTGGCATTTCTAATCCTGCAGACACTTGGGAAGAGAAGTCTGGTCAACCCTATTTTTCTAAGGGGCAACTAAGCATCAGGAGAGTCTAATCAATCTCCAACAGGCATCTAAGGGGTATCAGGAGCATAAATGTGATGCAGACCTGCCTGACTGCACATTCCATACACTTTCCATAACGCCATGTTATTTCTAAGTGGAAAAAATATCCCCAAGGTTCTTATTCCTCAGCAAACAACCTATGCAAAGGTCATGATGAAGCCAAGACACCGGCAGGTGTAACTTCTGACTCTACCATCCCAACATATGAAAACCTGAAAATCACTTAATCTCTTTAAATGTCAGTTTTCTTATCTGGGGGGAAAAATGGGTATAAGCACCTTTATTGATGGTTACACAGGGGTAAAATGAGGTGATGGGGCAAAGAGCCTGGCACGATATAGAAGCTCATTACATGTGTGTCCTTTCTTCCTTGGCTCCAGAAGAAAATATTTGTTACCATAAGGTGCCTGTGGCAGAAACGTGAAAATTTAATGTAAAAAGGATAATTAATAACAATGAAACTGAAGCTATCGCATAGGCTAATTATACATATGGTACTCGAATGCAGAAACACAATGCCAACAGAGAAAAGAAAGGAAAAATAAAATTAGCAAATGCTCCATCTCATGCCCAACATATCCTCACAAGTTTCTCACAGTCAAGACAAAGAAAAAGTGAATTATGAGGTACCATAAAAGGAACCGTACAGGTTTTTGCAATCAACAAGGTATGCTTAAAGGGGGAAATCCTTTTAAATATTAAGTCATTGCACAGCTATAAAACTCAGCAATATCAAGTTTCCAAGCATTTGATGGGATTGATTGATAAAACAGCTTTAACCTTATATCTTTCGCTATTCTGTTCACCTTCAAGACTTTGCAGCATCTTACCTCTTCGTATCAAGGATAAAGCTGAGTCTTTTCAAATATTTTCGCTTCAATTCATGTCAGCCAGAAATGCATCTGTACGTTCTCTGTGTACTTAGCACCCACATTCACACCATTCACAGACATGGAAACACAGAGACATTTAGTTCAAGTGCTTCTGAAGCAGAAGGTGGCAATTATGTTGATCCTCTGATTCTCGGACTATGATCACTGGCTTGAGAAAACCCCACCCCTCCCCCGGGAAATACATCATCACTGAAGGCAAAATTATGGCATCGTCTGTTCATTCTTCTGGAAATCTCGTCCATATCTATATCTAGATATAAATACAGATATATATTCTGACAAAATATAAAAGTCAAAGAAATGTCCCAACACTGAGAGTGAAATCAAGAGAGCTAAATTGTGTGATGGTGTTTGTCTACAAGACTTCTCAGTTTCTTGCCCTCATTCTGCTGTTTCCATGTGTAGAAAAACAATTCACAGATCCCTACTAGGGAGTAAAGACGCATGTATTTACTGATCTCAAAACCTCTGCCTTCTGCTTAAGACATGTGATACACTAGCATTCCTGATGGGAGCAGGAACATTTACTATAGCAGTGGGAAAGAATGTGAAAGAATGTGAAAGTGAAGTCACTCAGTCGTGTCCGACTCTTTGTGACCCCATGGACTGTAGCCTACCAGGCTCCTCTGTCCATGGAATTTTCCAGGCAAGAGTACTGGAGTGGGTTGCCATTTCCTTCTCCAGGGGATCTTCCCAACCCAGGGATCGAACCTGGATCTCCCACATTGCAGGCAGACCATCTGAGCCACCAGGGACAGAATATCTTTAGTATTAGCATCAGCGACAACACTGTCCCTTAGTATCCAAGGGGGATTGATTCCCCTGGCCTACAGATACCAAAATCCATGGATACTCCAGTTCCTTACATAAAATGGTGCAATCTTGACATATAATCTACATACATCTTTCTATATACTTCAAATCATCTCTAGATTATTTATAATACATAATATAATGTAAATGCTATGTAAATAGTGGCTGGCATGCAGCAAATTCAAGTTTTGCTTTTTGGAAGTTTCTGGAATTTTCCTCCAAGTATTTTTGATCTGCAGTTGTTTGAATCCATGGATGCAGAACCTGTGGATACAGAGGGCTAATTGTATTTCATATTAAGCTATGACTGTAATAAAGGCATTGAGAGCCCCCAAAGGAAACCATGGACTCTCCGATTAAAATACAGTTGTAAAAAAATCCCCTGTCATACTGGAAGAAATGGATATTTTCTTCCAGAACTTCTCAGAAACTTTATAGGATGGTGTTATCAATCTGAAAATGTACAGAATTCTAGTCTAATAGTCATTTTGATGAACAACCCATCAGGCATTTATCAGGTGCTGCTTCCTCCAGGACTTTGCACTGGCGATCACGAGGCAGGTAACAGTGGATACTTCCATGATGGGATCCAGAAATCAGTCACTCAGAAGGAGTTCAGAGCCTCTTAGCACAGGGTAGAAACTGAAGGAATAAAGCCAAACATTTGGGAAATCTGTGGCAGCTGACTGCCTGATCTCAAACAATGTGTTATTCAGCCATTTTTTGTCACCAAGTTGCACAACAGTTTCAAAACGAACACCCACATGTGTGTTAAAAGTGACATTACTCCAGCCCAAAATGCCCACATTATTCCTAAACTAGGAGTGGTCTGAGTCATGCAAAGTTACAAAAGTAGGCCACTGCATGAATTCTGATAGAGCCTTTCGCTTGCAGAGGGATGGTGACGTCATTCAGGTAGACTCTACAACTGAGCATGATTTATTTACTAGGTGCTGGGGGTACCAAGGCATATACACTAGGTCTCTTCACTGTCTGCACAGACTCTACAGTCTATTAATAATTAGTGATCATTAATAGATAACCAGGAGGAAAGAACTGCTGCTATAGGAACAGTTGATCAGGAATAGCCTCCCCAACATATTTATTAAAGACGAGGAAGCCTCGAAGGACGAGAAGAGTTAATCGTGGTGGTGGTGGGGAGAATAGTATTTTTAAGTATGGTACTTTTTTGAACTACCATTTTTTTTTTAATTTTATCATAGAGAAAACACTGATTTTTTTTTTTTTTTAGTCCTCCCAAAGATGCTTTCTGAAAAGTATTTGTACATGCTTTCACTTTGTGTTATGAAATTTATCTTACTCTGCGTGTGCAGGCATATCTTCCCCGGATCAGCATTCAGCTCCAAGTCTTCCAGACTCAGCGATTACGCTCTGACGCTTAAACTCTTTTGCATGGTCTGAAAGTGGAAAGCCTTTCACAGCCTGGCATCTTCTCATTCAACTGAGTCCTGTGCCCTGCAGAGTGCGTGCTCCCATCACTCCAGATCAGCTCCATCCCTTCAGCCTGCCAGGTGTGTTTATGCTTCCGTCATTTGCACAACAGGCACCCCTGAAGGCCCTGAAACGACCTTTCCCTTTTCCGCAGGGCAAATTATGTCTCAGTCTTTAAAATCTATCTCTTTTCTCCAGCTTTCTCTGCCCGACTCATCAAGTGGAATTAATTTATCAATCTCCTGTAAACCTCTCTTTCCTTTGTGTAATTCTCCACTCACATTGCATTATGATTATCAATTCATTTCTTAGGTTTTGTTTATTGATATTTTTGTAATTACCAAATAACGTGTGCCTGTGAAGTCACTTCAGTCGTGTCCAACTCTTGGCAACGCTCTGGACTGTAGCCCGCCAGGCTCCTCTGTCCATGGAATTCTCCAGGCAAGAATACTGGAGTGGGTTGCCATTGCCTTCTCCAGGGGATCTTCCCAACCCAGGGATCAAACCCACGTCTCTTATGCCTCCTGCATTGGCAAGGTTCATTACCACTAGCACCACCTGGGAAATCCACCAGATAATGCATATTTAGTGTCAACATTTTTAGAAATAAAATGTATAAATGAGAAAATAAATATTTCCTTCCACTATTCCCCCCTTATTAAACACAAGTGAAAGCTTTCTTCTACTGCACCTAACCTCAGCACTTCTAAAGATTCTTCAGGAACTCTGCTATTAAAGGTCACTGCTATTGCCAGTTAGGATGTACAACAAACTATATAACCATTAAACATCCTACTCATGGACTGTTCAGTAGTTTTAATCTTTTCGTATTATAAATAACAATGCAGCAAACAATTGTGCATTAATCTCTGTCTATATACATGTGTATTCTATTAGAAGAAATGTTTGCAAGTAACATTGCTGGTACAAAGAGGTGCTATTTTAAAGCTCTATGTACATACTGTGGATTATTCTCCAGAAAAGATGTTTCAATTAACACACCACAAGTAGGGTGGAAATGCCCATTACACTCCCCTGTCCCTTCTTGGTAGCAACTGCTGCACCCATATATTTTTTTAAAAGGTGCAAATGCAATGTTGCTTGAGTTTCTCTTTCTTTAAATAGCAAACACAGTTGAATTTTTCATGTGAGTGTTTGCGTGTATGTGTGTGTGTACCATCACACGTACAATTCTGGGAGGTATATGATTAGGGGTGATGGTATTTTTTTCTTATCCCTTTGCTAGAGTTCTTCATTCAAATATTAAAATATTTCTCTAGCTCATATCCATTTTGAGTATTTCCCAGTTTTGCTCTTGGGTCATAATTTTGCTTGTGATATCTTTGATGTACAAAAGTTGGCAGTTTAATCTGTCCATTCTTTACCCTGGGATTTTTTTCCTTTATGATTGTTTCTTCACATGCCTTGTCCCTGATGTACCACGACCTCCATTAGGACAAGTGTCCTACTTTATTCATCTTTTTGTCTCCAGCGTTTTATGGAATGGCAGAGCCCAGCACATAATCATCCCATATATTATTGCCAGATAGAATTGCATTTTCTTAGTAAAACTCATCCCTCCAATGATTCGCTATTATATATGAAAGTGCACATGTTTAAAATTTATATATACTGAATATATTTCATATTGGATACACATTTATAATTTATATATACTGAATATATATCGTATTGGATAATACTGCATATATATGTGCCTCTCTATATTCACTACTCTATTATTTCTCTTAAATACTTAAACTGATCCTAAAATTGGTATGAAAATTTAATGGCATTGCGAGGATGAGCACTCAGTGTAACGGTAGTGCTAGGATGGTTCACACAAGATAGGGAGGGTGAGTATCTGGTATCAACTGCAATATAATAGAGCTGATGTAAATTGTGGATGACTTTGTCTATCAGAGTAGACTGGTGTTTGCCAGATAAAACCCCAGAACATCCCCAAAGGGAGCCTGGGCATGCATGTATTTTGGATTCTCCAAATCATACAATCTTATCACTCAAAAATCTTCACCCTGAATATATTCGTAAATAAAACCTAAAATCTATTCTTGTTGAAAACGTAGATGTGACTTGTAGTGTGAACACAAATGAGTTCAAAGAAATGTCACAGCAAGTCTCCGTAGCATTCCCGAGAGTGAGGGGAGCAGAGGAGATAGCGGTGCTGGCGACCCACTCTGGTCCACGCTCCACACCCAGGGCTTCCTCAGTGTTGCTGCTCATTTCAGTCCAACTTCAGCTCCCAGACTCTGCCCTTCCCACCTGGGCGGCATGCCACTCAGCGGCTGTGGACAGGAGGTCCCCACCTCCTGCAGGAAACCACAGGGCTGCTTGTCCACCCACATCCTTTTCAAGAAGGTTCAGCTTCCTGGGCTGTGCCAGCTTACATTCCTCCCAGTGGCATCCAGACATCTGGCCAGGTTCCCAGCCCCACTGAGCTCCGGGTGACAGCGAGGAAACTCACCCTCTAGTAGGTAATAGCTGCATAGACAGGAAGAGGCAGGGACACAGGCCTCTCCCAAGGTCCTCTGCTGCCAATAGGACAGTGTAGACCAGTGAGCCCCTCATCATAAAAGGGGAAACAGCTAGAAACAAGTGCCAGGCAGTGTCTGAGCAGAGGTGAGGAGCATGCAGACTGCAGCGCTGGACAATCGCAGAGCATACTGGCTTCCGCTTTTCCCCAACATCCACATCCAAACCCCGCTGTTTTTTCTCGTATGTGTCCATGCTAGTTGCTCAGTCATGTCCAACTCTTTCAGAGCATGAACTGCTACCTGCTAGGCTCCTCTGTCCATGGAATTCTCTAGGCAAGAATACTGGAGTGCATAGCCATCCTCTTTTCCAGGGGATCTTCCAGACCCAGGGATCGAACTAGATTTTCTGTATTGCAGCCAGATTCTTTACTGTCTGAGCCACCAGAGAAGCCCCCTGCTTTTTCTTGCCTCAATCCAAATGTGAAATAAAAAGTCCAGATTCAACTAAATTCCAGGAAAAACAGGCCCTCTGGGAGGAAAGAACCATTTGATAATAAACTTCTAGCATCAACTTCTTATAACCATTCATTTAGGCAATCATTTATCCATCCATTCATTCAAAACTTAAGCACCCAATTAAAAGCAGGCTGTACAGAGGATATTAGAATGGATTTTGGCATCAGGAAGGTCTGAGTTTAGTCAAGAGTCAACCCATGTTAGCTTGAAGGTTTGGACAGGCCACTTAACTGCTGTAAACCTCATTTTCTTCCCTGCCACCCAGGATAGGAGCACTGCAGGGGGTCAAATGAGAGGGTACCCAAGGGCATATGCAGTAAGCATGGCCCAGAACGCTCCCTAAACAGGAGATACTTAATTTTTTTTTTCTTTTTACATTTTTTTGGCCGTACCATGAGGCATATGGGATCTTAGTTCCCCGACCAGGGATCAAATCTGTGCCCCCTGCCTTGGAAGTCTTAACCACTGGAGTGCTAGAGAAGTCCCTAAAAGATCCTCTTTTAACAGGAAAGAACACCATACACATGTATTGAACGTGTCTCTCATGAGCACTGTACCAAATGACTTGATCCTTAAAAACAGGTCCCTGAGAGCTTACTGTTTCTATTTTGACAAGTAAGACACCAAAGCCTCTGAACTTTGAGGATCTCACTTGAATCACCCAGCAGCAACTTTTCATAATTGGCATTTGGGTCCAGGTTTGTCTCACTGCCAAGCCTGCGCTCTTTCCAAGGTACCTGACTTCATGGCTCAAATCTTGGTAGCGAGATGCAGAAAGAGAGAGGACATAGGGGCCAATCGTGACCAGTGATCACGCCCAACATGGTATCTTCGACACTGAGCCCAAGCATCACAGAGGCACCAGCTGATCTTACAGGTGAGGCCAGGGCTCACTCTAGGTCCTGACTCATTTGATAAGTTGGGCCTTAAAAGCTGAGCTGTTGGCATCACCAACTCAACGAACATGAGTTTGAGCAAGGTCCGGGAGTTGGAGATGGACAGGGAAGCCTGGGGTACTGTAGTCCATGAGGTCACAAAGAGTCGGACATGACTGAGGGACTGAACCGAATGGAACTGAAAAGCTGCGAAGAGTATGTCTAAGTGGTAAGAATGGTAAAGGCTGGCTAATGGTGAAAGACATCCCAGGACAATGGAAATCCCACACCTTTCCCATGCAAGCCATAATGGCAACTGAATTGTAGCTGAGGCAGGCTTCTCTTCATACAAAGATTCCCATAAATCAACGGCAAGGCGATGACTGAACTGGAATATCAACACCCTTAGCCCCTTATAAAGGATCTAGGCACTGGATGCTAGTGGTAACTAGCATCATGAAAAGAAATTACAGACACTGAGTGCCTCCAGGGAACGTTACACACCTAGAACGTAGTCTTAGCAATGAACAAAATAAACACAAACATTGAATCCGGGTCTGACTAAGACTCTCATCCAAGACCCAGTTTTCAGAAGATTAAGAGGACAGAGCCAAACTCCAGAGCAATGGTTCTCAGTTGGTGGCAGTTTTAGCCCCAAGGGACACTGAGCAGTATCCAGAGACATTTTTGGTTGTCACAACTGGCAAGGGGCTGCTATGGGCATCTAATGAGCAGAGGGAAGCTGCTAAACATCCTAGAATGCATAGGACAACATCCCCAAGAAAAAAAAAATTATCCTTCTCAACACATCAATAATGCTGAGGCTGAGAAGCCCTGTATTATAGGATAAATGATTCCATTTCTTCAGTGACAGGGAATGATGGAAGCAGACAGACTGAAATAAATGGAGAAGGACTATCTGAAGATAAAACAGGCAAAACTAAATTGCAGTGTCTAGGGATGAGACGGTGATCACCACACAAGTCAGCAAAGCGGTCACATTTCTGCAGAGGGATTGCCAGGTAAGTTTCTCCCTGCCTCTGGGAAGTGATGGTTTAGAGGTCCCCTCCTTGGAACAGTACACTCAGCTGCACAACTGTCTTTGTGTTTTCTCTGTTATAGCTAACAGGAACAGAGTCTAAAATTATATTAACAACAAAATTAAAAAGCTTTTCTTTTCTCACTTTGGCTAGGAGTTAATTGGCTTATAGCTACAGAATTTTTTTTTAAAGCATCACTTATTCATCCAAGTGCGTATTTTCTTTCTCCATGTTTCCCACAGGTACTGAAAACCTTATTTCTAACCTTGCCCACCCCTGTTGCTTATTTCTAGAGAACACCAAAGTCACACAGAGTGCTGAAGCAGCAAGTAGAATAATTAAGCATAGGTGCCCTGAGGTCAGATAACCCAAACTGTCACTCCATTCCACCATAGTTTACCCAAGCTCTCTGACTTGGGTTCCTTCTCTGTAAAATGAGGTAAGCAACTCTACCTTCCTCATGGGGTTGTTGGGAGCATCAGAGGAAGGGTTTTGTTCATGATAATAAGCATAATTACCATAAACAATATTATCATAAACATTATTATTGTAGACAAAATAAGATGTCTAGATTATCTTAAGAATACAATATATAACTAGAGTCTGAAAATATTTAGCTCTTTAAAAACTGAGCCCTTGATTAATCGCACACATGTCTATTCAGCGAGTGCTGAACCCGTGCTGAAACCCTCTGAGGCTGGGGACACAGACAGGTCCAGTCTCTGCCCTTCATCTTTCATAGGAAGACCTGAGATTCCATTACTGCAAAGATTCACTCAGTTCCATTTTATTACTGAAACTCACCACTTTTAGGTCCTACAATTACTTCCAATTTAAAATGAGGGAAGAAAAGGTCAGAAAACGGCAATGCATATCCATGGTTACAGGTCTTCTAACATTCTTTGGGCACTTGCTGATTACCGGGCCCTCAGAAAAGCCCTTTTCACTTGCTGCCTGAGTTAATGCTCAGAATCGCCATGTGAAAGAAAGGAACTCTCATTATATCTTTTTCAGATATGAAAAAAGTAAGGCTGCCAGATAATCTTGAGTGTTCCCAAAAGCTGCACAGCTGGAACATGTCAATACCCAGATTCAGCTGAACCAGCTTCAACTTAGGAGCCCATCTTTTAATTTCAAACCCAGTGGGTCTTGTCAGACTAGCTGGAGGCTACTTTTAAAAGACCAAACTATTCCCTTCTTGGTAGGACGATTCTCAGTTTTAAAGGCATCATTTGCCTAGGACATTGATTCTAAAATCTCTTCTGGATCTTTAAGTCTGTGAGCTTCTCTAAAAGGAATTGTGTTCTGAAGGAAAGTCCCGTCTCATGCTTTACAAAAATCACAAAGGTGAACACTTTTCATAAATGAAAGCATGCAGCTAGCACAAGGAGCCTGGGAATCCATACTCTAGACCAGTGGTTCTCAAACTTTATGAATCTTCAGAATCAACCCCCACCCCACATGTGTTCCTGACTCAGAAAGTCCCCAAGTGGACCATCCTAAATGCATTTCTAATAGCACCCCAAGTGGTATGGATGCTGCATATTTACTTTAATTTTTTTAAAAATTTTTGAGCCGCACTGTGTGGGTATATGTGGGTCTTAGTTCCCCAACCAGGGATCGAGCCCATGCCTCCTGCAGCAGAGGAACAGTCTTAACCACAGGATCACCAAGGAAGTCCCCCAGGGAGCACATTTTGAAAGTCAAGTCTTAGACTCATTCCTGCTGGTTTGGGAATACTAGAATGCTTATTCTCCCTTTATGAGTATCCATGTGCCTCTGTCAAGATGGCCTTTAGAAGTAAAGAATGAGATAGTGGGGGTGGGTGCCTTCTGAAAATGGACAAGCACTAATGCAGGTCTTCTCAAATTTTCTAGAGCTTCACCATCATCTGGAGACTTATTAAAAATAGAGCTTCTCAGAGCCTACACCTCATCCAGCCACACAAGGCCTGGCTTAGGGCCCTAGAAGCTTCTTTTGAAACAAGGTCCCCAGGAACGTAGAAGGAGAGGGTGTGCAAACGCTTGTAAAACAGACAAGTCCCAGGGCTTTTAAGGAAATAGGTCCTAAGACCCTTCACTCTGAAGGCCAGGGTTTGGCCTCGATATTGGGTATCCCACAGAACTATATGCTCTTAGATATTCCACGACAGAGAGAAACAGAAAGTCCATTTAATTTGTGTGTGTGTGTGTGTGTATGTGTGTGTGTGAAAACTTCTAAGTCAAATATTTGACTTTAGGACCTTCAGAGTGAATTTTGAATGAGAAAAAAATGGTGTCACTTGAGATGAAAGGGAGCTCTGGACCAGCACACTCTGGAATCTTTTGATTGAGAGCAGGCTTCGGAGTTAGGTGTGAATTGGAAATGTCCCCGAAGATAGGCATGGGGTAATCAGAGCTATTACATTTTGCACCTGATACAGGATCGCCTCCTCCAGCAATGACAGCAGCGCAGCCCAAGCAATTTCAACATCTTAATCACTTTCCCGTTCTTTCAGAATCCAGGGAATTTGTGTAATTCTTCATGCCTTCCCTTAGGAATTATGAAGTGTCAGCTACCATAGAGACTCTGCAAGTGGCTTTGTATAAGAAATGTTTGCAACAATTCAGAGGACTGTGTAACTGAGTTAACAAGTTGCAAGAAATACGTTTACATCCTGGACTGGAACTGATGGCCTGACCAGGAGAAGGTATCAAGCAGCACGGGCTGGCTTATTAATGCCAGTCATTCACCACACGCTGCTATAGTGAGCAAATTCTGAATTCCAGGCTCTTAACATTTTTGATTACAATTGATACAAAGGATGGAAATTAAAAACCCCACTGCTGGCTAAAGGTGAAAGGGAGGATTTATGTGAATTGATTGCGTTCAGTGAATTGATTGCGATATAACATGTCCCAAGTGATATCTCAGGGATGATACACTATTACAATGACTGAGAAAGTGAAATGATAATGGATTTTGCCAATCCTGTTTAATTGGGTCCTCCTCACAGGTAAGGACTATCTTTGGACCACAGCTGAATCTACTCTATAAAGTATCCCACACATGTATCCTTTGATAGCACCAAGATGCCTCTGTGTGAGGCCAACTCACTTTGATCTTTTCAAACCACCTTTTTACTAATTTTTAACAGTAATGCATTTTCATGGAAGGACATTTTTAAAATGCAGAGGTTTAAAGCAAATTCAAATTGACTGAATAAACAAACAAATGACTGAAAAATGAACTACTGATAATTTTATCACCCAATGATAATCATTATTACTTTCATCCAGTTTATTATTGATACCTCCTAATTATTTTAGCCATGCTCTTTAAAATTTAGTTTTCAAAGTAGAGATTGCAGTTTGCATGCAATTTTTATTACTCATCTTCTGATAAAACTGTATCACATTTCCATAGTATTTTTCCATATTATTAAAAATATCCTCATATATGTAACAAATGACTTCTCAAATCTAAATTGCATGAACCGTTACTATTTAAAGAGTTCCTCCTAGGGCTAGTCATTTAGCATGTTTTCACTTTTGACTCCAATAAAAAAAAAAATGTAGTGAGTAATTTTTAACAGCTTTATTGAGGTATGATTTACAGACCTTAAGAAATCATCTGGAAGAACCTTTCAGTGTGACTCTATCTTTGTGTTTCAGAGTGTTTCATAAGGCTAGATATCCCAAAGTAAAATAGTTAAGACAAAGGGTCAGTATATGTTTAAGCTCAAGAAACACTTTGCCAAATGCCCTCCAGTATTGATTGATACTCCCATCAGCAAATTATTAGAGTGCTCATCTTATTCTACCCTGGTCAGCATGAGCGGGAGTAGTATTATTTAAGGTCCTGTCACTTTTAATGAAAAAGTCAGGATGTCATCATATAGTTCAAAAATGGAAAATGCATTTAGGAATTTTCATTTTCACTTTTGATACACTTTGCTTTTGTCCTAGTCTGTTTAGTTTTTTTTTTTAATTAATTTTTTGGGGAAGTATAGTTGCTTTACAATGGTGTGTTAGTTTCTGCTGTACAGTGAAGTGAATCAGTTATATGGATACGTGTGTGTACTCAGTCACTTCAGTTGAGTCCAGCTCTCTGCAACCCTATGGACTGTAACCCATCTGTCCGTGGGATTGTCCAAGAAAGAATACTGGAGTGGCTTGCCATGCCATCCTCCAGGGGATCTTTCTAACCTAGGGTTGAACCCGCATCTCCTGTATTTCCTGCACTGCAGGCAGATTCTTTACCCACTGAGCCACCTGGGAAGTATATATCCACCCTTTTATAGATTTTCTTCCCATTCAGTTCCCCATAGAACACTAAGTAGAGTTTCCTGTCCTATACAGTAGGTTCTCTTTAGCTATCCTTTAGTTAGTTTTCTGTAACATGGTGTTCACATGGGCTTCCCTTATTGAACTTCTTGGTAATAATTAAGGCTAAGTGACAATAAGAGTAAGTTGCATGCAACCCAGGTAACAACGTTTCCTAAGCAAAGAGACATCCACTCCATCTCTGGGGTCCCAATCATGAGCTGCATTACCTTCACTAAAGATTTAACCTCTCAGCAACATTTTCCTTACCACTAGAAAAAGAGTTTAAACAGAAGATGATCAAACGAAGCTTGCAGACACTTAACCAGACAACTGAAACATCTCCAGGTCATTACCTGAGACAAGGAGTCTCATTTTTAAGAAGCTATGTTACATTTATTTAATATATACCTAGAATCAAATCCTTAATAAAAGTCATAGTTTGCTTTCAAAAAGTGTCTGCCTGGACATGCCAAACATTAATAATACTGTGTCTGAAGAATACAAAATGATTTCTAAATGTTCTTCTAGCCCTGCTAAAATTTTGTTCTTAAAACTATCAAAGAATGGCAAAATAACTAATTATTCCTGAATCACTCTCATGACTTATTCCATTCTCTTGAGGCATGCTGTGATTAAAAAAAAAATGAAGAATTTGTAACTGTTAGTTATCAGCACTTCATGTAACTTTTGATTCAAGTAACAAATAGCATTTCAGCTCTATGTATTCATTATGCCACTAAATTGCAAAGGAAAGAAGCCAATTCTAATGAATTGTAACCATAGTTTCCTTTGCATATTACATATTAGAAGTGGGTAGCACTTTAAATTATGGTACACAAAACAGCATATAATTAATTCTGAATAAAAGATAATGTATTCCTGCTAAATACGAGTTATTTTAAAATCTCTTAATGAAGAACTAAGCATATGCTGTGCTGCACTGTGAAAATGCTTAGCATATGTCGTTAGAGCCAACATTTTGCATTTATTATTATATTTATTTTCAATAATAATATATTATTTTAAGTGAACACACACACAGAAACGTAATCATCAACATTCCAAATGTGGAAAATATATGCAAATTACAGGAAACTTTTTGGCTCCCCAGAAGTTGTCACTAAATAACTTTTTGATGGCATGGTGCGATTGCAATTTGCAATAGAATAAGAAAAATGGAAGAGACTGTTACTTTTAAATCACAGAACATATGCACAATGAATTTTAAAATTCAGATATGGAGATAAACATTTCTATTCTGAAAATTGACATGTTCTGAGTTTTCATGGAACAGCAATGCTTAAATCTAGACCTTAAGTTCCATCTAATTTAGAATTGAGTTCCCTTTGTGACACTGTGCTTCTGGTTTTAACAAGAAGTATCCTGAAGTTACTCTCTTATGTACACTGAGCTTCTAATTGAGCATGATTATCACTATGAACACCACTACCATCAACACCAAAACAGCACTGAATCCTGGGCCATATCCTTTCTGCCGTACTCTCCCCACTTGTACCATGATGATGTCTAATGACCCTATAAACTAGCCATGTGGCCACAGACAAACCACCCCGCCTAAGTAAGCCTTAGCGCTCTCAGCTCTCAAATGGCTATGCGGAGGTCCTTTTTATTTCCAGTAGATCTGCCCTTTTCCTCAGGTCTTCCTGAGTGCCAACAGAAACACGTAATAAAACCAGATTTTCTAAACTCATATGCTTTCTCCTCTCGCTTCATTTAAATTTGGAGGGGGGGATGTGGATAGTAGAAATGAGCTCTGATGTGGCAAAAGCTTAGAATTTAAAACAAAATGTAAAGTTTATTTTTAAATTCAAGGTTCAGCTTCTGTTCCAGAGGAATAATGACTAATTCATCAGAAACAGACTGAACTTGAAGAAACCACTCCTTCCATCCTTCTCCAAACACCCCAGGTTTGGAGTGACTTTCAATGTATTTCTTTCTCAAGTACTAATGTACAGGGATGAAAAACTGAAAATGGGAAAACTTTAAAAGAAAATAAAGTAATTCATCACACCTTCCCTATATAATCGGAGAAGGCAATGGCACCCCACTCCAGTACTCTTGCCTGGAAAATCCCATGGATGGAGGAGCCTGGTGGGCTGCAGTCCATGGGGTCGCACAGAGTTGGACACGACTGAAGCAACTTAGCAGTAGCAGTCCCTATATAATTGCCACTGGTATTTCAGGATGATACCTTCCCATGCTCCAGTGTGTGCATGTAGGAAGTTGAAATCACACTGAGCCAATAATTCAATGGCATACTTTGCTCCTCTTAACATTTGATTCTAAGCATATGTCCATGTAGTTACATCTCCTTTGTGAACACTTTCAGAGACAATTACAGCCCACCATAAAAATACACCATAATTTTACAGATCGCCTCTTTTGTAGATATTTAAGCATTGTTTTCCTTTTTTTGCCATTGTTGCTATGATGAATATTTTGTGCATCTAACTGTTAGCACTTTAAGCTACTTTAGTATTAATTCCCCAAAATGTGAAATGAATATTGTAAAAATCTCAGCAGAAATAATATCATTACTCCAAAATAACTGTAGCAGCTTATTTTTTTCCCACTTAAACACTCCTCCTTAGCATTTTCTGTGATCTGTTTTGATCCTATCTCAGCTAACCAGCACTGTTACCAATGTCCTAAGTGTCCCATAGCCCTTCCCTCTACCGATGTTACAGTGGAAGAGAGAATTTTATTTCTATATACCTCCTCCTCCTCTAGACTAAGCTCTTCTGCAGGAAGATTCTAGATGATTAGGCATCCTAGCCCCAGTCCCTTGCTTAAAGTCAGGCACATAGTAGTTGTCCAATAAACATTCACTACATTAATGCACCTTGAAAATTACTTATGGAGTCCCATCCTTGTCCCACAGATATCAAAGCATCTCTTGCCCAAGATGTAAAGATCTTTTTCTACTTATTTTTTCCTTTATTTATATCCTGGCACATTCCACAGAGAATTTAGGGCAGGGGACCTCTCTCTAAATCAGTTCTGTCATCTTATGCTACTGCTGAGATGAATTTGCAAAGGACAATGCTATTCTTTCAAATGTCATTGTAACTGTTCAGTTTGCAAGGAGGAAGAGGAACGTCAGAACATGTCACTTCCTCAGAGATGTCTTCCTCACTGTATATGTGTGAGTATGTGTGTGTGTGAGTGTACACATCGGTATGTAAATACATATGTGCCGTGTAGGCAGTTTTCTGTTTGTGCTTGGGCTTACTGTTGTCCTGTTAAAGGCACTGGTCTCTTCATAGGGCTCTTCGAAAGAAATTCTACTGGCATCAGTGCCAAGGAAAATTTTGTCTCACCTGGAAACAAATGCATTTTTCCTTTGTGGTGGTTGTCTAACTCTTGGTGTTTCTCCAGCTGCTTTGGTTACCAGGAAACAATGCCATACTTCATAAATTACAGTGTGTTTCTCAGTGAAGTTCCTTGCTCCACCTTATAACTTTACTTTTGCTTTCCTCTCATCCTAATTTCTTTTAAACTTTATTTTTTTGAAATTTTATTGCAGAGCTGGTATTTATGAAGGCCATTTCAACTTGTCTTAAGAACAGGAACAGCCATAAATAAATGGAAAAAGTAAATAAACCATACTGTCTGAGCTCTTCACCTGACCAACCTCCAGGAATCTGATCACCTTTCTCCTGGCTGCCTGCCCAGAGCTTTAAGCCCTAACACACAGTAATTCCTTATGAAAGCAGAGTTGGTCCTCACAGTCATCCAAGGAGCATATAATCAAAGAACAGACTTCTAGCTAATTAATATTGCTTTCAGTTACTCAACATTTAGGAGACCTTTTTATGGTTTTAAATGTGTTGCATTACAGAATGTATAGAACAGACTGAAATTACCAATTTAATGACAGCTTCCTCCTCCAGACTACCAGCACTTTAATATGAGACTATGATAGCTTTGCCTTGGTGTGCCTAGTACTGAGCACTGTGGCTATCAACCTTTTTGTGTATAAATGGATGCTTGTTAAAATAGCTTATGTGTGTACGTGTGTTTGTACACATACATGCACATATCTCTGCATGTATGTATCTGTATTGCCTTCCACTGCACAAGCCTCTCTCAAGCTAATCTCACCAGAACCTACGAGGCAGTGTGTTATTACCTCTTGTGCAGTTAAGTCACAGAGCCACTCACATGGCTCTTACACAGCACAGTCAGGCTTGGAGTCCAGGCTGGCCTCACTCCTAGCTCTGATAGTCTGCTGCATTGCTTCTCCATGTGACATCATAGTGAGTTGCAAGATGGAATCACAACTAGTGTGTTGTATACAAAAATGTCTCCAAACATGGAAAACTGATGAGCTGTAGATAGCTGGGCATGGCCAACCGTACTCTCATGCTGTTAGGAAAAATACCGTATTTTACATTCCTTCACACTCATTATGCATCTTTTAAATGGACTGCACCAGCTAAAATACAGGTTTTAGAAAGAAAAATATGTAGTTACTACATGTGATGGTCAGTTTTATGTGTCAGCTTGGCTAGGTTGTAGTCTCCAGCTATGTGTCAAACACTAATCAAGGTATTGCTGTAAAGGTATTTTGTGTTTTTTTTTTTTCAAACTATAAGCTTTTTATTTTGTATTGAGGTATCAGTTCAGTTCAGTTCAGTCGCTCAGTCATGTCCGACTCTTTGGGACCCCATGAATCGCAGCACGCCAGGCCTCCCTGTCCATCACCAACTCCCGGAGTTCACCCAGACTCACGTCCATCGAGTCAGTGATGCCATCCAGCCATCTCATCCTCAGTCGTCCCCTTCTCCTCCTACACCCAATCCCTCCCAGCATCAGAGTCTTTTCCAATGAGTCAACTCTTCGCATGAGGTGGCCAAAGTACTGGAGTTTCAGCTTCAGCATCATTGTTTCCAAAGAAATCCCAGGGTTGATCTCCTTCAGAATGGACTGGTTAGATCTCCTTGCAGTCCAAGGGACTCTCAAGAGTCTTCTCCACACCACAGTTCAAAAGCATCAATTCTTCGGCATTCAGCCTTCTTCACAGTCCAACTCTCACAACCATACATGACCACTGGAAAAACCATAGCCTTGACTAGACGGACCTTAGTCGGCAAAGTAATGTCTCTGCTTTTGAATATGCTATCTAGGTTGGTCATAACTTTTCTTCCAGGGAGTAAGCGTCTTTTAATTTCATGGCTGCAATCACCATCTGCAGTGATTTTGGAGCCCCCAAAAATAAAGTCTGACACTGTTTCCCCATATATTTCCCAGGAAGTGATGGGGCCAGATGCCATGATCTTTGTTTTCTGAATGTTGAGCTTTAAGCCAACTTTTTCACTCTCCTCTTTCACTTTCATCAAGAGGCTTTTTAGTTCCTCTTCACTTTCTGCCATAAGGGTGGTGTCATCTACATATCTGAGGTGATTGATATTTCTCCCGACAATCTTGATTCCAGCTTGTGTTTCTTCCAGTCCAGCATGTCTCATGATGTACTCTGCATAGAAGTTAAATAAGCAGGGTGACAATATACAGCCTTGACGTACTCCTTTTCCTATTTGGAACCAGTCTGTTGTTCCATGTCCAGTTCTAACTGTTGCTTCCTGACCTGCATACAGATTTCTCAAGAGGCAGGTCAGCTGGTCTAGTATTCCCATCTCTTAAAGAATTTTCCACAGTTTATTGTGATCCACATAGTCAAAGGCTTTGGCATAGTCAGTAAAGCAGAAATAGACGTTTTTCTGGAACTCTCTTGCTTTTTCCATGATCCAGCAGATGTTGGCAATTTGATCTCTGGTTCCTCTGCCTTTTCTAAAACCAGCTTGAACATCAGGAAGTTCATGGTTCACATATTGCTGAAGCCTGGCTTGGAGAATTTTGAGCATTACTTTACTAGCATGTGAGATGAGTGCAATTGTGCAGTAGTTTGAGCATTCTTTGGTATTGCCTTTCTTTGGGATTGGAATGAAAACTGAGCTTTTCCAGTCCTGTGGCCACTGCTGAGTTTTCCAAATTTGCTGGCATATTGAGTGCAGCACTTTCACAGCATCATCTTTCAGGATTTGAAACAGCTCAAGTGGAATTCCATCACCTCCACTAGCTTTGTTCATAGTGATGCCTTCTAAGGCCCACTTGACTTCACATTCCAGGATGTCTGGCTCTAGATGAGTGATCACACCATCATGATTATCTGGGTCATGAAGATCTTTTTTGTACAGTTCTTCTGTGTATTCTTGCCACCTCTTCTTAATATCTTCTGCTTCTGTTAGGTCCAGACCATTTCTGTCCTTTATTGGGGTATAGCCAATTAATAATCTGGTAATTTCAGGGAAGAGCAAAGGGACTCGCCATACATATACATGTATCCATTTTCCCTCAAACACCCCTCCCATACAGGCTGGAACATACCATTGAGTAGAGTCCCACGTGCCATACAGGAGGTCCCTGTTGGTTATCCATTTTGAATATAGCAGTGTGTACATGACCTTCCCCAACTCCTTAACTATCCCTTCCCTCTGGGAACCATAAGTTCATTTTCTGTGAGTCTCTATTTTGTAAGTAAGTTCATTTGCATCATTTATTTTCAGATTTCACATATAAGGGATGTTATACGACATTTATCCTTCTCCATCTGACTTACTTCACTTAGTATGACATTCTCTGGGTCCATCTATGCCGCTAAAAATGGCATCATTTTATTCTTTCTAATGGCTGAGCAATATTCCTTTGTGTATATATGTACCACATCTTCTTTATCCATTCCTCTGTCCATGGACATTTAGGTTGCTTCCATGGCTTGGCTATTGTAAACAGAGCTGTAGTGAACACTGGGGTGCATGCATACTTTCAGATCCCGTTTTTCTCCAGATATAAGCCCAGGAGTGGGATTGCAGGGTCATATGGTAGCTCTATTTTTAGTTTTTTAAGTTCTTTATAGTGGCTATAAGGCATTTAGTTGATGTAATTAAAGTCTAGAATTAATTTTCTATAAGTAAGGAAGATTATTCTAGATAATCTGGATGGGCTTGATTCAACCAGTTTAAAGGCCTTAAGAGGAGAATGGAAGCTTCCTAATGAAGAGAAGCTCAGTGTCTGCTCACACCCTACAGCACCTGTCTGCCTGTCCTGCCCACCTGCCCTGTGGGTTTCAGACACGCTTCACCAACCCTCACAATAGCTTAAGTCAATTCCTCTCAATAAATCTCTTAATATATGTATATCCTATTGATTCTGTTCGCCTCATAGAATCCTGGCTGAGGCTTTATGTGTACATCAATATTTACAGATGGGAAACTACAGAAGATTTCAGATTCAAAGAAATGGAGAGGGTTATGCAATCTCCCAGCAACAGCCAAGGACACATTTTAACTCCCCCGAAAGACAGCTGTTGCCTTACCTGTATCCAAAGGCCAAATTTTAGATTCCTTGAGAAAACCTAAGAGACAATGAATTTAAGGAAGCTGGATTAAAGGAGCAACCAGGGTGTCTCCCCCAGAATGGCATTTATTGGTGATGGCCAAGGTGGGTAGACAAGTGCTGTGTTTAATGCCCTTTGAGTGAACTATCCCCTGTACTTCCACTAAGAGTTAACCCCTCTTATGAAGGCAGAAATTCAAATTTAATGTAAATGTATTTTGGTGACATGGATATTTAGTTGCTTTTTTTATGTCGTCAGCAGTAAAAATCTAATAACTTTCTCCCTCAAAGCAATCTTGCAAATGTGCGTGGGCTATATTCTTCCAGGCATCATCTCAAAGTTTCTTTCCATTACTCAGAGGAACTATATTCTAATAAATGTATCCATTTCAACCATTTACTTGAGCAAACTTGTTCTACCCATTCATCCACCTCTCAGAACCCCAAGAGATGTGTACCACTCTCCCAACACATCACTGCTAAGACAGACCATCCTGGGCATAAGCCAGGGAGAAGACGCAAAGATGAGGCGAGGCAGGCATGGATTCACGTGCTGTGACAAAGAGGCCCAGAGTCCACTCCAGGCCAAGTCCTGACCTCACCTGTGTTGCTGATCAAGCTCCTTTTGCTCTCTGGGGCTGTCCTTCAACATGAAGGGGACCAAACTCTCAGGACAAATGTCAGGATTCCCAGGAATCATTCATGAAAGATTTCAGCCATGACACTGATGTCTTGTCCTCCTTTTCTCCCTCCCCTCCTTTTCACTTTTCTTCTTCTTTTATCTGTTTTCCTTCTTCCCTTCTACTCATTGCTTTGCAGGCCTCCAATAATGGGAACTAACCTTGCAATCATCTTCCTCATTTTCATCAGCTGCAGTCCTCAGCCGGGATGGGCAGGGAGAGTGGCTGTCATTCTCAAACGTCAGTCACTTCTTAACCCATCCCACAGATATGTTTACTGATGGCACTCATCACTACTGAAAATACTTTGTTTACTTGTTTATATTTTATTGTCTTTTCCCTCAAACTAAAATATAAGGTTCATTAGAGTAGAAACTATGTCTGTTTTGCCCATCCTTCCTTTTATCTCCAGCCTGACTGATTATCACTGTATCATGAATGCTTGCTAAATGCATGGAATTGATGGGTAACACATCTTTAATCTAATGTCTTTTGCTTTTACTCACAGGTAGCCCACAACGCAAGGTCTGAAGCATGCATCGACGTTAGCTCGCTGTACTTTGGGAAGCCAGGATTACCTCTGGTTGGAGGAAAGAATGGCTTTGTCTTGGCCAGCCCCTTTCTATGGATACCTCTGTTAGACCCAGCTCTGGGGTGGAAATGTGGGAGAGCTACAGAGGAGGCAGGAATTGTTAAAGAAGGGATCTCAGGAAGTTGTGGTTCAAAAGGTGCCAAGACAGACATGCGGCCATGAGCCCATCTCCTGGGCCTCTCTTGTCTCCCTCTGCCTGGGTCTTGCACAAGCATGTTCACATGTGTGTATAACCACGTGGCTCAAGCGACACACTGCATCTCCCTGGAGTTCATACTTTATATGAAACCCTCTCTAACCTTCACATGAAAGAGATTTCCTGGATAAACTTGGCATTGGAAGCAACTGGGTTCACTGAGTTATCACATCTTCTGGGTTAGCTTTGGACCTGTCTATCTGCACCCTTCTCAGGGCTTATTTAGGATGTAAATACTTATTTTAAAGGACTGTGTATCAAAGGTGAATAAACACAACCTTAAGTGAAAGTTATAAATTCACCAGTACCAGGGGTTAACAGGATCATTATGCTGATATTAACATTTCACTATCGTATCATCACCATCACCATCACGTGGTTACAGTATTGTAGAAGAGCCCTGGAGAAGGAGACAAAATCTGTGAAGTCTAAATTCAAGTTCTGCATCTTGCCAGCTGTGCAATGATAAGCATGTTATGTCATCTCAGCCTTTAGTTTCTTTGCCTGAAAATAAAGGTGAAAGCACAAGGTTGTTTTGAGAATAAAATTAGATAACATAATAACATATCTTACAGAGTACCTCCCTCACCCACAGTTGTTTAAAATTTTTTGTTGTATACATTATCCTTTGAAAAATTAAGACCTGTTCTATCTACACAGTATCCGTTAGCTACAAGTGACTACTGAGCTCTGAAAATGTGTCTCGTTCCAACTGAGATGTGCTTTATATATACAATATTCAGGAGGTTTCAAAGATTCAGTATGAAACAAAGAATGAGAAATATCACATCAGTCATTTTATATTAATTAAACATCATAATATTTTGGCTACATTGGCTTAAATGAAATACATTATTAAAATTGCCACATATTTCCTTTACCCTGTTTTAACTGGACTTCTAGAACATTTTAAATTTCATCTGTGGCTTACATTCGTGGCCTGTATTACTCGTCTATTGCAGAGCATGGGCATGGATAGAACTATCATTCCTGAAATTTCAGTGATCAACATACAAAAGTTCAAAAACAAAGGATTTCCGGGAGAAAATTGAGTTCTCAACATCCTCAGAGCTATGCAAATATGCTTCATACTGAGAAAGAGAGCATTATGTCAATTTTTTTTAAGAAAGTACAGCATGAAACCTTCATAGACAATTGAAAACTAGTTCCCATCAAATTCAGATTAGAGTTTGATGTGGAAGAGAGAAACAGTAACACTTAGCGAACTTTAGTAGAGGGAATGGAAAGGAACAATGGATTTGAAGTACTGGAACTTGAATACAAACTCCACAGTGTCACTCACTTGCCATATACCCCAAGGCAAGAGTGCGTAAACTCGCAGTGCCTCTGCTGCCTCTCTGCAGAACGGAAATAATAATACACTTCTCATTCATAGGCTTATCAGCTACCAAGGACTAGGTACTCATTTGGATCTTTGTAGATACTCTGGTCAATGCAATGGTGCAGATGAGGAAACCAACAAACACACAAATTCATAAGTTATATACCCATGGCCAGACAGCTAAAAAATAAAAAATGGTAGCAGCGAAATCTCAGCCTTCTTAGTCTGAACCCCCTTCACATGTGAGCTTTTAATCACTCCTCTACACCTAGATCAGACTTTCACTGTTGTCATGAGAATGCAGACAGTGGACTTATACTATCAAGACCATCAAGGAAGGGTGCATATTTTTACTGCTGTTGTGAAGGCATGACAGACCACTGAGAGGATGTTGCATTTAAATCACTCTGTGCCCATTAGCTCAGAGATATATATATATATATATATATATATATATATACACACACACACACTGGAGTGGGCTGCCATTTCATTCTCCAGGGGCTCTTCCTGACCCAGGGATCAAACCCAAAAGAGAGACCCAAAAAGAGGAGGAACCTACATTGACTGTAGAAACTCAGAAGTATAAGCAGTGTCCTGGATGCTGCAAAAATTATTGAGTGCTTTTGGAGAAATAACGTTCAGAAGTTAACCTATGAAATATGAAACCAGAAGATTTGTGGCCCCACAGATAAAAGATTTAAAACCTGTCTCTACATGCTCAATGCAATGAGTGACAGAAGTCTTCCCAGTTCTTTCCCGAACTGCACTGCACCCCCAGGCTCACCTTTGTCAGCACAGCTTCCCATCACAACATCTTTATTCAAGATGAAGCTACAGGGATTGAGAGAGTTGCACGTGACTTAGCAACTGAACTACCACCAGGAATGTCACAGAGATTGAACTATTTACATCAAGGGTTGCTTTGTCTTGCCTTGTTTTTTCTAAGAGACCCACCAAGGCACTGGGAATAAGGCTGAGGGGGAGCCAGGTATAGTGGGAGATGAGGGAATACTCGTAGCTGGAGTGAGCCACTGCCAGGAATGGTCCTGAGGAGGTCCCCCGAGGCCGTGGCTGGGTCCAGCACACTGGATGAGCTCCATCTACACGCCCACGTCACCGCTCGGACAGACATGGAGGAATGGTCACACCTCAGTAACTAGCCAACCTGGCACCTCTGCAAGAGTCATGATTATTTCCGACAAACTCATTTCTTGTTCAATTTGATATGAAAATTAAAGTCGTATTAGCACAATTTCTTGCATTCGAGAGCATGTGAACAGCACTCTCGACGCTCTCCTGTAGCAAGCCCAACAGAGCCCTGAAAGGAGGCGCAACAAAGCAGGTAAAGTTACTGTTTCCAAAACAGCTCTCTTTTCCATCCAAACAGGCCCCTCACAGGGAGGCGTGATCAGTGAACCAAGCCAATATGATCAATGTAACTTTCTCAGAGAAGGAAATCCATCTTCAGAAGAAATAGTCATCAAATCATTTCCCATGCAAATGTGAAAACGGGGGAAACAATACCAGAGGTAGTATCAATATTTTCAACATAAGCAAAGACAGGCAATCTTTGAAAAGGGATGCTATTTGCATGAAGTTAATTCATATTCTTGCCCATAAAGCTTTTCTTACTTCATTTTTTAAAAGAAGCATTGGTTTAAATGAGGCAGGAGACAGATTTTGGAGGCTCTTTGCCAGAAAGTGAAAGTGAAAGTGAAGTCGCTCGTGTCTGACTCTTTGCGACCTCACGGGACCGTAGCCTACCAGGCTCCGCGATCCATGGGGTTTTCCAGGCAAGAATACTGGAGTGGGCTGCCATTTAGCTGAGAATTAAATTCTGAGTCCCCAGTGACCACCCATTTGGTATTAACTGTCCCAATGAAAATCTTAAGTCCAGGAGCTGGGTTCAGAGGAGAAAAATACAAGCATTCTCTGGGTCAAGTAGAGTGACTGACTTTTTTTCTTTTTTCTTTTTTACTTTTTAAACAGATCTCAGCTGGTCTCCCAGATCCCTCCTGTGTGGGAGACAATTTTCCACTGGAACCTTCTTACTCTACATAAGAGGAAACAAATCCAGACAAAGGAAGCGCATTCCCTCTTGTCCAAAGGTGAGTTGAACAAATTAGGGATGAGAAAACAAGATGGGTCAGGGGGAATACAGATGAGAATGCTCCAAGGATATGAGAGCAGATAAAGAAATACAAAACACAGAGACCCTGTGGACTTCATCTCTTTGAACAAGATTTTGCCAGGTTGGTGTTTGTGATTGCATTTGTTTTCCTGTCCTACCCTGGAGTGTCAAATCTGATGCCTCTTCGAGTCCTCTTCAAATCCTGTGTAGATGATTCGTTTCTCTCTCAGAAACCTAGGTCCTTATTAATATGTGTGATGGCAGCTGTAATTTGACTTTACTATCTTCTCCCACCTTTGCTATCAGAAAGCAGACAGGGCCCATTGATGGGCTTACATGTCTTCTCTCAACACCTCCTAGAAATACACTGTGACCCGAGTGTCAAATAAATGTTCTGATGTGCCACTCTTGGTGGCATCTTCCCTTCAGCTATGCCAGGGCTGGACGGGAACCAAAATATCAAGAGAGAACATGGATCATGGAATCACAGCTTCTTTCCTGCCTAACACATCTTTTAAAATATCTAAGTCATGAGCACAAGACATTAGACATAATATTCGGTGTCATCTTTAAATCAGCCTGGGCGGAAAGAAAGCCAAGAATCTGGCAATTCAGGATACATTAGAAAAGTCTCAGGAAAAGCTTTCTGGTTCTTTCATGTCCTGAGTTCAAATGCTTTGCAACTGCCTATCAGTGTGAAGTTGGGGCTTCTATTTATGGAGTTTATTGGGAAGATTCAACGAGGTAATTTCTAGAAGACTCAGTCCCAGGCACTCAGTAAGCACTTCACAGATCATCCACCCCCATTCCTCACCGACAGCCAGTAGCAAGTTTCATGAACCTATCCTGGAAGCCTCTTAAGTCGGTCCTGTGATAACAGAGCAGTGAAGAATGCAAAATCTTCCTGTTCGAAACCCCAATTGCCCCCTTACCAGATGTATAACGCTGGGGAAAGTTGTTCGACTACCCTGAGTCTTGGTGTCCATGTTTTATAAATGGGGATAATTATAGCTTCCAACTCATTAAGGTTGTAGGGAGGATGGCTTAAGATAATTTGTAGGAAAGGCTGAGCACTGTGTGTGCACAGTAAAGGCTCAGTACATATCTGTGATTCTATTAATAAAAACGCTGCCCCCTAGTCCCGGCTTCCTGCCAATTTCCCTGTTTAGAGTCTCTGCCCCTTGCTACTATCAGTTCTTCTCAATGATGGTCCAGATATCATTTAATACAGTATCGAACACAGCCTCCCCACCACCACCGCTCTAAACTGGCAAAGGCTCCTTAGGACCTGGGGAATGAAGTCCAAAGTCCTGAGTGTGATGCGCAACATACTTCACAGAGTCCCAGACTCACCACCCTGCGTGTGCACTCTGCTCACACAAATCATCCTGTGCATTTCCATCCTGGCATTTTTGTCCACATGGAGGGCACCTTTTCCGGAATGCTGAGATGCAATGGTCAGAAGGCACCACGCCAGGTGATTTGTGGAAGGTTTGAGAGCCAGACCATTTTAGAGCTGGAAAGGACCCAACAGGCCACTTTACAGATGAGGAAACTGAGGTTAAGTGGCTTGCCCAAGGCCACACAGCTATTTATCAGAATGCCAGGGTTTCACCAGGCTGGTCTGCCTGGAAGGAGGGAACCACAGGACAGCCTATTAGGGAAAAATCTGTCAGCAATTGGCCGCAGGCTTGCTGACAGGAGATCTTTCTCCATTCATGAGAAATGAGACAGAAGTTAAGCGCCCAATAAGGAAAGCACACAAGGTATGCCTCTCTCTAAGTGAAAACTAGGTCCCTCCCTGGCTTGTGATGCGGGCACGGCAGGAGGGGGTTGCTGGGATGAGGGCAGCTGAGATGATCCCTCACTTCAAAGACATGTTCTCCCAGGCTGTATCAGTCTCCTGACTAATGCTCCCAAACGCACCGTGGAGATTTGCTGAAGCTGAAGATTCTCTGAGGTTTGCAAGGAGGAACGGTGATGAATAAAACACAAGAATGGCCAATGCATTACTTCGAAGGCAAGTGTGCCCAGTTCTAACTGCTAAATTGCAATTTCCACTCTAAGATAATAATACTAATAGTGACACTTCATTTATATAGTGCTTCTTAAGTTCCCGAGAATAATAATGGAAATGAAAACTACATCTTATACTACAGCTGTGTCTATATATGAAACATATACTGGAGTGAGACAGTTCAAGAGCCAACTCCCTTCCCTGTTGGATTATTTCAGGACAAAGTGTTGTGGACTGGAATTGTCTGCATAAGGCACTCCTAATTTTCAATTTGGATTTGGAATTTAAACACAGTTTTGCTGCTATTGTCAAAGAAATATTGTTTTAAAAACCTTTAAATATGTCGTTAAATATTTAAAACCTTTAAACATTCATGCTTCCATAAGTTAGACACTGGAAAGAGGCTAACTCTTGATATAGCTGCCCAACCAGCCTCACCTGTATTTGCTTAGTCCTTCTTGGTTTGTGGTCTGGATTTATGTCCATGGTGACCAGTCAGGGAGTACCACATAGAAGTTGAAAGGCATGGCTCCAAGAGTTCTGTGTGGCACAGTGATGCCTGGGTCAGGTCTGGGCAAGGGGCACCAACATCAACACAAAATCAAGCCATTCAGTGGTTTAACTACCTGGCCCAGCAGACAGGCCAGCAAGTCTTAGATGCTTAGAAACCCTGACCTTGCCCTGAAGGCTCCACTCCCTAGAAGTGTGATTCGGATTCCTTTCAACAGGGGTTGGACTGTTCTGGGATGACGGACCAATGGCAGAGGAAGCTTTTCTTTCTTTGCTGCCCCAACTCTCCCTGCTTTAAGCACTGCCAACTTCCACCTGATCATCCAATCTTGGGGCCAACACAGGGGCCAGAGAGCTGGGAGGGTATGGGAGCCACCCCCACCCCCAGAAACTGGGATGTGATGAAGTCATTTGTGGTGAGGAGGGCATCCTTTGTGCTCCCGTCAATGCCTGGAAAGCTTGCATGTATTTGATCCTGGCTTCTCCGAGATGTTTGGCTCTGAATTCAGACTAGTCTTTTCTATCTGGCTGCCTTTAGATTAGGAATACAATTTGGACTCTTGTCCCTGAATCTGGCCTTAGTTTCCTCTGCATAATACTTTTTGGGGGAATTTTGCATTGGCTCCAGAGCCAGCATCCATGGGCCACTCTCTCACACAACCTGCCCTGTTCTTTCCAAGAGACCATTTGCCATCCACATGCCTAACAGTTATGTCGTTTGCCATAGCTGCCTGTGTAAATTCCACTTCATCTACTGAGTCCTATCACTTAGCTTCCACCCAGGTTCTGATGTCCTGCCCAATTCTCGCTCAACCCAAATCGGACCATCCAATGTTTAATAAAGGTTTCCTCTGCTCTCTCCTCACACCTGAATATCTAACCATCTATCCACGTTCTATCAGCATTTGAGAGGAACTCAAAATCCAGGTCTCCCCTCACCATTGCAATGGATAAGTTTTCTTGCAGCAGCCTTGCAAGGATATCCAGGGATATGAAGCCTTTTTGGGTTTATTAGTTCAAAGCAACTCTGAGTAGCACACGGCTTGCACGAAGACTAGAGAAGTGGTCAGGAACGTCAGGAGCCTTGACAGTTAGAACCGCGGACCAGATCCTGCCACAAACCTGGAGGAGGGCGTGGCAACCCATTCCAGTATTCTTGCCTGGAGAATTCCATGGACAGAGGAGCCTGGCAGGTCTATGGTGGGTCCATGGGGTTGCAAAGAGTCAGATACAACTGAGCGACTAAGCACAGCACACAGCGACTAAGCACAGCACAGAGGGCATCGCCATGGTCCCCACTGAACATGGGTAGTGACAGCTTTCTCTTGCACTCTGGTTACTCCTGGATGTCGGATGACACAGCACAATGACCAGAGTGGGTTCTTCGTGGTCAGCATCCACAGGCTACTCCATGGCCGGGGCTTGTGGGTGTGCTTGTGTGGGGGTGCACACACAGGCATATAAGTGTAAGAACCTGATTCCAAGTTTAAAACACTGGGAAGTAGGTGCTGAGTCATCATTCTACCTTCCGGGAGAGAGAGGACAGAGACTCTGGCCCTTGAAGCCTGTGGAGTAGAAGGAGGGCAATCTTTCTACAGAGTGTCTTATTGCGGGTTATCTCCAAACTTAAGGCGGCGATTCAGGTGCTATGAAGCCACACAAACAAGCAAACAAAACGGCAACTGCACATTACGAGGAAGGAGTAACATGAAGAATACTGTATTCCAGGGCACGCGTGCATGCCTAGTCACTTCAGTTGTGTTTGACTCTTTGCAACACTGTGGACTGTAGCCCACCAGGCTCTTCTGTCCTTGGGATTCTCCAGGCAAGAATACTGGAGTGGGTTGCCATGCCCTCCTCCTGGGGATTTCCCAACCCAAGGATCGAACCCACATCTCGTATGTCTCCTGCACTGGCAGGTGGGTTATTTACCCACTAGCACCACCTGGGTAGAATCAATCAAAAGGAGTGTCTTCTGTGGTTAACAGGGTGCTGTCCCTGCTTCTGTCGGTTTTGTTGTTCTTACTGTTTTTCATAAGGTAGGTATGTAAGTAAACCAAACTATTGCATGGTGAGAGGGATGACAGATATTCTGCACAAGAGACTAAAGGTTTAAATTTAAAAACATTTTGATATGTAATGTAACAGAGATGATAAAAACAGCAACCTCATTCCATGTACTCTTTAAACACTTTCATATATTAATATTTAGTATCAGAAGCACACCTGCAAGGTTGGTCTTATTGACCCAGTGTTACAGATGAGGACATGGAGAGACAGATACGGTGGCTTGCACAGCCAGGAAGCAGCAGGGCCAAGCTTTGAAGCCAGGCAGCCTGACGCCCTTACACTGCTGAAGGTGCTGTATCATGTCTTCTGTGTACAGGGACAGGTGGGAAAATGGGGCATAACAGCAGCACACCAGGAAAAACCAAGAAATAAACCGTGGAGGACAAGTCCTCTGGGTGATGCGGCTGGCAATGAAAGCTAATGTAATGTAGCCTCGGGTTGCAATGAAAGAAGCGCAGAGGGAGTTGGCAGTCTAAGCTGCCTCTAGGCCTCTGTGCTCAGTCCTGCTGTCTGAGGAGGGCAGAAAGGAGACAGAGATGGCATCCTGGAAGACCACTCAGCTACTGAACAGCTGCAACGGGCAGGGAGAATTCTATCTATCCCTCGTTGACATCAAAGGCTCATACCCAAGAGTACAACCTCTGGGGACACAGAGTTTGGATCAACCCAAAAAGTGTTTCTAAATGTGGAAGTCCCTAATGCCTTGGTGGTCTGTGCCCAGGGGTGAGGAACTCCCTGTGACTAGTGACGCTCTATCACTGGCACACGGAGCCAGGACTGCAGGGCCTGGTGGCATGATGTGTTACTCCAGTTGGTCTCTTGGGTCCCTCCCTCCCCGTGCAGGAGTGCAATGTTTGTTTTTTTTTCCCTTCCCCAAACCATCCTTGATCACTGAACTGCATGTGGCTTGTCTTTACTGTGGTCCTCCTTGCTTATACTTCCTTTGGGCACTGGCTGTATGCAGCCTTGAGATTTTAGTATGTTCTTCACCAGCGATATTGTCAGCTCTCTGAGGAAAGGCCCTGTGATTTGACCATTTCAGTGTTCCCAGCCCAGGCCTTTCATTAAAGTAGAGGACAATGAAATGAGTTTCAGATGGAGTGCAAATCAAACCCTGCCAGCGGGCCCTGTGAAAGCTTATGGGTGGCAAAGTGGTGGTGCCATTCTTACTGTTACTTATGGAAACTCAGAATAGAGATATTAATGGTAGATAGCTATAAAGTAGGACAGAGCTGAAGGGTGAAATCAAATGGTATATACTGCAAATATTATCAAATGACACTGGATTGGCTAACCATGACTTCAAAATACTAAAGATTCATACAAAGTTCCGTATTTAGATGTTACAACTTAAATGCCAAATACTATTATAGGGTGCCTTTGAACTAGTGATATGTTTAAATCATAATAAGACCACAGGTATATCAACTCTAAAAAAATAAATAAAAAGGCTTTTGCTTTTAGATAGTGGTAAGAGATAGGATTAAAAGCCAAGACCACCCACTTCTTATTCCACCTGCTGCTAGATTACCATGTGATATTAGGCGAGTCATGGTTCTTCTATGGGCCCCTGGACCCTCATCTCTGAAAGATCGTTGATGAGGATAGCCAACGGCTCAGTTAAGTGACTTCAGACACCTGATTCCTGAGAATTCTGCTTTAAAGTGAGATGTCCAATTTCCATTTAGGAAACAGGAAGTCCAAGCACTCTACAGTGGTTAGACCATGATAGGGACTCTGATTTAAGATACCACATGTTTAGGGGGGACAATGACAAAACAGAATGGAAGCAGATGTGAGAGATGAGGATGGTGAGAGGTCTGTAATCTCATCAGGTTAGCTGAAGCCCTGAATGGGAGAGAACCCTGACGCAGGTTAAGTTGGCTGTTGGATGCCTGACTTTTAATCTCAGCTTTGCCAATTAACAGTGATGGAACCCTAGACACTTCCGGGTTTTTTTCCTCTGTAAGATGCTAGCAATTATCTTAACCAGCTCACAGATTGCTGCAGATAATTCTCACATTTTAGAATGTCCTTAGCACAGTGCCTGAGTCTAGCTTAGTACTCAATACATGATGGATTTTAACTGTTATCAGATGCCATTTTCCAGTATTTGTAGGGCTTTCAGAAGGAAAAAGTGCCGGGAAGCAGGGCAAAGAGACTACTGGGAGAAAGTTACAGCAGAAGATATCTTAGCTCCTTATATGATGGGATATTTTAATGAACAGAGTTAATGAGTCACCTCTGGTGTCATGGGTTTCCTGAGATGTCGTTAGCGGGCTGTCATCAGGACATTTAGGAAGCTGCAGGATCAATGACAAGCAGAAACCCTGCAGAGAGGAGAGTTCGACCATAAGATCTCAGAGGCTCCTTTAATGGACAACATCTGGGAGCTTGTAGGGGCACAGGGTCGAGCCGTCAACTCAGCTCTCTGTCCCGCTGCTCTTCTCCAGGAAGCCGAGGAGGCCTGGGATTGCAACACACACCACACGTGACAGGAAACTGCTGGCCTGTGGGGTCAGAACGGGCTTGGACACCTAGCTCCGGCCTGGTGAGCTAGGACGAGTGTCTCGAATCCTCCTGGGGGTCACTCTCCCGACTTGTAAAGTGGAGGTGACAGTACCCTCCTCACAAGGCGACTGCACACAATACAGGAGGTACCTGGAGCACGGTCCTATCTCATCAAGGTGGCCCTCTCTCCTGGCTCCCCAGGCAAACACAGGCAGCGAGTGCCTCACTCTCATGGTGCCACGTACTCAGGAGGGAATGCAGGAGGGCCTGGGGTAGGGACAGATGACACAGGAAAGCTGCAGAAGGAGCACAGCAGGGCGACCTGCAAGGCCTAGGAGCTTTGGAAGCTGCAGCCTGCTGGTGACACTGGGGTGAGAACAGTTGGAATGCCATGGAGGGCTGCATGGGGGTGGGGATTCCTGTTATTTTTAATCCAATGCCAAATCACTGTGTTTCTGTCTGGGCCTGAGGAAGACCACAGACTGGGCAAGTGCTTCTTCAAGTCGCAGTCTTTCCAGGAGTCAGACTGTCAGAGCTCATCCTCCTCAAAACCCCAAACTACATTTACCTGAAAAACAAACAGGAATATTCTGGAAAATGGTGACAATTTATCAAGAGACTAATTATCATTTCAGCTAGTCTGGAATAGCAATGAGTCCCTTTTAAAGAGAGGCAGACCTTGCGATGACTATGGCTTAGCCAGCTTTCCCAGTAAGATATAACTTCAGGGCAGCTTTCCACAGCAGCTCATATGTAAAAATGAGCAGGGGAAAATGCAAAGGTATCGAGGAGACAGGCACTTTTCAAAAGCCATAATTATGTCTAAAATCTTGACTGCCTCTTGAATATTTTAAATGGAAGAGGGATGGATCACTTAAACTTCTGAAATATATTTTTTTTTAAAAGGCAGGTTCTAATAAACAATTCATCACTAATTGGGAGGGCCCTCAAGCCAAAGGGAAAGTTTAGTGCAGGATTTTGGCCAAATAATCATGGGGAAGAACTTCTACCTGCTATGGTTAGTCTATAAAAGGGAAGCCCAGGTCTCTTTCTGAGAGGACAAAAAGTCCCAAGCAGTTACTGAGCGCTCATAAACCAGACACTGTAACCAATTCTTCTGTTATCTTATAGCAATCCCAGGACATGGATATTATGACTAGGTCCATTTTTACAGGTGAGGTAACTGAGTCAGAGAAAAGTTACTTAGCTCAGTCTTGGGTTCCTACTTTGCAAGCGGTGGAGCTGGAACTGAGAAGAATCAGACTGCTGGGCAGGGCTGGAACCAGGGTGAGTCAGGTGGGGCTCCGTCCATGGGCACAAAATATAAGGAGATGCCAATAAACTCAGTTGCAGTTACTGCTAAGTCACTTCATCATGTCCGACTCTTTGCGACCCCATGGACTGTAGCCTACCAGGCTCCTCTGTCCATGGGATTCTCCAGGCAAGAATACTGGAGTGGCTTACCATGCCCTCCTCCAGGGGATCTTCCAGACTCAGGGATCAAACCTGCGTCTCTGATGTCTCCTGCTTTAGCAGGCAGGTTCTTTACCACTAGTGCCACCTGGGAAACCCCCAAAACTCAGTGAATCAAGATAAATAATATTTTTAGGAAACATTTCAAAAATCAAGATCACTAGGGGAAAAAACTCATGATGAGCAAAATATCAACATTTTAAATACAGTTGGGATCTAAATCTGCACTTGCCTGTCTTCACCTCACTCTCCTCACCCTGATCTTGGCCTGATTGCTCGGCAATACCGACGCCGAGTCTGAACAGGTGGTCCAGGCCTCAGGAATGATGGAAATAGGGCCGACTGTTCGGTATGTGACAATCGGTGACACATACCCAGAGATCTCGGTGGGGGTGAATGCAGCGTAATCAGATACACCCTGTTTGCCCAGCCTTCATCCGTGCTTGCTCTTCCTGAGGATGGAGCAGCATCCACGGCTAGAACGCAGCTCTGAATCCCTACCGTTCTCACCGGTGGAGCCTAATGATGGCTGAGAAGAGATCTCTGTGTGTCTTAAACTAAATCCAGGGCGGCGCTTCACTGCTCCTGTTGCCAGGCCAGGTGGTCATCGAGTTGGGGAAGATGCTGCATCTGAAGACATCTTCTTCAGGGAAAAGTGAACATGGAGAAGTAATCTTGATTTGTGAAATCATGCCAGCACGGAGGACCGTGTCAGGAGGCTTTCTGGCAAATAAAGAAGTTCATGGAGGAAGTGAAGGGTTTTCTTCAACTGGAACAACCAGGGGAAAGGCAGAAAAAGGCAGTGCTTATTCACAGTATCCTTTGACAAGTATTCAGTGCCAGAAGGCAGGAGAATAAGGCTCTGGCCACTGTTTACCGTGGCCTGTGGAGCTGTTTATGCCAGCTTTCTGGATTCAGCACCTCGCATGGTCTAAATGAGTAGAAAAAGGGAGGAAAGAAGAGAGAGACACCAGAGCCTGACCTGCCATGAGAAAGGGCATCCGTAGTCTCTCCCACACTCTTTTCTCCCGCCTCCTCTTTCTTCCTTTCTTCTCTCTTAAAACTCCCATCTCATTTAACATCCTGCATACTGGCCTCTCTGCCTGAGCAAAAAGCTTGACCGTAGAAACTCTGAGAACAATGCTCTATCTCAATAAGCATCTCAGAACTCTGCAACTGTCAGACGACTAATTAAACCAAATAACAGTGAAATTTTGCCTCCAGTTCTAACAAACGTGCATTATTCACAAGCACTTAGAATTTAAAAGTGCCTTCCTTTTTAAAGTTAAATAAACTGTCCGGGAGGTAAGTGAGCTTTGGTTTACAAAACACTTTGTCTTACTTTCAACTGAGTTACTTAATACTCCCTCCCATAATCTATTTCCATTGATTCCTCCTTCATCAACTGCTCATGCATTCCAACATACTCAGAGCTGCAAAGAACTCCACTGCTGATTCACCAGGGAGGCAACTATATTCAGTTTTAAAGAAAAAAAAAAGATACAAATAAGAATCCACTTAAGCCAGTAATTTTTTTAAAATAGAGCTTTCCTCTTAATTATAATATAGCATTAGGTTTTTTTTCTGTTTCATTCTTCTTCTAAATTCATAATGATACTATCAAACAGTAACAAATATAAATTTGTGCAGCCTGGAATATGCAATTTAATCATAAGCAGTAATTTCCATATCACAGAGGAGGGAAAAAAAAATCAGATGATTAAACTCCAGTGCATGAGGACCAATCCTGAATTAAATTTTACTCTGCTAAAGTTAGGTTTTGTACAGCAATATCAAGAATGGTTTAAAGGTAATAGTAAAACATTTACTGTTATATTAAAACTCCGTGCCCCAAAGTGTTTACCAAAGATCAAACTGCTGTTCTTTTTTTGCAAATTAAAAATGCCTTGCAGACATCTTCAAAACCTCTTGAAAGAATAGGCAATGTTATCACAGCAATCTCACTAATATTTCCCTTCTTTACTCCTTCCCTTCCCCCTTTGAGTCTGAAATGATGCTTTTTTTGCAGGGGAAAAAAAAAAAAGAATCAGAAAACACTTCATATCACTGCCTCAGTGAGAACTGACCTTGTTTATTATACAGTCCAGCCCCCCTCATCGCCTGCTCAGAGGATTTCAAGATTCAGATTTTTGCAACTTTCTAGTAAACTCCAAGGTGGGAAGAAGAGACTGTAGGTAACGGGATCCATGGACTAGAAAGATGTTAATCCTGACAAACTGCTGAAGCAGTAGCCTGAACCACAGCTAGATTGAATTCGGTCTCTCCTGAGAGGTCCAGACAAGGCCGGTGGTAACAAAACTGCTTTTCATGGTGCCCTCAAAAGCAGATGGGCCCCAGGCACACAGCTGGAGCAGGGCGCCATTGCCCTCTAGTGGCCAGAAGTGCAATTTTCCGCGAAGGAACCCATTTCCAGAGACGCACAAGGCTCTCAATGTCAGGGCAAAATGATAGCAGAGATGTTTAATTGTCCTCCTCGAGTGTTTTCTTTAGTTCTTCTTTGCCCATAGAGGAGGCTGTGGATGGATATCATAGTAGTACTGATGGAAACCTCACCCTTACTCATACTGGTACAACAGAATTTGTCCAACTTTCTCCAGCTTAAAAAAAAAATTTTTTTTACCAGACCTGTTGATGTTTTTCCCTTAGTCCCTTAAATCACACACACACACACATAGAGAGAGAGAGGACCAAAGACATTTACATATTTCAGGGGCAATAACTTTGAGCCAAAAAGACTGACAACTACAGTGGCTGGTAAATCTAGGACAGGGGTTCTTGACATATCTGGTAACTTTGCATGAAACAATGACCAGTTGCATAAGGGGGGGAATATCCCAAGCACATTTCAATCTCTTAAATCACTGGCTGGTGAATTTACACAATAGTGAGATTTTCTAGTAAGGAAAAAAAAATGTACAAGATAGTAGTTATTCTGCAAATTTGACAGTTAAAAAAATGTTGGCTACCGACTTTTAAACTCTTTAGACCACTGTCTTATCATTATTATTTAATGATAAGGTATTCCTATGATCAAAGTGAAAGCAATCAATATTGAAAAAAAAAAACTTAAACAAAATGATCATGTTTCTGGAACTTCTGCCTACATAAATGTGTAGAAAATGAAGGCAGAGTAAAATCAGATTTGCAGATCTCCTTTAGATGGTTCCGAAAATAGCTTTGAATATCACAGATCAAAGTTTACGTTAACTGTCAACTTCATAAGTCACAGACGTTCACAGGCAAGGTTCTGAGACACACTATGCTCAAGGGAGTGTAGCTCTGGCATTGTAAATCAAGCTTTGAGGTCAAAGTCATGGCATTTCCCATATGAGGATCCCCAAACCAGAATCTTTACAAAGCAGCCGTGTAATTCTATTCAAAGTGGAAGAAAAACCATGAATTATGAAGACAAGTGCATTAAAGGAGCATGAAATTGATCCGTATTCCCCCAAATCACGGCATGGCTCTCCACCCTGCCCCCACCCCTTTTCAAGAGCAAACAAACACACACACACACCCACAGCCACCACTGCAAAGAGGAACCTTGAGTTCTGGGTCAAAAAAAAAAAAAACAGTTGTAACTTAAAAAAAAAATTCTCAAATTAACAAAAGATTGCATCTTAATTGAAAACAGAATTTGCATTTCTAGTAATTTTACTGTCTAGCGTTCAGATAAGAATGCAGAACATAATGAAAGTTCTGAAGTACTATCAAGATGGTCCACTGCTTCAATTAGAGCTACTTCCAAAGCCTATTTTTCTAGTAAGCAGTAAGCTCAGTTTGAGTAAATCCACATGCCTGGGCCTCAACAGATTATCCTATCTCAGTCCTTCCAATGCAGCTGCCTCCCCCAAGGGTGGGGAGGGTTTCCCCCCCCCCCAACAACATAATAAAATGACCAACTTATACAGACTCCAGAACAACATGGAAAAAAAATCATCATAATAATTTTGAATAATAAAATGTGACTGCAAGACATTTTAAATGTATTAATTTGCATTGTTTCAAAAACAGCATGTAGAGCTAATTCTCACTCAAGGAAACTTTCCCGTCCTCTCAGATGCTTTTCCTTGGTCTGTACTTGAAAACTACTCACATTCCATCGTACTGGGCAGGATTTCAGTCTTGCAGAGAGGTTTGAATTCTAGGGCCCACTGGCCAACTCTAAAACTTTGAATCAGAGCTCATGACTAAGGAACTTCAGTGAGCACGAGCTTCAGGGTCCCACTGGCCTTGGCCCCAACCCTCTGTCTCTTTGCTTTGCAACTTTTATTCCTTTGTTCTACTGGACTGAGACCAGGCTCTCCTGCAGCTGGGGTTTGGGCAGTGATTACTTCTGGATTCTGCTGTCTGAGTCTCTCTATTTGTAGGAAAAATAATTCCAGGATTAATGAAATGAAGGTCAGCCTCATCTCTTCTCTCTCATCGTATTAGGCTCTAGCTCTCGGAGCCCCGCGTGGCAAATGTGCTGATGCGATGATGCTGGCGGATCCTCGCTCCTGAGAACACTTCTACGTCCCCTTCCCTGGGAAATCCAGACACCCCGCAAAACCATCGATGCCTGCCGCAAGCCCAAGTGATAAAGACATCGACCCGTGTCCTCTCACCAGATTAATCACTGTGGCTTCCCTGTGATTAAACCGAAAACTTACTCTACTTCAAATAAAAACGATAGGAATGATCGAAAGAGGAAAATAAGGCGCGATTTCAGAGCCACCCGACAAAGGTTTGTTTAGGGAGGGAAGACTTTACAGGCATGTCTATACCTTCATGCAGCGGGGTTTTAGAAACAACCTTCCACCCCACCCCTAGGAACGACCCGTCGCCATGCAGAGGCGGCGTTATTAAATGATGAGAAGATGCAATTTCTTAATAGCAGTGCGATGGCCCATGAAATCCCTGCTGCATTATTAGCAAAGCAACAGGGCTTTTCTTTTTCAAGCATTTAGAAAACCTTTCACGCGGGAGAAGGCGTGCGGACACCACCGCTCCCTACCCCACCCCGTCCCCACTTCCACCCTCACCCCCAGAAAACGAGGAACAAGGCCTTGGCAAGAAATGGGATGAAGAAGCGCGACCCGGGGGGTGGGGAGGTGACGTTCGCTGACCCCACTTTCTCTGGGGACTCTCTTCTTCACAGCACCAGGCGGGCCTCCTATAGCTACACCGGGGTGTAAAGGGAGAGGGTTGCTCTCCTCGCCGCCCCCACATCCTGCGGGTTTCTCCAGGCTCCTCACTCGCCGCTCGGGTTCGGGGCAAAGATGCGGGAGGGAGGCCGTGCGCGCGGAGCTGGAAAGGCTGGGCGCACTCCGGGAGGAGGCGCAGGCTGCGGGGAAGGCTCGCTTCGCAAAGTTAACGTTGACCCGGGCAGGCTGCGCCAAGCCTCAGCCAGAGCGAGCCCGAGCCTGAGCCGCTCACGTATCGCCCCTGGAGCTGGCGGGAGCTGACACACTTTCCCCGGAGACCCCGGAAGACACTCCGGCTTGAAGGCTGGAGCGCGCACCGCAGTCAGCAGCCCCCCCCCCCCCGCCCCCGAGCCGCAGTCAGCGGACCCAAACCCACGCTCTAAAAGTGCGGGGGAATCGCCGACCCGAGCTGGGTTCCTGCCGTTTCCCGGGGCTTCCCCGTCGATCTCGATGGAAGAACTGAGTCCCCGGGAGCGCTCGGTCGGGATAGGGGAGGAAGGGTTAGGGACCCTGCAGAGCACGGTCATGTCGTCGCTTTCAGAAAGAGGCGCAGCGCGGGCGGGAGGGCACCGCGCTGGGGGCGACTTTCCCCGGGAGACCTGACCGGGGGCGGTCGGCGCGTCCGGGGCCGCAGCTCTGCAGCCTCCAGCTCCAGCCGGGTGCAAAGCCCCTCTCTCGAGGCCTCGGCGCAGACCCGCTAAGAGACCGGAGCTGCAGGGAGAGACTGGAGCGCACATCTGGCGCCTCTGCCCCCTGAGCGCCCGCGCCCACAACTGGCTCCCTTCTTCCTTTTCGATTTTTAAACAAATCTTCTCTTACCTCCGCCCTCCCCAGTCCGCTTAGCATTTGTGAAACCTTGTCGAGTCAGTCCTCCCCACCCACACACCCCGCTCGCCAGACATTCTCATCCAGAGATCAACCCCCCCCCCCGCACCCACCCCAAAGAAGCCCCATCCAGGCGAGAGGAAGGCACTGGCGGCGCGCCTCACCTGGGGCCCGGGAGGGTGGGCGCGGGATGCGGGCCGTCGGTCCCTGGCGCAGGGCGAGCGCAGCGGTGTCAGCCCCGGCCCCTGTCCGGGTCCCATTCACAAGTCGGCGGCGGCTGCGAGCGGCCCCCGCGGCATCTGCTCGCGACGCTCCCCTCGGCTGGCGGCGGCCGCGGAATGAGCCGCCGAGCGCGCTAGTGGCAGGAATGAGAAACCGGGGGGAGGTGGCGGGCGGGGTGGGGGGGCGGAGAAGGAGGGAGGCCGCCGCTGGGAGGGAAGGAAAGGGCGGGGGGGCGGAGAGGAGCCGAGGCCGCAAGACACGGCTAGCCGGGCCTCGCGGAGGCTGCGGGGGCCGGCCAGTCCGCGCCCCTCCCCCCAGGGACCCCCGGGATGTCAGCCCGGGGATTCGTGGCCACCCTCCTACCCCGCTCTGGGTCGCCGCACTCCGGATCCCCTGGGTCTCAGATGGAGTCTGGAGCGGCTGAAGTTGGGCTCCAGGGACGCACAGCCAATCAGGGAGGGCGGCAGAGGAAAGCTGGGGAGGGCCCCGGGGCCCCTCTTTCCTCCTTCGCCCAAATCCGCTCCAGCTGGTCAGGCTGGGCCCTGGCCCAGGAGGCTTGGGTGGTGGGTAGGGGGGAAAGTATCGCCCAAGTGGGGGAGGCAATCGGGAACTGTGCCTCCTCACTCCGACACCCCACGTTCCAAAGATCCCTCCACGTCGGCGGCTTCTGCCCTGCCCCCTCTCTCCATCCCTAGCAAACTCTGCTAAGGGTGCGGATGGTGAAACCTGGAGGAGGGAGACTTTGGACTTGGGAAGAGCCACGTCTCCTTCTACCCCAGGTCTCCCTCCCGCCACCCATCTCCACAGCCTAGTGTGCGTAAGGGGAACGGGGCCGGGGACGGGGGCCAGGATCGCTTAACCAGGGTCGGCCCGGCCCCCGCCCCAGGCAGGTAAGTGGCCTCCGCCCGCACGAAGGGTCACTTGTTGCCTCAGGCCCCTTCGCTGCGCCCCCCACCCCAGGCTCCGTGGAGAGTGCGGTTCTGCGGGAGACCCGGCCTAAGGACTCAGTGCCCGCATCCTTCCTGAGTCCTGCCCTGTATCCCTCTAAGAAGACTCCTTGGAAGAAGGGACCCCAGGCCTGCTTCCTGCCCTTGCGGAGTCGCCGGGAGAAAACGCTGGCCGGGACTGGGCTTCGGAATCACGGCAGGGACTGGGCGGGGCGCTCGTGCCTCGGGGAACGGAATTGGGACCCGCACACGCTGCCGTCCCTAGGGAGGAAGGGGGACAACTGTGACCGGAGGGGGACCCCTGGCCGGAACAAGTTTCTCGGGTGGGAAGTGGCGAAAAAAGCAGAGGTGGAGGGAAGATGAAGCAGCAAAAGGATAACTGGAATCCTAGGAGGGACCGCGATGAGGACCGAAAAGGAGTGATGGGCTCGCCAGGAAGGGGGAGGGGGCGAGAGGGGTGCAGTCGGGCCGAGGAATTAACATTAAGAGGTCGAAAAAGGAATAGAGCGCCTCGGACAGCGCGCGAACGGGGAACTGAATTGGAGAGGTGGCGGGACCAAAGCTCGCCCCCGGGCTCCCCGCCCGGGGCTCGCGAGTCCGCGGAGCACAAGGAGCCGGGGCGTCCGCACGCGGCGCCCGGGATGCGCGCGGGGGCGGGCGGCGGGGCGGGGCCATCCGGGTACCACGCCCCCGCCCCCCGGGCGCCCGCGGGCTTCTCGGCGAGTCCGGGATCCCCCAGGCGCCGGAGGCCGCCCCCGCCCGCGTCCAGGGCAGAGCCGCCGAGTCTTTCGCCCTTAAACTGCTGGTCCCTGGGCTGGGGGGGAGGCCGCTGAGTTTGCCATTTCTCATTTCTTTTGCTCTTAAGTGCACCCCTCCCTTTACTTCCCGAAGGTCGCAAGGAGACAGGGCTCAGGGCGCCAGGTACCCACTCTCGCCGCACAGGTGCCCACGCGAGGCCCGCGTGAGGCCGAGGAGGCGGAACGCTTTCCCGGGAGCGCAGTGAGCGGGCCGCGGTCCCTGTCTCTTCTCCCTCCGCAGGTTGGTCCCTCACCCCGCGGAGCCCCCTCCACACCCTACCTGCGTCCTGTCTTAGCGTCTCTGGTCCTGTCTGTTCACCTTCCACTTCTTTGTTCTAAGCCCTGAAACCTGGAGTGTCTCCTCGGCCTCGGCCAAGGTCCCCAGCCTCTAACGGGGCAGAGCACGGTGATGGGGGCTCTGAGGCCCACGGCAGGAGGGAAGGGGGCCCGCTCTCCCTCAGGGATATCCACGTTTGGCTCTGTCTCGTGACGGTGGTCTGAATTTTCTCATGCTTTCCACGTAAGTGTAAGTGGGAACAAGAAGGGAGTGTGAAGGACTCTTCGGTCTAATTGCAGGTATACAAAAATGTCGAGGATCATTCATGATGGTTAGGACGTGACTTGATCCGTGAGAAAAGTCATTATTTCCATTTTGGAGGTACAACCAAGGAAGGGCCTTGTGTCACATGTGACCTGACGTTATATATCCTTTGCCTTTGTTCCAGAATTCGTCAAGTGACAGCAGTTTGGTGGTGGTGAGATTTTTTTTTTTAGACCAGGGGTCCCGTGGTCCATGGCCTGTTAGGAACCAGAAAGCAGAACAGAACCAAGCTTCATCTGCCACTTCACAATTGCTCCCCATCTCTGGCATAACCAGCCAGTCCCTGCTCTCGCTGACCCCCGCCCCCCCGCTGTGGAAATATGTGTTCCACAAAAGGATCCCTGGTGCCACAGAGGTTTCGGACTCTCCTGTGAATGATAACATCATTGGGTCTTAAAAAGTATGTTAAAAATCGTTTGGTAGATTTTTACTGACATTGCACACCTGAGTCAGATGGAACTCCGTGTATCAGGGCTGTCAGTATTCCTTTGCACAAACCAGCAGTTTTATGCCTGGGTGTCTACTTAAGACAACTAGAAACTAATGTCAGCCCACACACATGTACCTGAATAGCAGAATTAGCCATTGTAGCCATTAGCTGGAAACTGTCCAAGTGTCCATCTACTAGTGAGTGAATAAATAAAATGTGGTATATCCATATAATGGAATAGTATTTGGCATTAAAAAGAAAATAAATACAGGTGCATGTTACAACATGAATGAACCTAAAAAACATGTTAAGAGCCAGAGGCAGAAGCCCTATATTTTCTGATTCCTTTTATATGAAATGTTCCAAAAAGGAAAATTTATAATAGAGACAGAAAGCAGATCAGTGGTTGTCCCAAAGGTGTGAATAAAAATTGATGAAAATGGGCTTGAGGGAACTGTGTTGGATGATGAAAATGTTCTAAAATTGGATGATGATGATGGTTGCACAAATCTATACATTTACTAAAATTCATTGAGTCACAATCAAAAAGAAAGGCAAAAATTTTATTTTACACCTTTATTCCCAGAGTATCTATGACCTGCAGCTGAGCCCCACGGGGAAACTTTTTGCAAGGCAGTTTTATAGAGAAATGTGAAAAAAAAAAAAAAAAAAAAAGCTAGTTCTTGTGGAAAGATAACCATGCTTCTATTCAGCAAGTTCTATTTTGGCAAATGCTTTGGAGAATCTTATAAGTGTTAAAGCAAGTTAATTCCCCCCTTTCACTCTTAAGTGATTAATTCCTGAGAACCAGAGTTAGGCATTCCAGTTCGTGACATTTTAAACACACCTACACATAGGCACAGTACAAAGTGCACATTTCCGAGGGGATTTTTTTATGACTATGTTAGGTTCTGTCTTAGAAATCCATATCAAGCTCTTGGGTGGAGCATTGTGTGATTACAGTTTGGATTAAAAAAGGAAAAGAGAAAAAAAAAAAAACCTCTTTTTTGACAGTTTAGATTAAAAGGTTCGGTTCATCCAGGCAGCCGAAAGTTTGGGTGTTTATCTTAACTTGCCTCACCTTTCCTTCACCCTGTTCTTCACGGGAGGAAGCCAGGGTTCATAGTTGCTCTGGAGGCAGGATTAAACAGTCCCCTCTGCTTCCTGACTCTTCCAATCCAGACAGAGATGAAGCTCAAATGGGCCTTTTCTTGTCTTTGTCCTTGTCAGCAAGAAGCTGATAATTTCCTGTTGGTTCCTTCATCAAAGGTACCAGGCTGTCATCCCTTTGATGTGTCTGTCCTCAGACTCTGAAGATAGCCAGACCCTGCTGAGTCAGTTCCTTGTATTCACTTAGAAGTCCTAGGCTACCCCAGGCCTTCTCAAAGCTTCCTGCTCTAGAGACAGCCTTTGGTAAATGGTATAAAAAGAGAGGCAAGATCCAAATAGGGAGATGGCGTTATCACCTTGTGGTAGGCTCCCATTATGCCTTCCCCAGGCAGAGGGAGTATGCGGAGGAAGATTGAACAGGTATGCCTTTTCTGAACCAGACGTTTCAGATGGAGATTATCACAGCTGAGCCCACAGAGATAGGTAGGGAGACTGCAGGACTTGGCTCTGAGTCTGATTCTTGGTTTTGCTGCTTCCTAGTAAGTTTCTGTGAGATTCAGTTTACAGTTCCATAAAAGAGGGTTTGGTATCGGTGCCTGGATTGTTGCAGGGATTAAACGTGCCCATATACCTACAGCAGTGAGCACTGTGCTTCAAGCAGAGGCTCAATAGATGAAAGTTATTAATTATTATTATTAATTATGAGGTCTGGTTATTATCACACCTTAAATCACCTGGGCAAGAAAGAAGTCATGTTATAGTTATGAATCATAACAATGTGGAGTTTCAGCTTATCATAAATGATACTAGTAATAAAACTTTTGGTCAAGAATATTTAGCAGTTCAGAATTTACTGACACTGTGAGGCCTGTCATGGGTCATATAGAATTAGATGTGCCAACCTTGGGGGCACAGGCCTTAGATTCATGTCCTAGATCTGCAAATTCACTGAACTACCTTGGGTAAATCATTCTCTTTGTCTGAGCCTTAGTTTCCATAGATGTAAATGAGAATTTATCCAATGTAAGTTCTGAGGAGGATCCTTCCAGAGCTGAAAGTCAGGCTATAGAGATTCCCCATGGACAGAGGAGCCTAGTGGACTTCAGCTCCTGGGGTCACAAAGACTTAGACAAGACTAAGCAGCTTTGCAGAGCACAGCACGTGAAACTTAAAAGGGGCTTCCCTGTTGGGGCCGCCAGGGAAGCCGCAGATGGTCAAGAACCTGCCTACAAGACACCTCTTAAATGCAATTCCCCTTTCTGCCACTAGGAGCAGTCAGACAGTCATCTCGGGCTAAGCCCTGACTCCAGGCATTCCCTGTCTCAAACAGACCCTCTTTAACTCTGTTAGTAATGCTTCATTTTCTTTCCCTCTCACCTAGACTGTAAGTTCCCTCAGGGCAGGTATGATAGTTTTCGGTTTTGTTTATATCCCCAGCATCTAGTACATTAAAAATCCAGTCAATATATTTGATTAATTGATAATGTTAAGCAATATTGTTTACTAAGGCTGGTCTATCAGTCAAATATTAGGGTATGAATGACCCCAGCATTCAGTGGCTTAAAATAATAATTATATATTTTCATACATCTGTGGGTTGGCTGGGGTTGCCTGGTCTAGACTGGGCTGAACTGTGGCAACTCTGCTCAGCTTCCTGTGTTTCTCATCCTCCTTCTTGGGGCTATCTTGGGCGTACTCTCCCGGTGATGGCAACTGCACAAGACATCAAGCAGAATTATGCATAATGTCTTGAGGTATAGGCTTAAAACTGGAAACTCTCTTTTCTGTCTCATGTTGTTGGCCTAAGCACACCATTTGGCCTGACTGAAAGCAAAGGGGTGGAGAAATATAATCTGATTTTTTAATGGAAGAAATTTGAGAAGTCGCATAACAAAGAGTCTCAATTCAGAGAAAGGTAAAGAGTTGGAGTATTGATGCCCATTCCTGTAAGTAAAACCAGGTTTCCATCATGTCACCATCCTGGGTCATCTTGGGTTGTCAGGGCCCATGGGTTATATTTCATAATAATGAATACAGTAGTCTAGAGGAGACAGAATATCTCCTCTACAGAATACAACATTAGAGGAGACAGAAAATCAGAATTAAATTGCAGTATCCTACCAAACTGTTGTCACTGTGTCCCCTTTATTCTGAGGTTCAAGTTGGAAAGAAAGAAAGCAAGCAGAAATAATAATGTAATAATATTAATCACCCACTTATATATAAAACTAGAAATTCTCAAAACATTCCTTCAAAGTATGTATTATTATCCTTATTTTACAGATGAGAGAATTGAGGCAAGGAAACTACATATATTGCTCAATATAAATGCAACTGATAAGTAATGGAGCTGAAACTCCAACCTCTGTATGTTTGACCCACAAGCTTGCCCTGTCAGTGGAGGAGCTCAGGCAGCAGATTCTAATCTTGACATCTTTAGGGGGGTTGGGGGAAAGAGAGAGAAGATCTTGCCTCTACACCAAAGACAGAGGACATCCATTGGATCCCTAGGCACAGTGCCTGGAACACAATAGGTGCACAAAAATACTTTTATGAAAGGGTAAAAGATGAAAGAGTGAGAGGAAGTAAGAGAAAGAGGAAGGGAAGGTCAATAGAAGTAGAGAAAAGAGGAAGAAGGAAAATATAAGAGATGATATAAGTATGTTGATCCATTTGGAAAAACCATAGTTTTCCATCATGGGCAGAAATCTGTGGATTCTGAGGGTCATTTGTCCCCCACCCCTACTCATGCTGAGAACAGTGGCCCCATCCCTGCCTCTATGCCGCAGCCTAGAGAGTGCAGCCTGAGCCAGCCCTCAACTATTTTGCTGATCTACCAGTCTCTGCCTTGATCAATCAAGACACACTCATTTTCTTGTTCAAAGGCAGTTGTACTTCAGATTCAAGACACTTACATTTCCTCTGCCTGAAGCACCCTGGCCTCTTTTCATGGTTTGCTCCCTCATTTTGCCTGTTTACTCAGGATTTACCTGCTTGTCTTATTAGCAGAAGCACCCATTCTATAGTCTAATCCATTGTAGGCTACCCACTTTTTATCCCTTTAGACTGCTTTATTCTTATTTATAACATATTTATTAACTTCACATCATATTACATATTTTAATTTACCTGTTTTATTGGCTATCTTGCTCCACCAGGAGACAAACTTCTTCGGGCGGGCAAAGTACTTGTTCACTCGTCTCTCGTTCTCTCTTGTTCAGTCCTGTATCTGGAGCATCTAATACTGTGCCAGACATATGGTAAGCACTCAGTAAATATTTGCAGAATGAACACATGAATAATGTATGCAGGAAAAATGCTAACGGAACGGATGAGTCCCCAAACCAAGAGCAAATGAATCATCTGCTTGAATCTAAACGTGGAGCAAGTGTCCCTTATTTACAAAACGAATTTAATGATGCCAGTTATTCACACTGCAAAATGATTCTTCAGTTTACCAAAGGTTTCATTTGAAAGCTAGTTAAGATAGCTTCCTCAGTGATTTTAAAAATATAATCCAATGTACAAAATAGTGGTGTGCAGACACCTTTTCTAGAACATATGAATTTCTTAAAATGAATTGCAGGTATGCATAATGATGGTTCTGATTTCTAATTCTGGTTTGTTTGTTGTATGGACAAAGAGATCAGTTTATTAAAACTCCTCACAGACGGTTATTTCAATGTTTGTATATGCATACATTTACATTACTTTTTAAGCTTGTGAATAGGTGAATTTAAATATGTTTGTGCTCCTGGAGAACCACTGGAAGTGTTCTCAAGATTGGTACTTTGCAAAGCTGGCTTTGCAAATAGTCTAAGGTTGGTTTAGGCTACAAATTTGAGAGTTCTGGGTTCCAATTTGCATGAACGTTGAAATGCTGGCTATCAGTGCTGCAAAGGGGAAGGCAGAAATGATCCTTAAATGGAGAAGGCTTAAAAAAACTTTCTCGAGTGTCCTCGGCTTAAGATAGATGAACGTACGCAGCCCAGACTATGAGTATTTCAGTGCTTTAGCTCTGTGTGTGTTTCCCCTTCCCTATTCAGTTGCCCCTCTGGTGGCTAAGAGATAATAGTGATGTTTCTGTAGAGCACAGGTGGGTCACAATGGAATGCAGTGTTTTGCACAGGTGGCTTGAGAGCCTTCTTGGAAACGCTGTATCAGGGAAGTTTCTCTATTCTGATTGACAGTCACTTTAGTCCTGGGTCTTAAGCCATGATGGATTCCCCATTGCAAAGAGTATTGTTCTGGGCAGGGGTAGAATTAAAGAATAAACTTTTAATAGCTATTCATTCAATGCCTATTAAGTACTTTAATTTCAGTCTTTACAACTGTTCTTCAGAGTAAGTATTCTTATGCCCATTTTATAGGTAAGAACAGGGAAGCTTGGAAAATTGAACCACTTACTCAAAGTCAAATCGTTTGCTAATAGATGAATAATTAAATGTGATTTAATTGCTCAGAGTCTACAAGAGAATATAACTGGGAACTAATTTATATGGGAGAGGTGGGAAAGAGAGGTAAGTGGAGGCCTCCTTAATGGTATTCTTTTCAAGCTGAGAATTAAAATATGCAGATGGTCTAGTTAGGATTAGTGTAGGGAGATACTGTTACTGAAAGGCATAGACTACAGAAGGGCATTGAGACAAGATGGAATTTGGAGATTTTGAGGACCTAAAAAATATCTGTAAAACTGATGTTTAATGAGCCTTGAGGAGATACAGAGATAGATTACCCAGGGTGTCACAGGACAGGGAAAGAATCCTGAATTGTATCTCAGATGCACTGGGCAGTTGTTGATTTGTTTTTACTTAAATAGAGGTGATCTGTTGTATTAGTTAATGAAGAGCATTTGGGGGCTAGTGGATGAGAGACAGAGGGGATGCATGGGTCTTTTCAAATCAATGTTTTCATTTTCTTTGGATATATACCCAGGAGTGGAATTGCTGGATCGTATGGTCATATCATAGTTCCGTTGTTAATATTTTGAGCAACCGCCATCCTCTTTTCCCATCGTGGCTGCTGCAGGTCACATTCCCACCAACGGTGCTCATGGGTTCCCTTTTCTCCACATGTTTGTTAACCACTTTTCGTGTCTTGTCTTTTTGTTGAAAGTCATTCTGACAGATATGAGGTGATATCTCATTTGCATTTCCCTGATGGTTAGTAATGTTGAGGTTCTTTTCATGTGAACCCCAATGTTCATACCATTATATACAGTAGCCAGGGTATGGAAGCAACTTGTGTCCATTGATAGGTTAATGAATAAAGAAGCTGTGAGATGTACACACACACACACATGAAATATTACTCAGCCATAAAAAAATAATGAAATTTTGCCACTTGCCAATGGATGGGCCAGAGATTATTATGCTTAGTGAAATAAGTTAGGGAAAGACAAGTACTGTATGTTTTCACCTATATGTGGAATCTAAACAAAAGAAAACAAATGAACATAACAAAACAGAAACAGACTCGCAGATGCAGAGAGCAAACTAGTGGTTATCAGTGGAGAAAGGAGTAGGGGAAGGGGCAAGATAGAGGAAGGGGATTTAGAAGTACAAACTACTAGGTTTAAATTAAGTAAGATACCAAAATATACTGTGCCACACAGCAAATACAGTCAATGTTTTATAATAACTTTATGTGAAACATAATCTATAAAAATGTTAAATTGTTATGTTGTTATACCTGAAGCTAGTATAATATTGTAAGTCGACTATGTTTCAGTATAGAAAAATAAAGAATGGATGCATCCAGATTGTTGCAGTTTACCTGTCAACAGGGGCTGCTGGCTTGGATAAAGGCCGTGGTGCAAGTTCTGGGTGTGTTTTGGATTGGAAGCAGGGCTTTGTGTTGAACTGGCTATGGCAGGTGAGAGAACTCCCATGAATCATTCTCATGACTAACTCAAGCAGTTGGATAAAGGTGCTTATTACTGACCAGGAAGAGCCTGGAGAATGACCAAGTGTGTGAGTTTGGGAACAGGTGTAGGAGGTAAGGTGCCCCAAGCTGCAGCTTTATGAGACCATTTTGGACACTGCTCACTTTCCAGTACCCACAAATACCCTCCTGGGTCAGGAAGACAATGTCACTTGATGGTTAATGAGTTAAAAAAAGAGACTCCTTAGCTCTGACCAGACTCTGACTTTGGACAAACGCTTGCCCTGCTCTGAGCCACTTCTTGTCTCAAAGGAGGAGTTTGGCCCAAAGACTTCTACATTTCTGGTTCCCTCTAAAAACCCGTAATTTCTGAATACGTTCACTCCAGGCACATTTTTTCAAAAGTATGTCCAAAGAATATTTTTATAGTCATTCTGTGTCAGTCCAGAGTCCTGTCCTGAGACACAGGTAAAATAGGACGCAGAGCAGTGGTAATGGCTAGGGGACACTCAGGGGCATTCAGTCCACTCCAGAGCTCAGGGCAAAGCTCAGCCAGCTCCCCTGATGTTGCCACTCAGGGCCGTTTGTCAACAATCCCTTGCTGGTCATGGCCTCCAAAGATTTTTACCTGTTCACTTTCTCACCTGAAATGTCCATGCCATTACTCATCTCCTTCTCTGTTGCTGGCAGGGGAGGAGCAGAATTCCATGACACAAACAATCGACTTAGACGTGGAGCTGCTTTAGTCTGAATCCTAGTTGTAACCCTTACTCGCCGTTGGCAGATATTTTTCTCCATGACCCTCATTTTCCACATCTATAAAATGGTAATAACATCCGTACCTCCTGCGGAGAATTGTTGAGTTAGAAAGGTGATAAATCAGAGTGCCTGGAATACAGTAAATAAAATACTCAGTGAGTGTTTTTTTCTTCCCCTCTCTTCCCCCCTCATCTCACTCCTACTTCTCATTATCTTTCGTTTCTCAGAGTTGAACTAAGACATCAAACATTGAGGAAAATATTTCCTGACCTTTCCTTTCCCACAAAGGGTGTTGTCTCTAATTTGATCTCGCCACAGTGCATCATATCCCCTATGCTCGTCTGTCCCACTGCAGTCCCTTTGTGGGAGAGAGGAGAGGTCTAGAGAGCAACAATCACTGATGCTTCGTCACTGTCTCTCAAGCACACAGGCATACAGTAGGTGTTCAATAAATGTTTGCTAACATTTACTGCCAAAGAGGATGTTTAAGGAAGGCATCCTCAAAGAGAGACGATGACCAAAGAGGAGGGAGAGAAAAAATCACCTATGCCCGCGCCTCTAAAGAGATTTTGGCATAGAATATGGAGAAGGAAATGGCAACCCACTCCAGTGTTCTTGCCTGGAGAATCCCAGGGACGGGGGAGCCTGGTGGGCTGCCGTCTATGGGGTCGCACAGAGTCGGACACGACTGAAGCGACTTAGCAGCAGCAGCAGCATGAAGAGAAAAGAGCGTAAAAGCGGAATCCATTTAACGGCCCCAATTGCATTAGTAGTTCTCTGTTATGTGGCATCCTCATTTAGTCTTCAGTACAAGCAGTTCTTGATTGACTAAGAAGTGTTTATCAGAAGAAGCAAAATTTACGGTGTGTATTTGCAGTCTGATTTGCTCTCCTTCTGTAGCTTTGCTTATATCTATGGGAAAAAATAGCAAAATGCACCCAGACAGTCTTAATTTCTTTATGTCAGTTGAGTCACAGCAGCAGACATGGGAAGATGTGCTGTAAAACACTCAGTCATCAGATAAAACAGTTTGGGACGTGGCAGATTTTTTCTAGCTAAAAGTTTGCATATTTACAAAAAGATTCTGGTGGAACAAATAGAGATGTAGCCAGACCAGCACTTTTAAGTAGGTATGATTTCAAAGCAGAAGGGCAACTGAAAATAGCAGCCAGTCCTTTCCAGCCCCTTCCTAATAACCCTGTTTCTCACCCTCATGCCCAGCACCTAGTAATTGCTTTTCCACGATAAACATCTTTTCCTTTCCTTTTGTTAACAGCGTGGCTTCTGGAGTAGTTATACATTTCATTTGGCCCATGTCTGTCTTAAATATCAAGTCATAAGTGAGCAGAAGTAGCAGCAGCATCCTAAGTAGTTACTAGAAGGGAGGCGCCATCCCTATATTATTACTGAGTATAATTACACTCATTTTACGGATGAGGAAGTCATATGCCAGGTGGTAAACTGTATGTCCAAGTTGGTGCAGCTTAGACATTGTGGAGCTTGGGTGTGTCCCTAGAGCCTTCTCGTTTCAGTACACCCTGGTATTTCTCAGATGTAAGCTGACAAGCTTTCTGTCTGCTGAGGTGATAACTTCCTGTAAACTGGACATTGAGCATCTTCTAATGTATCTGTATCCTGAAGCCAAATGCACGGAAACCTGCTCAACTCTGCCAGTGTCCGCATGCGCATAGCATCATCTGCTTTGCATATATTTCTTCCGCTGCTTAGAACACGTGTGCCCTTTCATACTCTTAATTCCAGTTCATTCTTTGAAAATTTCATGCTTAAGTGTCCTACTCTCCAGAAATATTTTCCTGATACCCCTTACTGCCCCTTTCTCCGCTGCTGCCAGTATAAACTCAGCATCCTTCCTTTCTGTCCTGTGCAGCCCCCATGTGCCTAATTCCCAAGATCTTCCTCGACATACAATGAAGTTATGTCCCCTACAGCCTCTCCTAACTTGAAAGTAGTGTTAAGTCAAAAATAACCTTCCCCGGGTGGCTCAGATGGTAAAGAATTTGCCTGCAAGGCAGGGGACCTGGGTTCAATCTCTGGGTCGGGAAGATCCCCTAGAGAAGGGCACGGCAACCCTCTCCAGTATCCTTGCTTGGGAAATCCCATGGACAGAGGAGCCTGGCGGGCTACAGTCCATGGGGGTCGCAAAAGTCAGACACAACTGAGCGACTAACACTTTCACTTCAACCTAACCTAGAGGACATCATAGTTGAGCCTAGCCTACCTTACACATTTAGACTATGGCTGGGTAAAATCAATTTAACACAAAGCTTATTTTATGATAAAGTGTTGAATGTCCCTAATTCACTGAATGCTGTGCTGAGACTGAAGCACAGAATGGTGGTTGTGTATTGATAATTTAGGGCACTTTCAGGTGGCTGACTGCGAGCTGAGACTTGCTGCCCCGCCCAGTGTCACAGGGGACTACCAGGCCATGTATCACTAGCCCTAGAAAATGTCACAAGTCAAGAATTCCGGGTACAGTTTCTACTGAATGTCTATTACTTTTGCACCATTGTAAAGTCAAAAACCTGTAAGTTGGGGACAGTATTCAGTAACTGACCCATCATTAAAAATACTTTCTCCCAGGCTCTTATTTCTTTAAGGGCAGAGGCCATATTTTATATGTAGTTTAAGGATACATATTCCCAGGTACATGCATATCCCTGGAACCTGTCACAGACTTTGGCAAGTAGTCTGTATCTATACATGTGAAGATATAATAAGGATAGGTGTCATTCACCTATAGTCACCTGACCCATGGAAGCAGTTTATGTGGAAACTCATTTAAATGTCATAATATGCATGTGAGACTAAAACTGTTTAACTAGGATTATTCTTAGCAGGAGAGGGGGAGAGAGCAAGAAATAGGTACAAAAATATATATGTAAATTATATATATATATACATATAAATGCACATACACATATATGCTTGCCAGCATAGACACACATATGTCGCAGGTCTGGAGGTCTTACTTAATCACACACTCGATGCGATTCCACATGCAGAGCTCGCCGGTTCGTTTACTGTATTGGTGCACGCGGCACAGACCACAGGCGGCTCTCTGCTCTCTGTGTTCCGCCGCAGACTGTGTCAGATTGGGCGTCACACCGGTCAGGACCCTGAAGAGCCGGGATGCAGACTGCATGGAGAGATGATGTGAGCACGGATTGTTTGGAGAAGATTGTTCTCTGGGGGAACACGATCACTTTGTTCAGGTATCTAAAGCGCTGTCAGGAACAAGAGTGATTGGATTCATCTTGGTTGGCCCCCGGGGGTGCAAAACTGGGACTAATGGACAGAAACCTCGGGGAGGGAGAGAGAGTGCTGCTCCGTCTAAGGAAAGATGTGTGGCCCAAAGAGTCTCTGTCGTGGATCTCATGCTCAGAACAGAGAGCTTCAGTCCACATCAGATGCAGGAACTCAGACTGTACGTCTCTCTGACAGGTGCTGTCATTATTGCACAGGGGGCTTCTGCTGTGGGAAGGAGAGGATGTTACAGGAACCCCATGATCTCATCTAAATACCAGTTTTAATAGAAATTGTACAGAATCTCCATATGGAGTCCCATATGCCTCAGACAGAGTTTTATTTTCTGCTACTACGGCTACCACTACTGTTATGATCAGTATTAATTGTCATAGAACAGGTGCTGTGTGCAGGGTAGCTACTGTGTAAAAGGCACATACTGCTTCACTGGATACTTCCAGCACTGTGTGCACCATGTCCTTATACCTGCACAGCAGGCCCGAGTGGTCAAGTGCTCAACTGTTTTGCGGTCGTGAGGAACTGAAGCCCTGGCAGGGTGGAACAGTCTGCTCCTGCTTAGCCAGATACTAGTGCTCCAGCCCATGTACTCACCGCGAAATTAGTTACCTCTCATCTTTACAGAGAGGGTGGGGAGAAGGAAAGGGAGGAAAGAAGAGGTGAGAAGAAGAAATCAATCAGTAGAGAGGAACAACAGGATAATCCTATACTTCACTCAGATTTATTTTGGGAAAAGGTGATACTCTGTTCCCCAAATGTTCTAATTTCTTGAGTGTCTGAGTGCATATTGCTGGTTGTGCACATTGCCGTGATCAAAGACAGGTTTGTTTGATTCCTGCTGTGATGAATCTACTTAAGTCTGTGGCCACTGCATCCTTCAAAGGAAGCACTGGCTCATAATTGTATGAGAAAGGTCAATTTACATGTGTGGCATATCCATATCTTCTCCTAAGGAGGAATCAGAAGGTACTTAGGTAGGGCAGGTAGAAGAACTTGAATAGGAATTGGAAAGTCAAAGATGGTGAGAAGATTTGGGGGTAATAGTGCCTCAAGAATAGGAAAATTAAACAGATATCTGAAAATATAATTCTAAGCAATTTTAATAGTCTCTTCTCCCAAGGACCTTAGAAGCTCAATTTGGTTGAGCTGGTTCAGACACATACGCCAGCCTTAGTGGAATAATATATGGAATGTGACTCAACGGACATGAGTTTGAGCAAGCTCCAGGAGTTGGTGATGGACAGGGAAGCCTGGCATGCTGCAGTCCATGGGGTCAGAAAGAGTCGGACAGGACTGAGCAACTGAACTGAAGAAGTTCTCAAGCCTTTTTTTCATGAATGATGTTCTCTTTACATGTCATATATTCTCCAGACATCTTTCAAAACCTGTCACCCCTACCAAGTCATGTTTGATAATGATTTTATGACGCTGAGTTGTTTTGGGAAGTGGGATATTGAAAAGGATTGAGGATCTGAGTTGACATTGGTAGAAGAGCCTGGCAAGTTCCCACTACAGAGAAAGATGACTTTCCATGTAGCTTATGAACTAAAGGTGGAGGAAACATTTGGATTACAGATAACAGTGGAATACTGACGTCAAGCTGTTAGGGCTGTTTAGGGGATTAAACAAAAAGCAAATGTAAACTGTATGGAAATAGTAAATACTCAACATGTGTTTACTATCTTCTTATAGTGAAAGTGAAAGTTGCTCAGTCATGTCCGACTGTGATCTGTTTAGTCCATGGAATTCTCCAGGCCAGAATACTGGAGTGGGTAGCCTTTCCCTTTTCCAGGGGATCTTCCCAACCCAGGGGTTGAACTGGGGTCTCCTGCATTGCAGGAGGATTCTTTACCAACTGAGCAATCAGGGAAACCCACTGTCTTCTTATGGGAAAGCCAATTCATAGCCATTCTTCATAAGAAACTAAACATGTTATTGAAGATGATAAGAATGAGAAGTCTAAGAAGAGTGTGTGTGTGTGCGTGTTCAGGGAGGGGGGAATTCCATGAAAAGATGTTATAATTGTCACTTCCTAGCTGACTCAGTGGAGAAGGCAATGGCACCCCACTCCAGTACTCTTGCCTGGAAAATCCCATGGACGGAGGAGCCTGGTAGGCTGCAGTCCATGGGGTCGTTAAGTTGGACGTGACTGAGCGACTTCACTTTCACTTTTCACTTTCATGCATTGGAGAAGGAAATGGCAACCCACTCCAGTGTTCTTGCCTGGAGAATCCCAGGGATGGGGGAGCCTGGTGGGCTGCCGTCTATAGGGTCGCACAGAGTCAGACACGACTGAAGTGACTTAGCAGTAGCAGCAGCTGACTCAGAGGTAAAAAATCCGCCTGCTAGTACAGGAAATGGGTTCAATCCCTGGGTAGGAAAGATCCCCTGGAGGAGGGAATGGCAACCCAAGCCAGTATACTTGCCTGGAAAATTTCAAGGAGCCTGATGAGTTACCATCCATGGGGTCCCAAAGAGTTTGACACAGCTGAGCATGCACACACACACACACACACACACACACACGGAGAAGGAGAGCACAAGAAGATCAAAGCTGTCAGTGCCTCAGACTCACAGTCTGTGCACCTTCCCTGCAATACAGTCAGTCCTGTCCAAGGTCAGGGAGGTTCATGGGGGCAGGTCTGGCCTCTGTTTCACCTTCCAGGTCTTGCTGAGACACATGGTAAATCTGTCTGTCATTTTCTGCTCCTCTGTCTTTTGATAGCCACACTTGTCTTTAAACACATTAATATAAGCAGTTCTGCTACAGCCAGACCTTTTTGTTGCCCAAGAATCATTTATCCCTTTGTGATGATCACCTACCATTTATTTTAAGGTTTTTAATCTTGTTGCTTCTGCTTTGAGTTCTGAAGACAGAATAGTGGGAACTTACCAAAATCCCAAAGATGGGTGAATTTCCCAATGTGAAGTTCAAGTTCTTAGGAAAGGAAGCTTGCCTCTTTCATAGTCTTTATCCCTGGAGTTTCTGGTGCAGAACAAGGCACAGAGGAGATGCTCAGTAAACACTCCAGTATCTCCTGGTGTCTGCTTGAAGGAAGAGTCTGTATTCCATTTCACGCATTTCTTATTACAAAAACTTTTGCCTTATTCTTAAAGTCTGTTATTGTTAGGTGCATTTTCTTATGTTCCAGTAAATTAAAATTGGTAGCAACTTAATCTTTCTCTCTCCAAACACATTTGTAATGCTTGGTGTTTTTTATCCTGTTGTTCTCTGGGTGTCATATATCATTATACTACGTAGCATTTCTTAAAGAAAAAGCCTACAGAAAGTGTATTTTTTCATTTGAAAATCCTTTATTAGTGTGGCCTATAGCAATTAAAGCTTGAAATTAGAATTAAGGATCATGCATTTTGATGCAAGCGACCATATAGATGTATTAACATTGTGGCAGGGTTTTGCTTTGCGGGCACAAAGTTGTCATTAGGAAATATAATACTCATTTTTTGCCTGATTAATTATAGCAGAGGCATAACAAAATATATATTGTGTGTTGGAACATTGTACCATTTGCAGAATTAGAAGTCATGGTTAAGCTGAGGTATGTATCCAAAACATTCTGTGAGAGACTCTCAGAGCAAGTATGAAATTTGCTTTTGAAATATTTTTGGTAAAGAGAATTCATGCACTTAAAATGTGAAGAAATACATGTAAGAACACAGTTCACAATTTAAAATAGTCTTGAGTTCTCTCAGCTTCTCAGATCTACCATGGCTTTTGATATGTGTAACTTCAGAGGATATTCTGATAATGATTCATAATAAATAATATATAACATGTAATATAAACATAATAGCTACTATTTTCCTTTTTAAAATTTTTAAAATTTTATTTATTTATTTGGCTGCATCAGGGATGGAGACATAGGTTTTGGGAGGAGAGTGAATGTCTTTGCCAGTGGTCAGGTTTTGAGAATGATTTACCTCTAAGTTTCTTTCTCTGGAAGTTTGTGGCTATGATGTGATACAGATAGATTTAATCTTCTATTTTCCTGGGAAGTCACACCCTTACTGTGACAGCTTCTCTGTGGCATGGGGTGCTTGTTCTTGCTTTCTCTTTGACAATTGTACTCGTGGAAAATGTGAAGCTCTTGTATGACTGCTGACAGTCTTGCTGCCAGTTCCCTTTGTTGCTCTTTAATTCCTTCAAGATAGCATTATTTATGTTGTTCCTAGCCAGAATTGTTTGTATTCCCAGCTAGAGGCCAACTTAATGCCTGCTGATACTTAGAAGACAAAGGTTTTGAGGTTCTAGCCTCTAGAGGTTGTGAGGTGATTTGAGTCAGACTGCCTCGCTTCTGCTCCAAGCTCCATCCTGTACTATGTCAGGTAAGTGACTTAACCTCTTTGAACCTAATTTCCATCTTCAGTAAAATGAGGGTAAGTATAGTATCTACCTCTTGGGACTGTCATATGTATTAAAAATGTAATCCGCGTTCAGTACTTAGCACAGGAGCTGGCATATGGAGAGCAACCAATAAGCTTTGTCTACTGTTTGTAATGGGATGTCTTTAAGACTGCTGATCTGCCAATATCTAATAAAGAAACTCTTCTGCATTGCCTCACCCAGTGAAATGGATTTTACTATTATTATGCTGAGAGAGAAGCCTAATTCCATACCTTCAGATTAATCAATTTCAGTTCATTTCCCCACCTTCTTGTAAAGCCAGCTTTGACCCTGTCTTTCAACTCAAAATGATGATTTTATGAAAGTTAAAATGAAATTAGCAAAATGGTACTTTTCAGTCAATGAAAAGTCTGTCAGCTGAAAAAGCATGAATAATAACTCACATTTCTCCTACTGCACCCTACATGCAGTTGTGTGTTATCTAACAACAGGGGGATGTTAAATCATACAATGTAAACTTCCTTCCCCTAGAGTAGCAAGTGAGCTATTTTCATCTTTCTGTTGTGACACCATTTTTAAGATTGTGTCAGCATGCTTATTATCAATTTACCTTTTCACAATCTGTGTGCATTTTCTTCCAGTTGGTTGAGATCTCTCCCCCAAGATTGTCTAGGCATTTCCCTGGGTGTCCAGGTTGGATTTGTGCTTGAAAATGTGCTTTCTTGCTCAAATACTAATATAATGCGAGCATTACCCACTCAAAAGGCTCATGATATATATTGGCAAAGAAGTATATAGTGTTACATTCAGCATGTATTCCTAGACATTCTCAAGTAATAATCTGTTTAGGTGTGTTTAACTGATCACTTACAAAAATAATTTGGCCATGAAAAATTTATTTTCACGAGAAGGGGTGTTTCAGAGAATGATATATTTGGCAGGATTATGGGTAAGATTGATAAGTTATGGTAGTTGGCCTGTTTCTCAGGTTTAGAAAGATAATAATAAAGAAGCTATTGCTTGGTTTGATCTGATTTTCCAAAGCCAGTGGGGACCATAAACACATAACTCTAATCTGGTTGATGCGGCTGGGACTAGGGTGAGGAAACGGAGGCCCTTGTCATAGGTAGACATCCCACCATTTAAGGAGGTACCACAAAACTCAGTAATCCAGGTAATATTTCAATGGTATTTTTTTAAAAAATGCAAAACTTCTGTGATGGACTGAGTGGCAAATTTCAAATAAAGGCAGGATCAATATTATATTTTTTCTTTTTCTTTTGGTGGTAATATGGCTCTCTGTGTTATTTTCTTCACTTAGAATTTTGGTGTTTTGTCTATCATGGGTTTTTTGGCCTGCATTGGAATACTGTAGGCCTTGATTGCTGAGTTTTTGGAGGCCCTTTTAACTTTGTGCCAATGGCAAGTGCCTCATCACCTTGCTCCACCACCAGCTCCAGTCTTTGATCCCTGCCCAGTGTACCCAAGGATGGAAGAGCAGAAGCATTTTGTCTTGTGCTGAGGTTCTCAAGGTCAGCATTAAGAAGGGGTGGCACATGCACGTGCACAGCAGCACTAGTTACAGTAGGCAGAAGGTGCAAGGACCCCACGTGTCCATCAGCTCAAGAATGGATAACTGAAGTGTCATATATGAACACAAGGGAACAGTGCGTGCATGTGTGCTAAGTTGCTTCAGTCGTGGCTGACTCTTTGCAACTCCATTTACCGTAGCCCACATTACTCAGCCTTAAAAAGGAAGGCAAATCTTTCACATGCTATACCATTGAGGACAGTTGAGCTAAGTAAAATAATTATACTAAGTAAAATGATCAGTCCCAGAGAAGACAAATACTATGTGATTTCGTTTCCATGTGGTATCAGTTCAGTTCAATTCAGTCGCTCAGTTGTGTCTGACTCTTTGCAACCCCAGGCCTCCCTGTCCATCACCAGCTCCCGGAGTTCACTCAAACTCACGTCCATCGAGTTGGTGATGCCTCTCTGTCCATCACCAACTCCCGAAATTCACTCAAACTCACATCCATCAAGTTGGTGATGCCATCCAGCCATCTCATCCTCTGTCGTCCCCTTTTCCTCCTGCCCCCAATCCCTCCCAGCATCAGAGTCTTTGCAAATGAGTCAGCTCTTCACATCAGGTGGCCAAAGTACTGGAGTTTCAGCTTTAGCATCATTCCTTCCAAAGAAATCCCAGGGCTGATCTCCTTTAGGATGGACTGGTTGTATCTCCTTGCAGTCCAAGGGACTCTCAAGAGTCTTCTCCAACACCACACTTCAAAAGCATCAATTCTTCAGTGCTCAGCTTTCTTCACAGTCCAACTCTCACATCCATACATGACCACTGGAAAAACCATAGCCTTGACTAGACGGACGTTTGTTGGCAAAGTAATGTCTCTGCTTTTGAATATGCTACCTAGGTTGGTCATAACATTCCTTCCAAGGAGTAAGTGTCTTTTAATTTCATGGCTGCAGTCACCATCTGCAGTGATTTTGGAGCCCGCAAAATAAAGTCTGACAAACTGTTTCCCCATCTATTTGCCATGAAGTGATGGGACCAGATGCCATGATCTTTGTTTTCTGAATGTTGAGCTTTAAGCCAGCTTTTTCGCTTTCCTCTTTCACTTTCATCAAGAGACTTTTTAGTGGTGTAAAGAGTAGTCAAACTCATGGAAACAGAAGCTAAGCACGGTCATTGCCTGGACTAGAAGAAGAGAAATTGGGAGTTGTTATTTAATGGGTATAGAATTTCAGTTTTGCACAATGAAAAAGTTCTGGAGATGGATTGGAGAGCAATATTAATATATGTAGCATTACTGACGTTACACCTAAAAATGGTGAAAATGGTAAATTTCATATTATGTGTATTTTGTCACAGTTGAACATTTAAACAAAAGAAGAAATGGCAGAGGTCAGGGGCGAAGAAGCACATCATCAAAAGCTGAACTTGAGAGTGGAGACAAGGATCCATAATGCCCGGGAAGGGAAGAAAGAAAACAGAGGTTGGGCGAGTGGCCTGAATGAACAGCAGCCGAAGGGCTTCTGTCTGTCACTGGAAACAAGCGCATCAAACGTATGCATAAAAAATGGGACCAAAGCACATTCATTCAACTCCAGGTGTTTTTTCTGGCTCTTCTTCTTTGGCGACTTTCTTGGGGAAAGAAGACTTGAAATATAAGATCCAAATAGAGATCCTGTCTGTTAATGTACTTGTTCACAGTGCTGATGGACTGGCCAGGATGTGCAGTACATTTTGGATGCTTTTATAGAAAAGCTAAGACTTATTTTTCTAATAACTCTTTCATCTGCAGCATCTAGTTGTTCCATTAGGAAAACTAAAATAGCTCGTGGAATTGCTTTTTGTCCTTCTACAATAACAGACACCACAGTGAGCTCGTCGCTTTGGGATATATGTAGAATATGACGTGGATACAATGAGAAAAGAAAAATGTCTCTTCATTCCACACCCTTTTGGCAGAAGGACATTTTTTGACATCTCCTTCATGTTTCCAGGTCAGAGAACATCTTCCCTTGTGTGAACAGAAGAGAGATAATTTATAACAACATATGCTGAAATAATGTACTGTGATCTCTTTGAGGGCAAATATCATCTATAAATAATTTTAACAACTCACAAAAAGTCTTGGCCATACTTAGCATGGCATTTTTTGTTTTGTGGGTTTTTTTTTTTTTGATTGCTTTACTCTTTTTTCACCTGGATACACTAGATGCTGCTTCTTTTGTTGTTGAGGTGGAGAGACACTCTAGATGTTTCTTTTATTGTTGGGATGTGTTGTCAGAGTAGGCTACATTAAACTGTGATAATAAATGTCCCCAATGCTAGTGACTCAAAAAATGGAGATTCTGCCTTTTCATATGCTGCCCCTCCACTGAGGGTCAGCGATAGCTCTGCTGTATGTCATCTTTTCTCTGGGATCCAAGCTAATAGGGCAGTCTTCCTTTGGTTGTCATGACTTCGAGGACAACAGGGTGTGACTGACCAAGCTTCTGCTCAGAAGTGACATGTTGCTTTGTCCACAGTTCATTGGCCAAAACAATTCATATGGCCCTTAGAGTTTAACAGAGTAGGCCTGTGTGATCTCCCTTTAGGGAGAGTCCCTGCAGCAGCAAAATGGTACTGGCATAAATGGCAGAAAAGAATAATCTACAGGTGACTGACAAAGGAAAAGAGAGCTAATATCTCTATAATTTCCCAGGAACTCTATATGCTGTTCTCATTTAATTGTCATTCAGGCTTGACCACAACCATATGAGTTCCTTCTGTTGTTCATATAGGTGAAGAAGCTGAGTTCAGGTTGACTCAGCAACCTGCTTCAGGTCACATTAGAGCTAGGATGAGTTAGAGCTGGTGTTTGAATCCATGGCCAACCAACTCAAAGGCCATGCTCTTCCCAAAGACAACATAGTGAAGCCCACACTTTTGTGTGGACAAAGTGAGGTCTGAAACTCTATTTTGAAAACCATTTTTTAATAAGGCAATCCAATATGAATACTCAACTTAATAGATAGATGGAAGGCATATCCTGTAAAAACTGGTGGAAAAGATTAAATTTTGGAAGCAGAGTGGTATTAAAAATAGCAGTTACTCCATGTCATGCATTTTCCATATGAAAAAACATCTGGGCCTCACTGACCATCAAAAAAGGGTGATCCAGCTCCTTTAAGGAAAGTAATTTTTTTAAAAATCACTGTATTTCTAGACTATTTGACATAGGTCTAAAACATGTATTTCTAGAAATGACTGGTAACAGAGAATTAATAAGAATAAATTTATTAATAGTGCAAGAAAAGAGTTTACAAAGACAATACTTTCACATAAATATTAAAGTCAAGGCTGGATAAGGAGATGCAGTATTGGAGTACAGCTAGGTTTAGGCCCTCTGTAAGACTGTATAAACAGTCTTTCAAATCTCAGAGAACTTACCACCCTCCCACCTATTCTGTTTTCAGCCAGTCCTCTTCTCTTACATTTCCAACTCACAAGCAAACACTGTCAGATTCATCTCTGAAACACTGTAAATCCAAACATTCTCCATGTTCCCACAGCCATCTTTGAGTCCAGGCTACTGATTTCTTACCTGACTCTGTTTGGCCTGCCTGCTCCCAGCTCTTCCCCCATCACAGCAGCCAGAATAACCCTTTCAAGATCTATCATGTCACACCTAAGCTCAGAATCTTCCAAATGTCCATTAGCTCTTACAGTAAAAAAAAGCCGGAGTCCTAAAAATTGTCTTCCAGGTTCACAACACTCCCCTGCCACTAACCACCAAAGCTCTGACCTCCTCTCTTACCCTTTTTCTCCTCCCTCACTTATTTCAATTCTCATGTGCTTCCTATTCTCCTTAAAGACCCCAGGTACACTGAAGGCCTTCGCATCTAGGGTTCTCTGCCTGAATGCTTGACTCCAGTCATCTACCTGGAGCCCCACTTCCTACATCCCTCTACTCAAACATTATCTTTTCTAACAGGCCTTTCGTGACCAATACATATAAAATAATTCAACAGCCCTCTGCTCCCTTACCTATTTCTGGTATCCCAGAAGCCAAGTTATGTATTTATTAAAAAAAAAAAAAAACTTAAAAAATGAAGTATAATTGAAATATAATATTGGATTAATTTTAGGTGTTATATATATATGTATATATATGTATGGAATCTGAAAAAGAATATAATATTGGATTAATTTTAGGTGTTATATATATATGTATATATATGTATGGAATCTGAAAAAGAATATAATACTGGATTAATTTTAGGTGTTATATATATATGTATGGAATCTGAAAAAGAATATGAAAACATATGCATTCTTTTTCAGATTCTTTATAGGTTATTACAAAATAATGAGTATGGTTCCCTGTGCTATACAGTAGATCTTGTTGGTTATCTATTTTGTATAGAGTAGTGTATATATGTTCATTCCAAATGCCTAATTTATCCCTCCCCTCCTGGAAAGTTAACCTTGGTAACCCAAAGTTTCTTTTCAGTGTATATGTCTATTTCTACTGTATATATATATTCACTTGTATTATTTTTTTTAGATTCCACGTATAAGCAATGTCATAGGATGTTTGCCTGTGTCTGACTTACATCACTTGGTATGATAGTCTCTAGGTCTATCCGTGTTGTTGCAAGTGGCATTATTCTGTTCTTTTTTATGGCAGAGTGATACGCCATAGTATATATGTAACATATTTTCTTTATCCATTCTTCTGTTGATGACACTTAGGTTGCTTCCATGTCTTGGATTAAATAGTGCTGCAGTGAACACTGGGATGCATGTATCTTTTCAAATTAGGTTTTTCTCCAAAACTAAGTTATATATTTAAAGATGAAGGGAGTTTATCAGTTGCCACTGATGTGATTAAGTGCAGTGAGGACTAATAAATGACCATTGTATTGGTGACAGAAGTAATTGACAGTTGTTCCAGGGGAGTGGTCACATTAAAAACTGGAATGGGTGCAAGGAAGAGGACCAGGAAGGAGAGAAATCAAGACAGTGAATGTACATCTAGTTCTAGGAGTTCTCCTGCAACGGGGAACAGAGGTGTTGGGCAATAGTTTAAGGAGGTTCTGGGATAAAAGAAGTGCTTTTGGTGAAATGGGAAATGTTACAGTGATCTAGTCAGACGATGATGAAATAAATAGGGGAAAGTTGATAATACAAAAAAGAGAGAAGATAACAGCAAAAGAGAGATCCCTAGTTAGGTGAGAGAGGGCCCAGGTCTATATTGAAAAAACTGGTCTGCAAAGCTTGTAATTTCGCTTGCCATACAGAAGCAAAGACACACCTTTGCTGATAGTGATAGAGACTTCGGAATATTTGGTGATGGGCGCAAGTAGAACTTCTTTTCTGAATATAGCTTCTATTTTTTTCAGTGAATCAAGAGAAATCATTTTTTTTCCCAAGTCAAATAGCAATAAATCATAGAGCTGTCTGGATGCCAGGTTCTAAACTGTGTTCTTTCCATGACACCACAATGGTATTACCTAGCCTTTTTCAGAGTAAGGAACAAAAACTTACCTGTTTTAGCCATCCTCATTTAGTGTTATTATTCTGAAGAAAGGTCATCATTCAATTACCAAAGCTCATATTGGAACCATTTTAATGGGCTAGAGGCATGCATTGAACTTTTCTAATTATGCAATAGTTATCTCTTTTAACTGATTTCCTACAGTTTCCAAAGCTTAATAATAATAATAACCTATTTTTCATAGCAAGATTATGGAGATCAGTGTTAAGGTCAGCATCAGTAGCACCACTCAGCCAGATTAAGAAATTTCATCATCATTTTACCTTTTGCTCCTAGCATGGTTCACACAGCTCACTAAATATTTGGTAGATGAAAGGAGATCACTTGTCTTATGAATTTCATTACTTCGCTGACTTTCAGTTGAGTTGCAGCAAACAGAAAACCTGTCCGAAAGTGGCCTAAATGATACTACTGTTGCAAGTCCAAGACAGTTTAATTCATTGACTCAACATCATGTTGCCACCCTTAATTTAGCTTGTCCAAATAAGGCCTGTGGCTCACGCACCTGGAATGCTAGAGCCTCAACTAAGGGAACATTTCTGTCTAGTGTCTCTTTAAGATCAAACAGAGCTTTTCCAGAAGTTCTCCCAGGGCCTGACTGTAGTTTGACCTAGAGTTTGTACCTATATACACGGGATCTTTCAGTTAGCAAGATAAATGAGGCTACCGTAATATGACCTTAGACCAAGACAGATTCAGATGGTGAGGTTGAGGTAGGCTGTCCCTCTGGTGACATGGCCATGTAAGGGATACTGAAGACAAGGTCAAGGTGATCAAGGAAGAAGGGAAATGGAATATCTGCAGGTGGGCAGTCAGTCATCTCTCATGTCCAAGTGGAAGAGCTGGGATTTGAACCTGGATTTGACTGATTTAAGAGTCCACAATTTTCTGTCCTTGAGAAAATTTCTTATCATTTTCCTTTTTTTTCCTTGTCCTTCTTTTCCCCTTTCATGACCTCTTTCTTTCTGTCTTTTCCTCCTCTGTCTCCTCCTTCTTTTTCTCTCTCACTCCCCTCCTTCTCCCCCCACCCCATCCACTTTTGCTCTGAGTGGTCCAGGAGCCAATGCCAATTAGGTAGCAGTTCCTCACATAGTACCTTAAATTATCCAGTAGATGGCCAGATTTTTGAAAAAAAAAAAAAAAAACAAACATAGGCCTAAGCCCAGTGTAGTTCATCTAGGATTAGTCTAGGGTCATCTCTAGATTTTTTGATCTTGGACTTTATTGATCTTGGTTGCAAATTAATTATTTTATCAAGTCATTAAATAGACCTTATACTGATGGGAATTTACATGTAAAACTTAAAATCACATTTGAAGAGGTCATGGATTCAATTTTTAGCACTGTTATTTGTCTGATGATGATTCTGTATCTGTGATACCCTGAGTGACCTGAGCAAGGTCAAGGTCAGGTCAAGTTTATCTTTTAATTGAAATTGATTGAAGGGGAATCCTTCTGTATATGCAGAGAATTTAAATGGTCTCAGGTTCTATCCGATGGGTCCCTCCCTCATCTTACTAATTCTCTGACCTCACCTTCTACCACCTGTTCTGATTGGCGTTTCTTTTACACAGTTCATGTAGTCATGCTCTGTGGCCTTTGTAGTAACCAATCTTTGGCCTGGAATCAATACCACCTTAGTTTGAAGTCTTCCTTGACTCCCATTTACAAATTCACTCTCCTGCCTCCTAAAGAGTTACACAACCTTTTCTACTTTCTGGACTGGCAACCCCCCAGCCCCTCCCCACCCAGCCCCTCCCCACCCCCCACCCCTGGCTCTAAAGACTTTACAGCACAGGGCATAGTATTTGTAAAGTTATATTCTTCTTTCTTCCCCCTCCAGAAAGTAAGCTCCAATAGGCTGCATTTTTTTTTTCTTCTAATTTATTCCTTGTTATATCCCAGTTACCCAGAACAGTATCTAGTCTGTGGTAGGAAATCAATGCTTCAGGAATAATAAGTAAATTGTAATCCTTATTTTCAAGAAGCTTCCTGTTTATTGGAAAAGGCATGCAAACCAGCAAAACAGATGGCTAATTGGGTAACTGATGAACACAGCAGCCATCTAACCATCCACCAAATGGGTCTCACCGCTTGAGTCTTAAGAACATCCTGCAAAGCTTGGCTCCCTGAGACCCCCTTCCAGCTCACCAGTTCAGCCTGATGTTTTGGGGTGTATTATTAAACTCTTTGATCCTCAGTTTTCCCATATGTGAATGGATTTTTTTTTTTTTGAGGAATTAGAAAATCTCTGTAAAATCCTTAACACAGTGCTTGACATAGAATAAGTGCTCAACACGTGTAGTTTTATAAATAGAAAAAAGAGCTAGATTCTGTGGGGGCACCCGTGAGCTCCGTGTGGACAGTTCAGGAAAACAAGGAGGATATAAACCTAAAACTCAGGAGCTTTGTAGTCAGGTATGCCCATTTTAAAAAGTGTGAGTATGTTAAGTTTTAAGTCCTTTGAAACTTTTTAGTATAGGGAGACACACCATTATTCCTCTTTATCTCTGATCATCAATCCATGTTAAACTTAAGTGATTGGTATAGGAACAAAATCACTTCCCAAGGGCTAAAGAACTAGCAAGTGGGATATGCTTAAAGAAGCACATTTAGATTTACTTTCTACTTTAATTTTTTCAGGGGCTTCCCTGGTATCTCAAACAGTAAAGAAATCTGCCTGCAGTGCAGGAGACCCAGGTTTAATCCCTGGGTCAGGAAGATTCCCCTGGAGAAGGAAATGGCTATCCACTCCAATATTCTTGCCTGGAGAATCCCATGGACAGAAGAGCCTGGTGGGCTGCAGTCCATGGGGTCACAGAGAGTCGGACATGACTGAGCGACTAACACTTCACTGTGATTTTCCTCTTATTTCACGTGCTAAGAAGGCAAAAACAGGGGAGTTCAGAATTATAATTCAACATAATATTATACAATTAAATGTAACGAAATTACCTTTGTCATCACGTGGTGTATAGGTGATTTCTATAATATCAAAATTTCTACATCATTGTAATTTTTTTTTTTTTTTGCTTTCAAAGTAGAGGATATGATACTTTGTTCTGCTTAGTTGTACATGCATACCATCAAGACTCTGAGTCTGTGATTTGCAGAGTAGGTACACAGACAGCATCAGAGTTCAAAACTATACACCCATGGTGATTTGTTTTTGCCAATAAGACACAACTTGTGTCAAGGGAAGGGAAAAAATGCACACATTATTTCACTTCATAACAATTATCTGGAAAATGTTGAGTTGTTGTTATTCTGTATTAGTTCTGCTTGCACTTCGTGGATGAAAGCCGAATTAAAAGGTGACATTTGGGCCATTTCCTAAAAAAATGTGATTTCTCAGTCTTTAAATACATTTCCTGAGCTTGTGTTTTCATCTAGGCAACTTTGCTACTTTAATGTTATTTAAAATTAAATTTGTTCTTTGGTTCGTTACAATGCTTAGCAACTTAATAAGTTTATAAATCATAATTAACTACTACTCTCTGTTCTATTACCCTTTTGAATTGCCTTCTTTTTTACTTTTTTTTCCTTTTCCCATGTAATCTGCCACATGTATACTTTATTTCAGAGATGAATAGACCTCACTTTCAAGGGGTGGTGGGTTGGCTTCACAGGAAATGTGTGACTGTATCATGAGTGATACACATGTGAGGGTGTGAATCCACATGCTTGCATGTGTGTGTGAACAGAGATGTGTATGTCAATACTTAATTGACTTTCAGGGAGTACTTTTTTTTTTTTTTTAAGATTTTCCTCTACTTTGCTGGGTGCAGTATCTGAAACGTTGATCCCAGAACTCCATCAGGGACTTTTTATTTCTGTACAATAAAAGGAAGTCAAATAAAGTATAATGAGTTTTCAAACACTTCAGCAAAGCTTTAAAATGTTCAAAGAAAGAGTCAAAAGGCCTGAGTCATTAGGAGTCTACTTAGGGAATGTGGGTGAGCGTCATTATAAGGCACACCACAGGGGGCAGAAAGGATCCCTGCCGGTGCCTCCTCATTGTATCACAACACACAGACCTTCCCTAGAGGCTTATCTGTTAATAGAAAGAGTCTGACTTTGGCAAGACGAGATGCAGGGCCAAGTGGTTATAATGAAAGGTCATAGGCTTAAGTGTATGAACACGTTTGCAAGGCCTTCCTCATCCCCTGGCAAACCCCACCCCCACAAGCACTCTTGTTCCTCTGTTGCCGACTTTTTCACACGCTTGTCCACATAGTTCTTTTCGAAATAATTCTAAGGTATTTATTTGTTTGTGTCTGTCTGGCTAAGCTGGGTCTTCATTGCTGCCTGCGGGCTTCCTCTAGCTGCGGAGAGCAGGGCCTCGTCTAGCTTGTGGTGCTCAGGCTTCTCGCTGTGGCGGTTTCTCCCGTTCCTGAGCACAGGCTCTAGGGGCACGGGCGTCAGGAGTTGTGGCGCGTGAACAGCTCAGTTGCTCTGCTGAGTGTGGAATCCTACCAGACCAGGGATTGAGCCTGTGTCCTCTGCATTGACAGGTGAATTCTTAACCACTGGACTACCAGAGAAGTCCCGCCATGATGTTCCTAAGCCTGAGACATTTATATTTTTCCCCCTAAACCTCTAATCTTCTGTCTCCTGGCCATTACAGATTCCGCCCCCGCCCCCACCTTTTTCATTCTTGTTAAGATCATTTAAGTCTTATACTGATGCCAAAACAATTTGACAGTGATTTATGTTGACAATATATGTAGTTGATCTCAAGAACTTTTTACAGTTATCTCCTGTTTTCCATAAGTATTGCTTTTACCTCTGTAAGACATGAGGATGTATACCGCTGATTTCCTCTGGCCTCTTCTCCACTCTCAAGGGTATGGTGGTGAGTTGTTGATACAGGCTACATTCATTTCTTGGTTTATTTTGCAACCTTCTATGCGGCATGTCCATTGCATGAGACCATCTTCTATAGTGACTTTGAATTGATGCCACTAAGAACCACAGGATCTGGCACTTTCTTTGCCCCTGAATTGGTGACAGGCACATCCTCCGCCTCTGGATGGCCAGGCCAAGTCAGCCCCCGGAACAGCTCCATCCATGGGCACATTCACAGATTGGGACTTTTTAAAACAGTGCACTGTGATGACCCTCTTGACCCTTAGGGAACTCCAACAGATTTTACCTTGTACCCTTGATCTCTGGTCTAGTACATTTGGTTTCTATTGTGATAGTCAGTCCCACATGTAGATAATGATCTTCATAGATACCCTTACAGCTAAGAATTTACTTGAATGCCTGTAGGTATTAGGCCCTTTTTGTCTATATATCATGTGGTAGGTCTATGAATTTAAGCCCTGCTGATACCAGTCATGAAAATGATTCCAAATTAAACGTTTATGCCAGGCAGGAGCAATTCAACCTTCTAGACTGGGAGGAGCTCTACATAAATGTTGTTATAGATTAAAGGGAAATAACAGAAACCCAACACTTCTCAAGAAAATCCTTTCTTTTGAGGTATCAATTATGCTAACAAGGATATAGAGGGTACTGGGTCATAGTACTGCCTTTCTCACAAATCTTGAGAAGTATTAAATATGCCTCTTCCTTTCTCTGAGATTTAATTTGAATGTTTTAAAAAAACATTTTATAAAAGGAAATGGGGTGTGGCTATTGTTGTTTTAATATTTCCTAGCTCTCATATTACATTCTGGACCTGCTATGTTACATTACTAAGGTGTGATACAGGAAGGAATTTTGTCAACATTTCTATAATCTACCACATTACAACTCAGGTTTGATGTGAGAGAGTTAGAGAAAATAAGGTTTAAAAGCCTTAAAACATAGTAGATAGTAAGCTTTAGGTCTTATTATACACAAGTATCTAATTTATCTGTATTAATGTATCAAATTAAAATCTGAATAATACATTTACTATCTATTTTTACTGTATTGGTTTTTGAAAAACAGTAAAACCTTTCCTTCCCTCCAGAGGCAGGATAGAGAAGATAACTTCTATGAAGTCTGTATTGGTCAGGTAGCTTACATGATGTGATGCTGAGGAAGTGCTCTCAAACCTCAGTAGTTTACAACCACGGATTGTTATCATTCATTTTACATGGCCATCATGAGCTCAATGTGGCCTGTACTGTGCTACTTTTATTCTGGAACTCAAGCTGAAAGAGTTTCTGTTGGGAACATTGGCAGTCTTTTGCCAGAGGGACTGTGCATCTTGGGACCACATGATGAAGTGTAGATTTCTCCTTAATTGTGAACGTGTCATTTCCACTCACATTGCATTCACCGTGCAAATCACATGGCCAGCCCAAAGGCAGTAAAGCCAGAGTGTTTAATGCTCACCAAGATAGACATAGTAGATGCTTGAGAGCCCCATATCAAAGGACGTAAAACAAAGGCAGTCATCCAGTAGATGAAAGGCAGGGCCCTACCCTATCATTAACTTACTCTGTGGTCCTAAACAGTCCACATACTCTTTCTATGAATGGGGACATTTTAAAACTTAAAGTAGAATAATAGGCTTTTTTTTTTTTTTGCTTAATTTCTGAAATTGATAGTAGGAAGAGATAGGGTAATAAAAGTGTCACAGTGTTGTGCAAATCAGGTGAAACCTAAATAAAATTTCAGTGGGATCTGGGTATCAGATGCCACTGTGTTTATTCACTCCCACAGATCAGAAATTATCTTAGGGAGACCCACTGTGCTATAACCTGGCAATATCTGTAGCATGGAGTAAGAAAATAAGTGAAGATTTGCTTCATCTTGGAAGAATTCTAATTTACAGAATTGATTTCAAAGAGATATCCAACACCACTTTAAATGTAGAGGAATTCTGCTCTGTTATGATCAATCTTCAGACACAAGTACGAACCGGCTGTATTGTTGAAGAGAAATCTTACCTCTAGGTGAAATCAAAGTGTCCCCAGAGCCATGCTCCCTCTGAAGGTGCAGGAGAAAGATCTGCTGCAGGTCTTTCTCTTAGATTCAGGTAGCTCCCTGACTTGTGGCAGCATAACTCCAGTCTTTACATGGAGTTTTTCCTGTGTGCATTTCTATCTGTGCCCAAAATTTCTCCTTTGTTTATAAGGACACCAGTCATACTGCAGGGGCTTCCCAAGTGTCTCAGTGGTAAAGAATCTGTCTGCCAGTGCAGGAGCCTCAGGAGATGCCACTTCAATCCCTGGGTCAGGAAGATCCCCTGGGGGAGGAAATGGCAACCCACTCCAGTATTCTTGCTGGTGTAATCCCATGGACAGAGGAGCCTGGTGGGCTACAGTGTACGGGGTCACAAAGAGTCAGACACAACTGAGCGGCTGAACACAAATGCAGTCATATTGTATTAGCGCCCACCCTAATGAACTCATCATAACTAATTATATCTACAACGACCGTATTTCCATGTAAGGTGACATCCTGAGGTACTGAGGGTCAGGACATCAATATATGAATTTCTGGGGACACAATTCAAGCTATAACAAGACCTGACTTAATTTGCTGTATGATTTTAATTGAAGCATTTCACTCTTCTATCCTTCAACACTGGTTTCTTTAACTTGACATCTCTTTGCAGGAAAATGTCAAGAAGCAGCCTCTATTTCAACTCTCTAAGGTTGTGAGATACCAGACTCTGAATTAATCTCATGGAGGAGAAAACCAAGCGAGGTGGCCTGAAAGTATTTGCCCTGCTGAGGTAAGAATCCACAAGAGCTGTTGTTTTCTCTCACAAGACTTTGACCTAGAGAGAGAATCATAAAATAACCGAGTCGAAAGACACTTTCACAGTCTTCTAGAGGAAGCCACCTTCCTTGTCAAGTGGTTTTCTGGTTTGCACAGACACTTTCAGTAGCCAGAAATGCAGGCTTTACAGATGGTGCTGCTGCTGCTAAGTCACTTCAGCCGTGTCCGACTCTGTGCGACCCCATAGACGGCAGCCCACCAGGCTCCTCTGTCCCTGGGATTCTCCAGGAAAGAACACTGGAGTGGGTTGCCGTTGCTAGTGGTAAAGAATCTGCCTCCCAGTGCAGAAGACCTGAGACGTGGGTTTGATCCCTGGGTTGGGAAGGCTCCCTGGAGGAGGGAAATGGTAACCTGCTCCAGTATTCTAGGAGAATCCCATGGACAGAGGAGCCTGGTGGGCTGCAGTCCATGGGGTCACAGAGAGTCGAACACGACTGAGTGAGCGCAGCACAGCCAGAGACGCACTAGCGCTAAGGCAGTCTTCTTTATGGTGAGATAACTGGGGATGATCAGACCTTCTTTCTAAAGTGGGACCAACTGTGCTCAGGCATAGTTTCAATTTTAATTCTTGGTGATGAGAGTGAGGTAATAAGGTCATCCCCTTAAAACCAGTGTCAGCTCCCTTTCCTGCCAACGATCCTTATTTTGGACAGCATCAGGAGAAAATTTGAGGCTACAGTCGCCAGGGAGAGGAGACAGTTTGGGTGTGCCTGGCTCTTTTTCCTTCAGTCTACATTCCAAGTTCCTCAGCTCTCAGTCTAAACCACACAAAAGTCAAAAGAGTGACCCAGCCTATTCAGAACTCATTGAACTAAGAGGAAAGCCATGGTTAAGATATTCTATGTGGTATATGTAAGCCATGGCATTTTTACTGTTTTACTGTTTCAGTTAAAGTAATTTAAAGAAAAAAATTACCTTTGTACTACATTTAGGAGGACAAATTAATTATGACATGCTTAGAAACCATTAATATGTGTGGATTCCTATCAAGTAATTATTCAAACCCACACATTCACAAAAAAAGAGAAAGAAATAGATTCTCGCTAGAAATTTACATATACAAATTTGAAAAGTTCATTTCTAAACTGCTGTGATTTATACACCCACATCTTGATCATTTGAATTATGTATTAAACACATACTTTAAAAATACTTGTCATTATAACATGCTTTACACAACAATGTGTTATATTTCTTGCTGGGAATTCATTATTAATATATATTTATAGGACACATTCAAATGTATCAAGAAATGTAGATGCATTTATTGGTAACAAGTGAAATTAATGAAGCATCTGTGAATGAGATTTTAATTTACTGTTACCTGAAACTTAATAAAACTTTAAAGCCTGATTTTTAAATTCATCAAGCTGCCAAAATATGAGGTTTTTTTTTCCTAAGGATAGAAGAGAAGGAAAATTAGCATGTTTCTACTTTCCTCCTAGCACAGAGTGCAGTTTACTAAAGACTTCAATAAGAATATGACATTGTAGTGACCTGCAAAATAAAAGCAATCAGAATCTAGCCTAGGCAACCTACCAGCAAAATTATATATATATCTATATATACATGTATGAAATTATATATATATATATATAGCTACACACACGCATATGAAATTGAGTATAATAGCTTTAAGTCAGCACACAGAGGTGAGACAAAAGAGAGATTACCAGAGAATAAGAACACAGAGCACAAAGAATGTTAATTACAGTATTATTTAAAATAGCATATTATAAAATCTCAATGAATCCTAATGAATCAGAGGATTTATTTGAGCCTAACTATGGCTAAATACTTCTTTAAATGAAATCAAGAGAGATTAGAAAAAGCCAAAAAAAAAAAAAAAGGACTTAAAGGGTCCACCTTGAGCTTAAAATGGGAACAAAGAAACATTGCACATAAGGTCAGTGGAGAACTTGAAATTTCATTATGATTTCACCAACATATTTAACTCACTGCTTCTTTGCTTCATAGTCAAGTATTTAGATTCCACCCTTGGCAATATTTTCTCAGCCACTAGCTCTGCCTTCTGTTATTATTTCCTTTTCCACCATGTAGAAATGGAGACTTAATAAAAGCATATTTTATTTCTTATCTGCTATTTTGTGGGTCTTGCCCTGATAATCATTACCTGTCTTTATTACAGAAAAAAATTCTTTTTTAAAAGGCATGCATGTTGAATGACCATATTTATGTGCTGGCTGTTCCATAAGTGATAGCAAACTTCCCTTTAGCTACTCCAGCTCTTCTCAGTGGGCTGGGGACAAGGATGGATTGAATGATTGATAGCCTTTACTGGTAAGTGAGACTCCTGGTTTGAGTCCTTAGGCCAGAGCTAAATAGCCTAAGCAAAGCACAGGATTGATAAATTATTTAAATATTTTTGCCCAAATTACCCTGGAAGCCCCAAACCCTAAACAGATCCGAGAAGATAGGAAAAATACTGATATGATTCCGAGGAACTCAATGCAGGTTCATAGTCTTGCTACCCGCTCTAGTCGAATAGTGTTCTCCTTTACTATCTCCTATAGAAAATATTCATGATAGTCATCAGGAGACAGGATGAAGCCTGAGCTCCTTTATGAGCCGCCTCTAACCTCTATTTGCACCTTAGTTTCCTCACCTGTAAAATGTGAACTATTTTTATAATTCTTATATATTCTTATAATCACTGCTAAATACATGATTCAGCAGTTTTCCCCCAGGTCATATACGGAGTGACTGAGTCAGAGTTCCAACCCATTTTTTTTTTTTTTTTGGAGGTTCCTATACATAGGACAGAGCTTCCCTGGTGGCTCAGATGGTAAAGAATCTGCCTGCAGTGCAGGAGACTGGGTTCAACCTCTGGGCTGGGAAGATCCCCCTGGAGAAGAGAATGGCTACCTACTCTAGTATTCTTGCCTGGAGAATTCCATGGACAGAGAAGCCTGGTGGGTTACCATCCACGGGGTTGCAAAGAGTAGAACACAACTGAGTGAATAACACTATTAGATAAGACTGCCTGTTTCTGTGGGGATTTGGTCTAAGAGATGTTACATCGAAAGATTGGACGTGAAAAGATCTCTGCCTGTTCAGGACTTTATATTCCCTTCTCTGAATGTTTGCTTTTTCATAAGTCATGAAACAATCCCTATTTCACACAGTCTATACACATAGAATGGAGAAGGCAATGGCACCCCACTCCAGTACTCTTGCCTGGCAAATCCCATGGACGAAAGAGCCTGGTAGGCTGCAGTCCATGGGGTCGTGAAGAGTCAGACATGACTAAGCGACTTCACTTTCACTTTTCAGTTTCATACATTGGAGAAGGAAATGGCAACCCACTCCAGTGTTCTTGCCTGGAGAATCCCAGGGATGGGGGAGCCTGGTGGGCTGCGGTCTATGGGGTCGCACAGAGTCGGACACGACTGAAGCGACTTAGCAGCAGTAGCAGCCACATAGAACTTGTTTGCTGTGTGTTTGTCCTGGCTCCCCCTTAGCTGGCCATCCAGTGATGTCTTCTCTCTGTCATCACTGCTGTTTCCTTGAACTCTCCTGCCAAGGGATATGATACAGATAGAACAAAAAGGGACAAATTAGGAGCAGAACCTCATCTCATGGATTACCCACAGGAAAAAGATGGAAGTCACTTCAGGTTGCCCTGAAGTTAGATTTTATTCTTCTACAATTTTTATTCTTATATAACTAAACACACAGATATAGGCTTGGAACCTGGCTTGAGAGAAGCTATGGATTTCTGTATTTTTCATCACCTCTAGCCACACCTTCGCCTAATATCCTAACCTTGTGAATCAAGTAGAGGGCTCTCTCCCATTTTTAGAAGCAGGCAATGAATCTCAAACAGCCGCCACAAAAATAACCAGGAATGGTGTTTCCACTTAGACTCCATTGGCAAGGCTAAAGCATAAAGCATTCCACGTTGCTCAGTGTTATGGTAGCTAGACGGTTACAAGAGCTTGGATCCTTACTTGTAAAACCAAGATTTAACTATGTCAAATACTTTTTCATATCTAGTTAAGAATATGTCTCTAATGAATGAAAAGCACCTCTAGTTCAGATCTCTGTGAACATTTCTTTTTCAAAATCTATCCAGCCCATCAAACTTTATTTCTCTGTCTGAGTTGCCTAACTCCCTGAGTGACTTCACTCTTTACCTCACAACTTAGTACCCTGAGTTAGAAACCTGAGGGTCACCTTAACCTTTACTGCATTCCATAGCCATTTTGGATTCCAGCATTACCCTCCCCTTCTTTATCCATGTTGTTTCTCAGAGGGCCAGATTTAGCCATCTTCAGGCCTCCATGTCGACACCAGAATAATCATCTCCTTCAAATGTGACTGTCATCATTTTCCTTATTTGTTTGCAAACTTCCAATGGACAGTTCACCTTCCTGACCTCATCCTTGCTGTTCACCCCAGATACCTTCCACTCCGCAGTCAAGCTCCTGGAAGGGGCCTGGAAGCACAGTGCTGCCTTTGCTCAGGCTAGTTCCCCTATTGGGCACTTCTTCCCTGCCCTTGTCCACCCAGGAAGCCCTTCCTGATCTCCGCAACTTTAGCTCATGTCCTATTGTGTATGAGGTAGTGTGTGTTTGTTTATCTAGCACATCAGATAAAACTGCACATTTGAGAGTCCTCTCTGAACTGTATCATGACACTTCTATTACCTCATTGAATTTATTTGTGTAAGATTTGGTTTCCTCCATTATATCGTTATCTTCTTGGGGCAGAAATCATGTCTAGTCCTACTTTGGACCTCCCGGGGCCAACGCAGGATTTGGTATTTAGAAAGAAGCAAATAAATATTTGTTGCATAAACAAGCACAATTCATTTTCCCAATTTCCTATCATCTACCTCAGAACAATCCTTTCAGATACCCTAGAAAATATTTTCATTGTCTCAGATTTTTCAAAAACTCAGACATCCTGTCCATAACACTTATTAATCATAATAACTTTGAAATAATTTCTCTGTGCAAATATTCAGGGTCTCATCCATAACTAAGTGAAATGTAGTCTAAAATAATCAATCTTTATTTTCTAAACCAAAGACCCTGTAATTAAGGAGTCTATCAATGTGCCAACAACTTGTGGGTCTGAAAATTAATTTCTGTTTGTTAAAGGACCTTAAAGATAATGTAATAGGGGGCCTATGGTGAAATGGATTAATAAATTGCTTGTCTCATTTCACTTGTTCTTTTCTATTTAAATTCCATTGGAAACGTAGGAAAATGGTGCAGTTTTATTATTTTTTTTTAATTTGACATAATGTATACTTTCCTTCAAGTCCAGAGGAATCATTACTCCTGCCAGCTTCCTGTTTACTTGTATTTGACTGTAAATTGTGTGGAAGGAGGAAATGAACACCTGAATGCTTATGTCAGGTGAGACAGATAGGTTATTTCATTTAGCTTCCTGTTGAGTTCATTCACTCAACGAATTTGTATTAAGTGCCTTCTGCATGTCACACACATTGCCATTTCTCTTTTGAGGATGGTAAAAGCCAAGACCCACAGAAGGGGCTCGAATAGACCCTGGGATTCACAATTAATGACTGGTAGCACCAAGATCTGAATGCAGGTGTGTCTCTTTCCAGGGTTTAAGTCCATTATGTCATACATTTGGTCCTTAAGCATTTGATTCCAAGCCTCTTGGTTTACTGTTTGATATCTTTTTCTTTGAGGCAGTTGAAAGAAAGCCCAGAGAAGCCGCATTCTTATGAAAAGATCCACTGGACATATTAACTAAGGCATTTCCGTGCTGAAACAGGACTTGGTGAGAATCTCATCCAGCCATTTAATTTGAAAGATAAATGGACATTGACTATCCCCTACAGTCCATTCACTTATTTATTTACTCATGAAGCACCTGCTATGTGAGAAACAGTGCTAAACACTTTTGTTAAAACATGAGCAGGACAGATGTGCTCCTAAGCTCTATGGAACTCAGAACTTTGCTTAGAGGGTAGGATGAGAAAAAGTTAAGCAGGAGTTCTCTGAGCTGTTGTCAATGTGGGGTTTATTTGATGACATTACACTGATGTGTCATTTTTCAGACTAACTGGAGATCACTTGTAGTATTAGGAAACTATCCCTGCCCAAGAAATAACTGAAGAATGTAATGGAGCACCAGTTGGAAAGAATGAAAAACTTTCCATAGAGAAGTGGAACAGAGGTAATTATCAGTTTCCCTGCCCCAAGAAGTCCAGCCTGACTCACCTTCTCTGAATCAGGTGCTTCCTTATACGTGCCTTTTAGCACCCTGTGTTTACCTCTACTGAGGCATGCGTGCCCTCCCTTGTGGATATAAAGTGAAATGTTTGTTGCCTCCACTAGACTTCCAGTTTTCAAGCTCTGGAACTATATCTTGCTCATCACACATCAGGAACATAGTACCGTCTCAATGCTCATTTGTTGACAGAACGAATGAGTGAGTGAGAGAATGAATGAGTGAAACCATGTGGCACACATTTTGGAGGGAAGCAAGATTCCTTTGCCATGTTAAGTTACATAAAGTGAACATCAATGAGAATGTCAACAAGAGCCAGGGATTTTATGCAAGAACTTTGATAAAAGAGAGTGGAATGCGGTGAATGTGAAGAGGAACAGAGAGGACTAGATAGAAGCAAATCAACAGAATGCGGGCAGCACTGGGGAAAAGTCCAGAAGAAACTTCACTGATACTCTGGCCCCCATGGCAGTGATTGGATAATTTCCTGATGGACAGAGAATTAAAAGTTTTTATCAGGAATACAGTCAGCAACCCTTGTAGGTTGTTTTACAATATTACAGTTGAGATAATGACACAGTAAGCTATATGTAGTTCTTATCCCAATAGATTTTATCCGTTCAATCAATAAATATTTTAAATTGTTTACTACCAGTTAAACACTGATGTATAGCAGTTCTTAAGACTAATAGTTTGTTATTTTTGATTTAACATTTTATCACTGTTGCACATGCATGTGATTAAAAGAACTTCTGCAGATACTGGTGGAGATGGTCACAACTGGAGCCCAGATGGGACAAAACTAGTGAAATCACCTCCTTTTGGAATATTACCTTTGGACAAAGCTAATACCTTGTCTGACTGCGCCAGATGTTACCATTTCTCATTTAATCTTCACATCATTTCTCCCTGAGACAGCCAGATTTATCTTCCAAAGCTCATTTGCATTTTAAAATCAAGGTTTTGTTTCTGATTATAAAAGTGAGATATGTTTACTGTAGAAAAATTTGAAAATGCAGAAAAGTTCACGACTAAGGAAATCGCTCTTCATATGTTGCTTATATTTCTAGGATTTTCCTATTTTTAAAAACTATACCAAACATCTCAATATAGATCTTATTATCTTTTTATTATTTACTATATATTTTACATATATATATATAGTATATGAACATCACTCTTCTGTCACTTTGTATAATGATGATAATCAGCTGTGTATAACAATGATAATATACATTTTTAGCATTTCCTACTTAGCTGAAAACTAACTCACCAAAAACTTACTATTCCTCTAACCCTCGCAGCAAGCTGTGCAATAGGTCCTTCATGTTTATTATGAAATTGTCTTCAATTTACAGATAGACGAATTGAGGCAATGAGAGCAAAATAAGTTTCCCAAGGCCGCACAGCTTGTAAGGCCATGGAGCCAGAGGAAAACCAGACTACTTAGCTCAGAGCTTACATCTCAACCTCTGGGACCCACTGCCTACCATGTGCAGCAGCCTGCGTTATCCCAGGGCTAAGTTAGCTAGCTTATGTAAAGGTAAATTAGTTTTTTGTAGAGGTGAAATATGAGCATAGTTTGTTTTTTTGTTTGGTTTTTTTTTTTTTTTGGTAATAACATTCTTCCATAACATAGGTAACAAAAATCAGCTGTTTTCCCCCCCAAACTTTCCTCAGCCTTGTATCTTCTATCCCAAAACAACTGCTCTCAAATCCTTTGGTTGTCATCATCAAGTATTTACATTCGTGTTTCTAAGTAATATGCCCAAGGTCATATTTTTTTTTTTCATTTTTAGATACCATGTATTACTTCTTAGCATGAAGATGAGATTCAGTTCTTTTATATCCACTTCCTCTGTCAAATATTTCATCTTCTTTTTCCTCTCTCTTTTTATTTCAAAAAAACTTTACATAATATCTTTCCCTATCCATCCATCCCTTAGTCTAATTTTTTTTTTTCAATTTTTGTTGAGTTGGTCAGGTTTCCCAGTAATGAATCCTCACATTTCCTAGAATTCCTAAATCTGCTCACCAGAATTCCAGGAGCCAAAAAAAGGAAAAGGAGGCTTCAGGTGGAGTCTCATCTTTCAGTCTATAGACATCTTTCAGTCTTAATCTCTCTTTATTTGATTTGTTGTCTCGTTTAAACCTTCATCCATACCTCATGACCTGGGGCTAGAGTTTCTGGTTCTCTTTCTCTAAGTGTTACATTCACAATTTTCTACCGAAGTTGGGAAATGGTGGTGACCTTGATCCCATAGCATGGAGGAGCTGACCTCAGCATCTAAGCAACCTTGTATAGTCATTTAAGAAGCCCTCTTTGAGTCCAGTTTTCCAGCTCATTCTTCCTTCAGAGATTTCAGATCGTTTCTCAAAACAGACACCGAGTGGCCTGCCTTGGTTGGCGGCCTCAGCTATGTCCCTTCAACGAAATCAGTTTTCACTTATTCATCTGCTTTCTGTGTTTCATTCATTTTCTTCTTGTATTCTCTCCTTTGTTCTCTTTATGCTTTTAGACTTTTACTCTCATTCTAGTGAACTCGTTAGGGATCAGAGACAAACCAATCTGTTCAGTCTGCTCTGCTGAGCAGGATATCCAGAAAGAGACTCTTGCTGTATTTCACAGAAGAGGCAATTAAAGTATGGAGAGTTTGAAGAACACTGACAGTCATAAAGTAGGTGAACTAACTTGTGAATTAGGTGCTCATCCCAAGGAACCAGCTAACCTGGGTCCCCATTATTGCAATGTTTTCTCCAACTTCCTTAGATCTAATCGGCCAACCCCAGCCTTTATTTATTAGTCTACTCTAAATTCTAAAGTCTAAAGAAAGATATATGTGATTTCCAAAGCGTCATTCTCACCCCTCAAATGTGTCCTTAATTTATTTCCTTGAAATCCGAGTAAATAAAATATTGTATGTGAATGATGTAATAGCTTCAGGCCAGAGCTCCTGTGATCCCGCTACAAATCTTGTGTTGGCTGTTTCCATAAAATGCCCCTGCCCATACCTCAAAAACATACATATACCATCATTAATCTTGAAACCTATGAGTTGTATTTTCATCTCAGACTGATGGATAAATTTGGGGGTAAGTATACATAAAAGGAGGGGCCCCCTGGGTGACCTTTGGCAGTTTCTTCCTCCCATGGAAATATTTTGCAAAGGTTCCTTCCTACCTATCTTAAAGCATTGTTATGTGAACCATAGTAGCTGCTTAAAAAATAAGTTAATGAAAAAAAAATTAAGATAATGCTGACTATCAGAGTCAAGAGGGATCATGCTGATTGCTTTAGTTGCATTTATATATTCCTTGGTTAGTCTTTTCTTTCATCTTCTATCCTCAGAATTTTATTATAAAATTTTTCAAATATAGAGCAAAGTCAAAAGAATTTTACAGTCAGTATCCACATGTGTGAAAGCCACTCAGTCATGTCTGACTGTTTGCAACCCCATGGACTATACTATCCATGGAATTCTCCAGGCCAGAATACTGGAGTGGGTAGCTTTTGCCTTCTCCAGGGGATCTTCCCAACCCAGGGATCGAACCCAGGTCTCCTGCATTGCAAGTGAATTCTTTAACAGCTGAGCCACCAGGGAAGCCCCACCGCATACCTACCACCTAAATTCTGCCATGTTGATTTTACTTGCTTTGTAAATCACACGTCTATCCATCTGTCTGTCCCTCTATCCATCACTGATCCATCTATTTTTTTACACATTTCTAAGTAGATGGTAGACACCTGTACACTCCTCCTGATTGTTTCAGTATGCACATTACTAACTAGAGTTAATATTTATTTACCATTGTTTCTTTAAATTTAATAGTTTATATACAATGAAATGCAAAAATCTGAAGTATGTATTCACTGAGATTTTACAAATGTGTTTCCTTTTTTGTCTTTTATTTTCTCTTGTGGTCCTTGCATTTATCTAATTCAATAGATGTTTATCAAACATGCCTTTCTTGTGCCAAACATCAACAATGACACATATTAATATGATGTATGCAAGACAGAGAAGACAGTGGCTAATTCTCACAGTGGACATCTGGGAGAGAAGAGTTTCAGACAACATTTATCAGTGAAGAAACCCATAACAAAAACACAAGAAATTAAAAAAATATATTTGGAGGGCAGGTGGAAATTAGTTGCTTTTTATAGCTTGAGCCTAGTCAGTATATGCATATGTGGTAGGGGGGTAGATAAAAGGCCTAATTTTTTTGAATCAAATTAAAAACTACAGAAAAAAATGGGGTGCTTTGTACTATGCACTGAGCTCAGGAGAAAGCCTGTACTTCCTCACTTGGTCACTCCCGAACCCAAAACGACAACTTGACAACTCAGATTTTAGTCTGTTTTATTTCACTGGTAAACTGCTAAAATTCAGCTTTAATATATGTCTGATGGCTGGCAGACTACAAATTTGCTTCCAAAATGCCTTAATATAAATATGTTTGGGGAAAACAACTGAGTGATTATTCTAAATGTGAAAAGATCACTATGTAAAATGCTTCATTACTTAAATTGAACTATAAATGAATTTGCTGCAAGCTGGTGAAAAAGGAGAAATGTGACTTTTCAAGAAAAAACTTAGTAAGAAAAAATAAGCTCTCTTTAGTGAATTTATGAGTTTGGATGTGACAGGGTACTGACCTCATTATCATTTATTCATTGACCCAACGTGCTTTGTTGATAGATCCCTAAGAGAGGCTGTGTGTATGTCCCTAGGCAAGGCAACATTTTCTTGACTATCCAGTTAATTTTCTGACCTCTGTGCCACTGTCCTCATTCAGGATCTCATTTCAGGCAGCACCCTATATCTTGCCTTCCTGCATCATAACTATCCATCCAACCTGAATGATTTGCCAAAATGCAAACCTATTCATTCATTCATTCCTTTAAAAAAAAATCAGGGAACTTTTATCATACATCTTCTGTTCTTAACACATCTTACATCTTCTGTGGTAATGACTACTGTTATGCTGCTACAACATATGTATAAAAGGAAAACAAACTTTTTGAAAGAAGAACTGAGTTTTTTCCATTTTGCTTTAATCTTGAAGTCATAAGACAGTCACCATACAGAATAGGTGATCAATGAATGTTTCTTACCTTGAGTTCTGTTATTCAATCTAATTTGATTCACAGAATGAGGTAGCTTGATGAAGACAGAGTTGCCTGGAGGAAGGCTTTTAGATCATGAGGGATGGATGAAACCAGAATTGAGGCCAGGAAGTCACAGATGGAGAGAATTGCACATAGGCAAAGAAACAGAGACAGACATGAGCCTGGTGCCTTTGAGATCTGTAAGACTGATGTCCTTTGGACACTGCTGTACTTTGTTTTACGTTCTTCCTTTCTTTCCAACCAAAGTTCTAGGTTTGGGTTGTTTGTTTTAACTTTTATTTACTTTTGGTTGTCCTGGGTCTGCCTTGCTGCATGCGAGCTTTCTCTAGTTTTGGTGTGTGGGCCTCTCATCATGGTGGCTTCTATTCTTTAGAGTACGGGCTCAGGTGAGAGCTTCAGCAGTTGCAGCTCATGGGCTCTAGAGCAGAGGCTCAGTAGCTGTGGCACACAGGCTAGTTGCCTCGCAGCATGTGGGGGGATCTTCACAGACCAGGGATCAAACCCATGTCCCCTGCATTGACAGGTGGATTCTTAACTACTGGATCACCAGGGAAGTCCCCAGAGTTCCAGTTTTCACTTCATTCTTTTCTCTTCTGATACTGCAACAAAGAAAAGAGGAAGAAACTTAAGATAAACTGGCCAGTGGGAACCTATTTCCATCAAATATACCCATCCACTCATCCATTAATCCGTCCATTTTCCTCAAACTTCCATCAGATTACTTAACCATCTAGTCAGCCTTATATGAAGCAACCTATTCCAAGCAACCCATCCAAAAGAGCAGTGGAAACCTATCAGAAAGGACTGAAAATAACATCTGGCAAGAAGGTGAACTGAGAAAGGGAGAGTAAAATTAGACAATAAATGTTTGGAAGAAAGAGATCAGGCCAGGCAGTAAATTAATCTACCAGTATCAGTGGCAGTGCGCCTGTTGAGGAATTTGTAGGTAGCTATAACTCATTCCAGATTATCCTCCATACAGTAAGAAAGACACAAGAATTCCAGCTCTATTAAACACCTCTGCCAACACATAGTCTTCCTACTTCTTGTCCAGGCAATACTGATTTCCAGAGACCATACTTTACCTAGGAACAGAACACATCATTAAAATGGACCACCCAGACCCATCACAGGAATAATGAGCCTATTGTTCAGCTGGAAGAAGGTACTCAGGCAGTCAGTCCCCTTCTAGATGTTCCTTGCCTAAAGAGAACTGCTTTGCTCAACTGAGGCATCCTGTTTCCAAAGTCTAGTTGACACAGAGATGTAAAGGCCCATCTCTCCATCACACCTGGGGACAACTCTAAAAGGCATCCAGGTTTCAGAGTTTCTTATGAAGCCAACTGAATCCTTCTTGGGACCACACTGCACCTGACTTCTCTGTCTGCTCCCAGTTCTACTCCCTTCTCTATCCTTCCACAGTTGTTAATCCCAAGAATATTCCATAATAAATTCTTACAACATTAATCTTCATCTCAGGCAACTAAGCCTAGAGTAAAAATGAAGTCAGACAGGCAAGTTATCCAGGGGAAGCTCAGACAGAGGCAGGTGATCTACGGAGACCCCACAGTCCCATCCTGCCCATGCAGGAAGTGATTCTTGGTTCTCTGAGGCCACCACAGTGGAAGCCATACTAGGAAAGAGCTTCACTTATGGCTGATTTGCAAGGAATGACCAAGGATAGGCTGATCCTACCACATTACCTTACCTAGTGTCTTCTGTTTACTGATGAGGAAACTCAGGACCATAGGAAATCCACTGATCAGGCAGGACAACGTATCCTGCCTTTGGTTTTATGGTCTTTCAATGTATCTTTTCATTTCTTGTGGAGTAAGTAGGTAGGAGTGACTACTGGGATTACAGGAATATGGAGGAGTCTGAGAATTGAGTGGCACTGAGGTCTCCCTGCTTTCATCAATAGGGGATTAGCAAAGCCAGTTCTCTCTATTGTTGTCTTAAGCTGAGTGACATAGGAAGTTAGCTATTTTTTCCACATATTTAGGTCATACTCTAACACACACTGTGATCTGCTACCTCTTCATCCATCTAGCCTTGTATCTGTGTATCCATCCTTCCACTTATCGTTTTGCAAGTCGTCTAGATATGAAGGTGGGCAGTGGCTTGAATTAACATCTATCTTTTCTTTTTATCACATTTCCCATATACTTTTCTCCTCAAAGTTCGTTAGGCTATTTTATATAAGTTACTGACAGATATAGGGGAGCCTGCACATAGACCGGGGAGAATGGGAGGTCTGCTTACAGACAGCTGGCTGTGTACTGTGTCCAAAGAAACCGTGCTTTTTAGGAGTTCCTTTCCTAAATTATCTTGAGAAGTTGCTGCTGAGGTTGGCTGGTTGTAGAGTTCATGGGACCTTGGCTGCAGCAGGCGCTCTAAGCGCAGGAGGCCGCGGCCGGTGCACTAATCGTGGCCCAGAGAAGCTACCCCACGTCCGAGGTCAGGGGCAGCGGCCTACAGTGCCAGGCTGCGACGGCGCAGGAATGGCCGAGAGCAGCTACCCCACATCAGAGGCCAGGAACAGTGGCCAGGAGGAGCTACCCCGCGTCCGAGGTCAGGGGCGATGGCAGAGAGGAGCTACCCTGCGTCTGAGGCCGGGACGGCGGCCAAGAGGAGCCACCCTGCATCCAAGGCCAGGGGTGGCGGCCGGGAAGAGCAACCCCACACCCGAGGCCAAGGGCGGCGGCAGGGAGGAGCAACCCCACGTCCAAGGAGCAGTGGCTGCGTGGGCGCAGGAGGGCCTAGAGGAGCCATCCCACGTTGAAGGTCAGGAAGGGCGGCGGTGAGGAGACACCCCTCATCCAAGGTAAGGAGCAGCAGTGCGCTTTGCTGAAGCAGCCGTGAAGAGATACCCAAGTTAAGAGAAACCCAAGTAAGATGGTAGGTGTTGCAAGAGGGCATCAGAGGGCAGACACACTGAAACCATACTCACAGAAAACTAGTCAATCTAATCACACTAAGACCACAGCCTTGTCTAACTCAATGAAACTAAGCCATGCCCGTGGGGCAACCCAAGATGGGTGGGTCATGGTGGAGAGGTCTGACAGAATGTGGTCCATTGGAGAAGGGAATGGTAAACCACTTTAGTATTCTTGCCTTGAGAACCCCATGAACAGTATGAAAAGGCAAAATGATAGGATACTGAAAGAGGAACTCCCCAGATCAGTAGGTTCCCAATATGCTACTGGAGATCAGTGGAGAAATAACTCTAGAAAGAATGAAGGCATGGAGCCAAAGCAAAAACAATACCCAGCTGTGGATGTGACTGGTGATAGAAGCAAGGTCCGATGCTGTAAAGGGCAATATTGCATAGGAACCTGGAATGTCAGGTCCATGAATCAAGGCAAATTGGAAGTGGTCAAACAGGAGATGGCAAGAGTGAACGTCGACATTCTAGGAATCAGCGAACTAAAATGGACTGGAATGGGTGAATTTAACTCAGATGACCATTATATCTACTACTGTGGGTAGGAATCCCTCAGAAGAAATGGAGTAGCCATCATGGTCAACAAAAGAGTCCAAAGTACAGTACTTGGATGAAATCTCAAAAATGACCGAATGATCTCTGTTCGTCTCCAAGGCAAACCATTCAATATCACAGTAATCCAAGTCTGTGCCCCAACCAGTACACTGAAGAAGCTGAAGTTGAACAGTTCTATGAAGACCTACAACACCTTTTAGAACTAACACCTAAAAAAGATGTCCTTTTCATTATAGGGGACTGCAATGCAAAAGTAGGAAGTCAAGAAACACCTGGAGTAACAGGCAAATTTGGCCTTGGAATGGGGAATGAAGCAGGGCAACGACTAATAGAGTTTTGCCAAGAAAATGCACTGGTCATAGCAAACACCCTCTTCCAACAACACAAGAGAAGACTCTACACATGGACATCACCAGATGGTCAACATCGAAATCAGATTGATTCTATTCTTTGCAGCCAAAGATGGAGAAGCTCTATACAGTCAACACAAACAAGACCAGGAGCTGACTGTGGCTCAGATCATGAACTCCTTATTACCAAATTCAGACTTAAATTGAGGAAAGTAGGGAAAACCGCTAGACCATTCAGGTATGACCTAAATCAAATCCCTTATGATTATACAGCGGAAGTGAGAAATAGATTTAAGGGCCTAGATCTGATAGATAGAGTGCCTGATGAACTATGGACAGAGGTTCATGACATTGTACAGGAGACAGGGATCAAGACCATCCCCATGGAAAAGAAATGCAAAAAAGCAAAATGGCTGTCTGGGGAGGCCTTACAAATAGCTGTGAAAAGAAGAGAGGTGAAAAGAAAGGAGAAAAGGAAAGATATACGCATCTGAATGCAGAGTTACAAAGAATAGCAAGAAGAGATAAGAAAGCCTTCTTCAGTGATCAATGCAAAGAAATAGAGGAAAAGAACAGAATGGGAAAGACTAGAGATCTCTTCAAGAAAATTAGAGATACCAAGGGAACATTACATGCAAAGATGGGCTCAATAAAGGACAGAAATGGTATGGACTTAACAGAAGCAGAAGATATTAAGAAGAGGTGGCAAGAATACACAGAAGAACTGTACAAAAAAGATCTTCATGACCTGGATAATCACGATGGTGTGATCACTCACCTAGAGCCAGACATGTTGGAATGTGAAGTCAACTGGGCCTTAGAAAGCATCACTACAAACAAAGCTAGTGGAGGTGATGGAATTCCAGTGGAGCTGTTTCAAATCCTGAAAGATGATGCTGTGAAAGTGCTACACTCAATATGCCAGCAAATTTGGAAAACTCAGCAGTGGCCACAGGACTGGAAAAGCTCAGTTTTCATTCCAATCTCAAAGAAAGGCAATGCCAAAGAATGATCAAACTACCGCACAATTGCACTCATCTCACATGCTAGTAAAGTAATGCTCAAAATTCTCCAAGCCAGGCTTCAGCAATATGTGAACCATGAACTTCCTGATGTTCAAGCTGGTTTTAGAAAAGGCAGAGGAACCAGAGATCAAATTGCCAACATCCGTTGGATCATGGAAAAAGCAAGAGAGTTCGAGAAAAAACATCTATTTCTGCTTTGTTGACTATGCCAAAGCCTTTGACTGTGTGGATCACAATAAACTGTGGAAAATTCTGAGAGAGATGGGAATACCAGACCACCTGACCTGCCTCTTGAGTAATCTGTATGCAGGTCAGGAAGCAACAGTTAGAACTGGACATGGAACAACAGACTAGTTCCAAATAGGAAAAGAAGTACATCAAGGCTGTATATTGTCACCCTGCTTATTTAACTTATATGCAGAGTACATCATGAGAAACGCTGGGCTGGAAGAAACACAAGCTGGAATCAAGATTGCCGGGAGAAATATCAACCACCTCAGATATGCAGATGACACCACCCTTATGGCAGAAAGTGAAGAGGAACTAAAGAGCCTCTTGATGAAAGTGAAAGAGGAGAGTGAAAAAGTTGGCTTAAAGCTCAACATTCAGAAAACGAAGATCATGGCATCTGGTTCCATCACTTCATGGCAAATAGATGGGGAAACAGTGGAAACAGGGTCAGACTTTTATCTTTTGGGGCTCCAAAATCACTGCAGATGGTGACTGCAGCCATGAAATTAAAAGACGCTTACTCCCTGGAAGAAAAGTTATGACCAACCTAGATAGCATATTCAAAAGCAGGGACATTACTTTGCCGACTAAGGTCCGTCTAGTCAAGGCTATGGTTTTTCCAGTAGTCATGTATGGATGTGAGAGTTGGACTGTGAAGAAGGCTGAGCGCCGAAGAATTGATGCTTTTGAAGTGTGGTGTTGGAGAAGACTCTTGAGAGTCCCTTGGACTGCAAGGAGATCCAACCAGTCCATTCTGAATGAGATCAGCCCTGGGATTTCTTTGGAAGGAATGATGCTAAAGCTGAAACTCCAGTACTTTGGCCACCTCATGCGAAGAGTTGACTCATTGGAAAAGACTTTGATGCTGGGAGGGATTGGGGGCAGGAGGAGAAGGGGACGACAGAGGATGAGATGGCTGGATGGCATCACCAACTCGATGGACGTGAGTCTGAGTGAACTCCGGGAGTTGGTGATGTACAGGGAGGCCTGGCGTTCTGCAATTCATGGAGTCACAAAGAGTCGGGCATGACTGAGCGACTGAACTGAACTGAAGAGTATAGAGACTGGATCCAGGGCTTCCAGTCCAGAGGTTCTCATACCAGTAAATAAATGTATTAAATCAAAGACAGAAATAGAAATAAGTAGTTTAAAAGAGGAGGGTTTGATTTTTTAAAAATAATGCAATGTTTTATATACAGATGGAGGTAGAAGGTGAGACATATTGTAAGTCATTATTACTTTTGGGATTAAAAATTGTAAACTTCTTTCAGCATCCAGTGTAAGCCAACAATTATTACTGAAGATTTTGAAACTATAATGGTGCTGTGAAATATTAAATAGAGAAAGGGAAGATTAGAGGTGAAAAGTCAGCTAAGGAGAATGTCAGAATGTTCAGGAAAGAAGCCATGGCAAACTGCAGAGAAAATGGAAAGGGGAGAATGAATATTAAAGGCTGCTGAAATACTGAATTTGAAGGAGGTGGAGTGGTTGAGTGAGAAGACTCTGGATTTTGATGTCTGGCAGATAGGGGGTTTATGACATAGGTGTATTACTTTTAGTATAAACTTAACATCTAAATCACATGTTCCTTGAGGGAAGGGTACATATGACCTAATTCATATGTGGGTTCTGGTAGTCTGTAAGTGCTAATTCTAAATCTATGATTTGGAAGAGGAAGTGGTGGAACCACTTCCAGGTTGCTCCCTTAGTTGACTTGGTTCGTGGAGGTGGCTTTTCCTGAAATGAGGAGACTAAGAAGACCAATGTGTTGGCTTAGGCTGCCTTAATAAAATACCGCAACAGTCTTCAGCAGCAGATTTTGATTTCTCATGATTGTGGAGGCAAGGCAGTTCTAGATCGAGGTGCTTACAGATGCAGTTCTTGGTGAGTTCCCTCTTCCTGGCTTGAAGTGCTGCTTCTTTGATGTGTCCTTCCTCCCACCGCAGAGAGAGTGAGAGCGAGTCTCTCTTCCTCTTTGTAAATGACACTACTCACATCATGGGACTCCACCACCCTCATGACCTCCTCTAAACCTAATCACTTCCCAGAGGCCCCACCTCGAAATACCACCACATCGAGGATTAGGGCCTCAGCTGATGAATTGTAGGCAGACACAGACAGACATTCAGTTTATAACAGTCAAGACTGAGAAATTGCAATTCAGCTTCGGATAGATTGGTTTAGAGTTGCTCTCACAGTACCCAGATGGAGATTGGGCACGTGTGTGTGGATTAGAGAGGCAACATTTGACTAATGAGACAGATTTAGAAGATGCTCCAAAGAGATAAATGGAACCATGAGAATTGACAAGAGAGGCAGAATAAAAAGGTATGTGTCCCAAATACTGATTATTGTGAGACAATAAATATAGCTTGGGAAACTGGATGGGAAGGTGCAAGAAAGGAATATAATGCGTCTTCAGGGATACATTAATAGAACTGACAACATGAATCACGAAGAAACACACAGGTCAGAGAAAGAATGTATAAAAAGAACGATGTGTAAGTGTGTGTGGGAGTATAGCGGTGTGGGGCTACATGCTGCATTTCCAAGAGCAGTCTCACATGGAACACCGGTCCCATGAATTCACTCCCTGAAAGAAAGGTTATGTGGAAGGATACTTAGGAGATTGTTTCAAGCTCTGACAGATTCTTAGAGGTTCATAAAGTAAATCACTTCATTAAAGACTCTCAGAAATTGAGCAGTAAAGCAAGTCATTTTGCTCAGCATTTCAGAAATGTATTTGAATAACAGACTCAGTTAGCATTTTCCTACTCAAATATCTTTAATCAAATTAGTGCTCTTCAGGACAGAGTTGGTGAATATTCACCGCATGATGAAACCTCTCTAAGAGACTGAGAAGAGACCAAAGCATTGGCAGGGACATCAAGGGAAACGATTAGAATGAATTGGTAGGAGGTTCAATGAGATCGTGAGTGATAGAGTTAATGAAAGAGAAGCATGAGAGGCAAATATAGGCTTTTTTATTGGAGGAAAAAAAGGGGGATAATTTGTAGCATACAGTGCTAAAGTAAATTTTTTTGTTTTCACTTTTTACTTTGAAGTAATCATTGACTAACAGGAAGTTTTAAAAGATTGTTTGGGAAGTTCCCATGTATCCTTTGCACAGTTTCCCCCAGTGATGACATCTTCTTTGGCTATATAAAATAGTGATACTAGGAAATTGTCATTGGTACAAGTCACAGGGCTTATTCAGGTTGTGCTAATTATATGCACTGATTTGTATTAATATATGTTGTTGTTATTTAGTCTTTAAGTTGTGTCCAACTCTTTGGGACCCCATAGACTATAGAGCACCAGGCTTCTCTGTCCAAGGGATTCTCCAGGCAAGAATACTGGAGTAGGTTGCCATTTCCTTCTCTAGGGGGTTCCCAAGATCAAACCCCTGTCTCCTGCATGGCAGGTGGTTGCTTTACCACTGAGCCACCGGGGAAGCTGGTATGTGTTTATAGTTATATACAATTTTGTCACATGTTAATTTTATTACCACCACAGTTAAATCAAGATGAAGAATTGTTCAATCATCACAAGGCTTCTTTTCATTATTCCATTGTGACCATACCCATCAATTCTTCACCACAGTAAGGTCTAGCAGCTACTGTCTGCTCTCTATCTCTCCAATTTGATTATTTCAAGAATAATATATAAATGGAATTGTACAGTATTTGATGTTTTGAGATTGTCTTATTTTCACTCAGCACAATTACCTTGAGATCTGCTCAGTTGGGTGTGTATCAGTAGTTCATGTCTTTTTCATTGCTGAGTAGTATTTAATGGTATAGATGTACCACAGGTAGTTTACCAGTTCACCTGTTGAAGAATATTTGAGTTGTTTAGAAGTTCTGCCTGTAGTGAATAAAGCTTCTGTGAACACTTATGTACAGGTCTGTGTGTGAACATCAGTTTTCCATTCCTTAGGATACCAGAGTGTGATTCCTGGGTTACATGATAGTTGCATACTCAGTTTTATAGGAAGCTGCCAAACTCTTTTCCAGAGTGGTGGTACTATTTTGCATTCCCATCAGAAATGTGTGAGTGGTTCAGTTGCTCTTCATTGTTGCCAGTATTTGGTGTCTTCTCTACTTTTTATTTGTTGTTTTGATAGACATGTAATGATATTATGGTTTTAATTTGCATTTCCATAATAGCTAATGATGTTGAGCATCTTTTTATGTATTCATTTGCCATGAATATATCTTCTTTGGTGAAATGTCTTTCCATGTCTTTTGTACATTTTCTAACTGAATACTTTGTTGTTGTTTTTTTCTCTCGAGTATCAAGCGTTCTTTTTGTATTCTACTAATAGAAATTAATCCTTTGCCAGATATGTGGTTTGCAAATATTTTCTCCTGGCCTGGAGCTCCTCTTTTCTTCCTTCTATCAGGGTTTTCATTGGGCAAATTTAGAACATCTTGATGAAGTCCAATTTATTGTATTTTCCTTTTGTGGTTCATGCTTTTAATGTCAAGTCTAAAGTTGTTTTGTCTAGCCCTTGATCCTAATGATTTTATCCTGTCTTTATTTTTTTCTACAAATTTTATTGTTTTAAATATTTAAGTTTGCAAGTTATTTTGAGTTAATTTTTGTGTAAGTTTTGAGTTCAGTTTTAGGTCAAGTTTCCTTTTATTTTGCCTATGGATGTCCAGTTGCTCCAGTACCATTTTTTTGAAAAGGCTCTCCTTTTGTGTCTTTGTCAAAAATCAGTTGGGTGTATTTACATGGGTCTATATCTAGGTTCTCTATTCTGTCCATTGCTCTGTGTCTTTCCCTCTGCCAATACCACACTGTCTCAGTTACTGAATCTGTATAGTAACCCTTAACATCAGATAGAGTGGCTCCTTTGTTCTTCTTTTTCAAAATATTTTACTTGTTCTCATCCTTTGCTTTTTTCATATAAACGTTAGAATAAATTTGTCTGTGTCTACAAAGAAATCGTGCTGGGATTTTGATAGGAATTTCATAAGCAAAACTTAGGGATAAATTTGGAGAGGATTGATCTCTTTGCTGTGTTGACTCTTCAAGGGAATACTTTTAAATATTGTGTTTTGAATAGGGAATTTTCAGCAATTTCAGGGTAAGGAATTAAAAAGTGGTAATGCATCATGTTGAAGTGGAGTCATTGAGGAAAAAGAGAGTTGAGGATCAGGGCTCAGAAAATAGGGCTTGATTGCATACCACAGATCCCCAAGCCAACATAAACTGGAGGAAAGAGAACCCCAGAGAGTTCTTGAGTGATGAGCAGTGAGAAAGAGGAAGCCACACCCCTAACCTTAAATCTAGTTCTCTAGATCAAAGGGTGACATAAATCCATCTGAGAGACTGCATCCAGTTTTCACCTCCAGCCCAGCAAAAAGAGAAGATAAGGATTACTCTGGGGACCCAGGTGAACCAGGCTCTGCAATGCAGAAGCAGCATCTCTGAGAGAGAGAATGGTACAGAGGAGGAAAGGAAGCCACAGGGAGGCCTCCTAATGGAGGAATGAAAGCTTTGGGGGTGGCCTCAGGACCGGCTCTGTATCCCTTCTCTTCTGGAATTCTGTCTGAAGCCCTTCCTCTCTGATGCAGGTTGGTACCATCTATCCAGCTGGGTCTGGATCTCTCCAGCTGCCTGTCTTTCCTGCCCAAGTTGATCTGCACCCAGTGCTGAGTGATCAGGTGTCTAGCATGACCTCTCCTCAATCTTGTACATGTTTTTCCTATGTAACAGTTTCCATCTATACTAACCCAGTCCTGCCCTACACAAGCTGCTTGGCTTGTTGTATAAATTGCTGATAGCTGGATAAGAATACATTCATTCATTAGAGTAACGTGCTGAAGAGTTGTGCCCATCATGGCTGAAATAGGGAGATACTGACACAATATACAACGGGCCCGCTGTAGCCACAGGTTCTGCATTAGCAGATTCAACCAACTGAAGATCAAAACTTCCAGAGATCTACAAAAAGTAGAACTTGAATTTTCCATACACAAGCAACTATTAACATAGCATTTACATTGTATTTATGGCTATTTACATGGTGCTTCCATTGTATTAGGTATCATGAGTAACCTAGAGATGATTTAAAGGATACACGAGGATGTATCTAGGTTATTTGATATTTTATATAAGGGATTTAAGCATCTGTAGATAGGAGCAGGAAATGGCAACCCACTCCAGTATTCTTGCTTAGAGAATCCTGTGAACAGAGGAGCCTGGTGGGCTGCTGTCCATGAGGTCGCACAGAGTCAGACACGACTGAAGCGACTTAGCAGCAGCAGCAGATTCAGGGTTCAGGGGGTGGGGGGTGGTCCTGGAAACAATCCCCTGCAGATACCCAAGGACAACTTTTAGGTGAAAGTACATACTTTTATTGTTTTGTTGTTTGTTTTTTTCTTTTATACCCTCTGCTTTATTTATATATGAGTCAAAGCCCCCATGAAATTAAAAGATGCTTGCTCTTTGGGAGAAAAGCTGTGACAAACGTAGACAGTATATTAAAAAGCAGAGATACTACTTTGCCAACAAAGGTTCATCTAATCAAAGCTATGGTTTTTCCAGTAGTTATGTGTGGATGTGAGAGGTGAACCATAAAAAAGACTGAGCACCAAAGAATTGATGCTTTCAAACTGTGGTGTTAGAGAAGACTCTTGAGAGTCCCTTGGACAACAAGGCGATCAAACCAGTCAATCCTAAAAGAGATCAGTCCTGAATATTCATTGGAAGGACTGATGCTGAAGCCAAAGCTCTATTACTTTGGCCAACTGATGCAAAGCACTGACTCATTGGAAAAGACCCTGATGCTGGGAAAGATTGAGGGCAAGAGGAGAAGGGAGAGACAGAGGATGAGATAGTTGGATAGCATCACGGGATCAATGGACATGAGTCTGAGCAATCTCCGGGAGATAGTGAAAAACAGGGAAGCCTGGCAGTTCGTGGGCTCCATTGAGTTGCAAAGAGTCGGTCACAACTAAGAGACTGAACAAGAACAAAATGCAACATCACATGCTTGGAATGGATCCAGTAGATCACCTTCTGATCTGGTGAAAACTTACAGCTCCTGACAGCAAGCTTGGGGCCTTTTGCTTTAGACCAAATAAAAATTACTTAGAAGCAAGTCCTGAAATCCTCAAAAAGGACCAGTGGGGAAAGAAACAGGAGCAGCGCTGGAGGGATTTTCCACTTCTGCCAGTCATTCCGAAAGCCCACTCCTCAGCCACTGAGGGACCATACGCATCCTTGGCTTGGGTCTCCCCGGTCCTTTGCTCCCTCCCAGCCTCACCCCTGTCCCAGCATTCTTCCCTCAGAGCACCTCTCACAGGGCAGGGTCATAGTCTGTGGCTTTCAGACCTTAGTCTCCAAAGAGCTTCCAAAGCAGCTGGAAGATCTCATGTGGATGGTGAATGTTCACACTGAAACCCACGGGGGGAAAAAAATAAATAAAACGAAAGTATGGGAGCAAAAGGGTCAGTAAAAATAAACATCTTCCCTGGAAGACATCCCACAGCTGTGTGCTGATGCAGCACAGTGCCAAGAGTTGGGAGCTTCCAAAATGTGCAGTTCTGGGTAGGAAGGAGAATAGTCAACCTCTACCCATGTGTCCCCACCCCGCATGGTGGCCACAACCCAGAAGTCAGAGAGGACTTCCCTAGGCATTGAGATTTGTCAAAGGAACTGCCTTCAAAGATGGGGTGTCACTAAGGCAAGTCTGTGGTTTGACCATGGAAGCCAGAATTGGACAATGTGTTGGGGTTTTAGGTCAGGAAGGTGTGTATCTGAATCATGGTTCTACTACAACTTGCTGATGACTGTGGTCAAATCACATGACCTCTTAAATCCTCAATATCCCAGTCTCTGAAATGGAGTGTCATAAAGTTAACCGTGATGTTACCTTGACAAGATAAGAGATTCTAAATATGAAGAACTTGATAGTGTCTGTCCCATACCAGACCCAGATGATGACCTTATTGTCATAGTTCAGTCCCCAACGTTCAGTCATCTCCTGCCACTTTGTATCACGTAAATGTTCACAGAAAAGCAGGCTTATTTCCAGTGGATGTTTATAGACATTATTAACCAAGACAGGGAGGGACACCTGGTATCTGGCAGGAAACCAGATAAAAATACTTGCCATTTAAAGTTTGCAAATAAATCTCTGTGGGATAATAACAATGATAATAATAATTATGTTGTTGTCAGTAGCAAGGTGGTACTTCACAATATTTGTCATACTGCCCAGAACTTTCATTTTCAAAGAGAGATTATCAGAATAGATTTGCCAATAGTGATTATAATGTACTTAGAAACAAGCCAGCTTCTGCCTCAGTGATTCCATCGACAGCTCCCTAGAATGTATGTAGACAGCTCCCTACTTCACCTTGAAAAGACGGATGGCATCCAAGGATGACAAGCATAGCCTATGCATGCCTTCAGCTCTACCCGTCCTAATGTGGGGACAGTTTGCAGCTTGGCATTACTCTGGAAATAAAGATTCCCCCACCATAAAAGGGGGAATAAGCTGAGCTCTGACATTCAGGAATCATTAAGAAGAATCTTAAATCTTAGAAGAGGTGAAATTTAAGAGAACTGCCAGACTAAGGGTTTCCCAGGTGGTGCTAGGGGTAAAGAACCTGTTTGCCAATGCAGGAGACATAAGAGATTCAGGTTGGATCCCAGGGAACATCCCCTGGAGGAGGGCATGGCAACCCACTTCCTGCCTGGACAAAATCCCATGGACAGAGGAGCCTGGCAGTCTACAGTTCACGGGGTCGCAAAGAACTGGACATGACTGAGCGACTGAGGTGGGAAGTGGTAGGGACTTACGACTGGCAGCTAGTGACTCCAAGTGAGATTCACAGGGATATGGTTCTAATAAACCAGTCCTGTAAGGGTGAGTCATTTTGGAAGGTCTTTAACCCAGACACTGGGGCTCAGAGAGTAACACTGTGAGCCTGGTATTGGACCCAGAGCGTAAATTGAAATGTCTCCTCTCACGTCTCTATTTTCTAACTAGGGTTTAAAAGTGTCAGCCTTTTAGGCAATGAGAACAAACACCATGAGCTCAGGTAGGGATCCAGAGACATCCCTTGTGGATCTGCTACTTCCTTCAAAGGTTAAATGAAACTGACAATTTAACACATATTCTTCAAGACCTACAATACAGTCTAAAACTGAAGAACTATCTAAGGCATTAACATTCCTGGGGTTATCTTGATTCTACACTGCTAGGGTGATGTTGGGCAAACAACCTCATCTTCCTATATCAAGTTCCTCAGCTGTAATATGGGCTAATACTGCAACCCCTAAGGGATTTTGTGAAGAGTCAATGAATGCATTAATCAATCCAAACAAGGACCAAGGAGGCATTCAATGAGTTATATAGACAAAAGGGCTCTCTTCCCATGTAAGTATGTAGATGACCCCATTTTTAAAACCACTTCAGAGACTTCCCTTGTTGTCCAGTGTCTAAGACTCTGTGCTCCCAGTCAGGGCGTTGGGGTTTGATCCCTGGTCCAGGAACTAGACCCACAGGCCACAGCTAAAGATTCCTTATGCCACAGTGAAGATCGAAGATCCCAGGTGCGGCAACTAAGACCCGGTGCAGCCAACTAAATAAATATTAAGAAACTAAATTCTCAGGCCTCAACATTTTAAAAAATAAAATCACTTCAAAACATTATATTTTATGGAGGGAGCGTGGTTATTGATCCAGTCTTTTAATAATGGATATTACTATAGCTTTCATTTTTGTCTTTCCAAACAGTGCTAAAATAATCACTCATGTACTCATACCCTTATACCTTTAAGAAAATACTTCTGATTAATTCCTCTAAGTGTAGCACACCTATTATTTATTATCCATTTGTCCTCTAATGGCTTTTGAGTCTTAGTAGTTGAGTGAAAGTTGTCTAAGTGGAGAAAGATGTGTTTGTAAGAGGAACGACTGCCTTGAAGAAAATTTTCTAGATCCTAGAAGCAGTGCCTGTAAAATTTACATGACGAACCGCAGGAGTAAAGGAAGGGTTCAGTCCCTGTCTGAACCCTAGAATGGGGAATAAGGCAGGGAGGGTTGATGACCAGGAAGGAGATCAAGAGGGAATCTAAGCTTCATTCACCCTCAGGTGCTAATGACTTGTAAGTATGTACTACCAAGTGACAAGTCTTCTAAATAGAGCAGCAGCTGTCCACTAGAGAAGGGTTTCCCGAGGTGTGAAATACAAACCACAGATGACTGTTCAGGCTAGTATGAACACACAACAATAAATATTGTTTTTGTTTAGTCATTAAGTCGTGTCTGATTCTTTTGCAACTCCATGGTCTTTAGCCTTCCAGGCTCCTCTGTCCATGGGATTTTGTAGGCAAAAGCACTGGAGTGGGTTGCCATTTCCTTCTCCAGGGGATCTTCCCAACCCAGGGATGGAACCTGGGTCTCCTGCGTCTGCTGCATTGGCAGACATATTCTTCACCTCTGAGCCATGAGGGAAGCCTGGTAGTAAATATTGCAAAGTGTAAATGTATCTTTTCAGTAGTCAATCAGTCCATGCAATGACTTTATTAGTAATTTATCTTTGCATATGTGCTGAGTCGCTTCAGTTGTATCTGACTTTTTGCAACCCTAAAGGGACTGTAGCCCACCAGGCTCCTCTGTCCATGGGATTCTCCAGGCAAGAATACTGGAGTGGGTTGCCACACCTTCCTCCAGGGGACCTTCCTGACCCAGGGATCAAACCCGTGTCTCTTGTGTCTCCTACATTGACAGGCAGGTTCTTTACCACTAATGCCACTTGGGAAGCCCAATTTATCTTTAACATCTACTAAAACTTGCTTATCTCCTGTTTAACAACTGCCGCCAACAAAGAGTAGGCATTGGGCTGAAAGTCTACAAGGAAAACCGTTTCCAGCACTGTTTTACTTGCATTGTATTTATTTGTACATAACCTCTACTTATGACAGTTGATATTGTTTTTCCATATATGAGAAAGGCATACATGTTCTTTTCAAATAGGTTAAATGTGTAAATCTACATGTTCTTTTCAAATAGGTTAAATGTGTAAATCCATTTTAAAAATAGAATTTGGAGAAACATCCAGCTAGACTGAGAGGAATGTGGGAAATAGGTTTTGCTTAATTTCTTCTGCATCAGCCAACCCTGATGATTGCTGTTACAGTAGCCAACTCTATGCCTTGGTCTTATTCAGATGATTTCAAAAATTAAATCAACTTAAAGCACGTATGATTCTTGAGTTGAGGCATGGAGCTCACCACATGAAAGTGATTTTCCTCTAACCATCTCTCACCAACATTCTCACAACAATAGCCACAGTCTCCAAAGAATTTATCCCGAGTTCTGGCCATTTACTTTAAAAGCCATTGCTGGACTAGGGAAAAAAAAAATAACTAGAAATGTTTAATCATTGGTATCTTATAAATCCAATTTGGGGATTAGTTTACCATGTTCAAAGTGTTTCACTCAGCCTCAATAAAAAGGTTTAAAATTCAAGTTTGTAACTGCCCTTTGAAACATAAACCCAAGAATAATTTTATTGCAACTACAGCACACTCCCAGAACAAACATGTGGCAGATGCTTGAAATTTGGAGATCAAATCCAAAATTTCAGAAGCACATCTTTTCCTGTATTTCAGGAAGGAGGGAGTAATCCCAGAATTGGCCAGATTTGACTGGTTAGTTGTTTTTTTGTTTTTTTTTTTTTTGTTTTTTTTTTTTCCCCTGAATCCCATAAATGGAACTGCATATTTAGGAATTTTATGCCCCACATAACATTTATAGGTTATCTATGATTCCTTGAGATTTTGGATAGATATAGCTCTGCACTAGGCTTTCCAATTTTTTTTTTTTTTTAAGTGCCAAAGAGGCTGACATCTATCCTGGGAAACTGGTGGGGATTAGATATTTTTTAGGTCACAAGTTAAAAGATTCCTAATACTCACAGACATTCTATGTCTAGGAATGTTTGTTAATTTGAGCCCCTTTCTCTCTCCATGTTTATCTTTAATCTCCCAACCAGCTGTCTCCCATAAAAAGATATTTCTGTTTTTAGTTACAAATCTGTTTAGAGATAAAACTCACTCATAAATACACAACCACATGCAAAGATTTTTTTTTTCTGCTGACAGTACAGGACTAACTCCAGATGAAAAATATTAAGTTTGTTTAGAAATAGAAAATACATTCTCCTTCCCTTGATGGGGGCCCATGTTTTATGGATGATCAAAATCTCTTCATGTCTCTGTGTGAGTCTCTCTTATAGGCTGGGCTTCTCTAGTGGCTCTGAAACCAATGCAGGAGAGGCAAATCCATGGGTCAGGAAAGATTCTCTGGAGAAGGAAATGGCAACCGGCTCCAGTATTCTTGCCTGGGAAATCCCATGGACAGAGGAACCTGGCGGGCTACTGTCCATGGGGCCATAACAGAGTCAGGATGTGATTTTTGTGACTAAAAAACAGCAACAAAGGTCTCTTGGTGTCTGTGTGTGAGCCTCTCTTGGAGAGTACAACCTTCTGTTACCTTAGTGATGAGGTCCTTCAGTCAGAATAGTTGGGTGTATTCCTAATTGAGGAATTAACTCCTTGCAAAGGAAAATGTTGGTTGCCTAAGGAAAAGAAAACAAGCTAAGAAATAAGTCTGTGAATTGCTGCAAATATGGCACTATTACCTGAAAGACTGACTCCATACCCTATTTTTATTTGCTTGTGGCTCACTCTCTCTGGGAAGCTGATGAGATCTTGTATTTTCTTTCTTCTTGTGCTGTTACTTTCGAAACCAAGTACTGTGTCTGCCACACAGTATTTGATCAGTGCTCAAGTGTATTGTTTGCTGCTAATGGAATTGTTATCTTGTTATGTAATAAATTGTGCAAAAAGAACAACATTTAGACATTGCTTCTTTCTCAGTGACTTACTTGGAGCTTAGGATTCCATCTTTCCCATGTGTGTGTGTTAGTCGTTCAGTTGTGTCCAACTCTTTGTGACCCCATGGACTGTAGCCCGCCAGGCTCCTCTGTCCATGGGATTCTCCAGGCAAGAATACTGGAGTGAGTTGCTGTTTCCTACTCCAGGGGATCTTCCCGACCCAGGGACTGAAACCAACATCTCCTGTGTCTCCTGCACTGGCAGACAGATTCTTTACCTCTGAGCCACCTACGAAGCTCATCTTTCCCACATGCTCATCGCCGTTAAACTTAGTTTAAAAGGGAGCATGTTCCAATTCTTTTTCCGGATTGGTTGTAATTGTCTGAGCAGACCTGTCGTAACCACACCCTGCTTCTTGTTGAAGCTCATTCAGTAACAGCTGATACAGTTTATTGCTACCACACACTGAACAGTGTTAGATGCAACACATCATTGGCTATATTTCATCAACCATGTAAAGTAGCTACTCCCATCTCCATTTTACAGACAAGAGAGTTGAGACTCAGGGAACTCAAATTACTCACGTTCATAAGACAGACTCCAAGTTTATTTGCTTACAGATCATCAGATACTCCATCGCACGAGGCTGCATCCTCTAAACAGAAGGATGGAATGAATAACTTCAAGTGAGCCCTTCTGAATACCAAATGGTGTGGTGGTCATTCTGCTCACTTTCTCTCATTCTAGCTCACTAAAGTCTGATGAAATCAGTACTAATTATCCTGTTTAGAATTAAGATAGTGAAGGCTGATCCTGGAGGAGGGCATGGCAACCTGCTCCAGTATTCTTGCCTGGAGCATCCCAATGGACAGAGGAGCCTGGTGGGCTACAGTCCGTGGGGTTGCAAAGAGTCAGACATGACTGAGAGACTAAGCACAGCACAGCACAGTGAAGGCAGAAACAACTTACGTCAGTTATCTAAAAATAGAGAGCCTATCCATGGATGCCTGTTGCAGAGAACTCAGCATTTTGAGAAATGTTGTCTTGGGTTGAATTTTCAGTGAACTAGCCCAGGCCCACTTTCATCTGCCTCCAGTTTACAGAATCATTTCATCAAGTACAAGTTCTCATTCTAGAATTCAAAGGTGCAGTATGACCTGAAGCATTAATCCTGTTGTTAATTGTATGCATGTGGATCTGGATGCTGCAGATTCAGATCTCCAGCTCCTTCCAAAAATAGAGCCACTGCCTGCTGACCGGAAGGCCACCTTGGACAGGATTGTGGTCCCAACAGAGATTGTTCATTTCCCCTGTGTCTCAATAAGGTTCTGTCTTCCAGTCTGCTAATTTTACAAATGGAAAAACCAGAACCTGGAGGGGAAGGCATTTGTTTAGAGCTTCCCTCATGATAACCTCTTTATCCACTCAGACAGGTTAATTAAGCCAGCAGACTGAAAACATGCTCTTTTCCCCATTTCTTCCTACATCCAGTTGATTTTTCCTTAGAATCACCTCCTCAATTTAATGATTATTATCTATCTTCACTGTACTTTCTCTACTTAAACTGTGAATGTGTGTGTGTTCATGCATGGTTAGGAGGTGGTTAAATATTCACATAGGGTTTGTGTGTGTGTATATATTAGAAGTATGGATCATTTCAACAACTCCGTAGCTGGTGTTTTGTTTTCTTATATATACATTATCTTCTTTTCATCCTTCACAAAGCCAGCCAGAATGAGAGTGACATTTCATAGTCTGATTGCATCCACAACTCTGTGTCTAACCTACATATGTTGATTTCTTGTGGCTTATGAAAGTAAGAAGAACTCTGGAACAACAAGGGCCTTTTAATGACTCTTCCAAACATCCCTGTCTGTCCTTACTCTCCATCACCACCCCATGAACCAGAACAGTCCAGCTACACTGGGTTTCCAAATACTCTCAACATACCCCAGGTCATTTGGTTGTTTCTGCAATTTTGCTATTCCCTCTCCTTGGATACCCTTTTATGGGCAGAGTCAGGTCCAAGCTATGTCTCCTGATGCCAAGTGAGTGCTGCTTGACTATGGTGCTCCAGGCAGTATTAAAAATGAAAGATTCTGTTAAGAAATGTTCTGTGTGCTAATCAGAGTTTGGGGGCAGCCCAAGCCCATTTGCTGTTTCCAGAGTTAGATGCTGCAAGTGAAAAATGAGCTGACAAACTTAAAACTCTTTGCAGAAACCTCTGGGGAGAGGATCTGGCAGCTGAGCATGCCAGGTTAATGCCTGAGTTACAAGGTGTTCATGAGCACCCCTGGTTGCAGGACTCAGATGTGAACAAAAGCCTCTGAGGGTGGCTCTAGGGCCCCTTGCCCTGCCACCACCTGGCTGAGAGCAATAGGTAGACTGATTCTTTCAGGCTCCGTCATCCACTGGGCCCTGGGGAGTCACTTTTTTCTATTTTAGTGTTTTAAAAAAAGCATCCACTCGGTCTTTCTCAAGGCCTTAGAGGGAACGAGAATAAAGGCTGATGGCCCAGCTTAGCCTGACCTCAAATCTGCTTTGCTTTACAAATGAAAATTCCTGTGACATCACTTTGTGGTGATGGGTTTCTTAAAATAATAGCTGATTAAAATCATGAGTCATAGAAGACCAGAAAAGAAAAAGCACTAGCATTTATTTATACTTCATTAGAAGACAAAAAAAAAAGTAGCATTTGTTATGCCTTGTAAGCTGGGAACGTTACATACATTATCTTATTTATCCCTGATCTTTTAAAAATACTTTTAACATTTTCATTGGAGGAAGCTGGTGGTTAGAGAAGGTTTACATAATTGACTCTGGAGTATATAGCTGGCCATCATCACAGGCAGGGTTTGAACCAGGGTTGCTCTAAGTTGATCCAAGTTCAGCCCACATGGTTCCCACTGCACAAATCTTTGTGCCTCCACTGAAGTTTTCTGTAGCAAATTTGGAGCCTGAAAGCTTTAGGCTTGCAGATCAGAGGCCAGAATATGAGTATTTAAATAACCATAGATGTGACCCTGGCTATCCCAAGAAGCCCGGCAGCTTGTCCAGGGTTCAGGCTCCTCATCTAGGTAGGCTTGTAAAGCATCAGGTTTCACTCTTTAAAGAAACCCACCCAAACTATCCTTGTCAGGGATTGAAACCTTAAGCATACTGGTGATATCCAAGTTTTCAAAGGTTTTGCCGAGAAAAACAGTATTCTTCTTGGGCTATAGCCTGGAGTATGTAGAATCCATCTATTATTCTGTGGACTCTGGATTAAACCAGAGCTTCAGGCACCGGTAGTGTACCTGCAGAATTCCTGCCCACCCATCAGCACCATGGAATGTTCTGGATGTCATCCCCAGACCCACGCTGGGCACTCAGTGAGAGGCAGGAGCCAAGACCTTGGTTAGCACTTTGCAGCTGGGATGACAGCAATGCATGTTTGTTACTTTGGACTGACCAGCAGGCTTGGATTACGTACAACCCCCACACCAGTGTAAGAATCAGAGATGATATTTATAATAATTCTGAACAGTTAATTTTTTTACAGCTTATGGGTAATATGGAATGTGAATTATGTAATTAATGTTTTAATATTGTGGCTAGAAAGAACTAAATATGAGATCAACTTTAGCAAGTGTATGCAGTATTTCCCACCGAAAATAAATGGCTTTCCTTTGTCCCAAATAGTGTGCCAATGAAATGATGGGCTATCATTAATTAAATCCATTTTGATTTTAACCTGCTTTCACTAATCAAGGTCCTTTTAAAACATTGCTGTAAAAAACTTGCATGTCCTCCAAGCAGCAGGTAGCCTAAACAATAAGATGATTGTCCGAGTTTTCCAGAAACTTGGGAGTTGGCTGTGTTTAGTTAAAGCTGAGTTGGTAAAGACTGGTTAAGACCACCAAGCTCCTTCTGAGCTTGACAAGGTCTACTGTGTGACCTCATGATGTCAGAGGCTGAAAACACCACCCTCAGATAGTGCTAAGCACCTTGGGTTTTGAATGTGCAGGGGCCCATAGCTTAGTTACATCAGTGAACCACACCTTTTTCCAGCCATCTTTCCCCAGACTCCCCATACCCCAGGCCACCCCCCTTTATTCTTTATCCCAGAAATATCCGGAGCCCCTTGCCTTCTGGGAGGCAGAGCTGAGACTTGTTCCCCATCTCCTCTCTTGGCTGCCTTGTGAATTAGCCCTCTCTTTGCTGCAAACTTTGGCCTCTCAGTGTTTTGGCTTGTTGCACATGGTGATTGCCCCTTGGAAGAAAAGCTAGGACAAACTGAGACAGCATATTAAAAAGTAGAGGCAATACTTTGCCAACAAAGTTCTAGTCATGTATGGGTGTGAGAGCTGTACCATAAAGAAGGCTGAACACAAAAAAATTGATGTTTTTGAACTGTGGTGTTGGAGAAGTCTCTTGAGAGTCCCTTGGAGCAAGGAGATCAAACTAATCAATCCTAAAGGAAATCAACCTGTATATTCATTACAAGGACAGATGCTGAAGCTCTAATACTTTGTCCACCTGATGCAAAGAACCAACTCATTAAAGAAGACCCTGATGCTGAGAAAGATTAAAGGCAGGAGGAGAAGGGGACAAGAGAGGATGAGATGGTTAGATGACATCACTGACTCAATGGACATGAATTTGAGCAAGCTTCAGGAGATGGTGAAGGACAGGATAGCCTGACATGCTGCAGTCCATGGGGTTGCAAAGAGTCAGACATGACTGAGCAAACAAACAACAACAAAAACATGAGGCTAAATGAACCGAGTTCAGTAACACTAGGAGCTCAGGATAAATTGGCGTAGGAAACTGTGCATGAAGCCAAACAGGGCTCCCAATCTCACAGGGCTTTGAGTCCAGAGGATGAAAAAGGCATCAATCCACGTATCACACTCATGAATGAATAGTTACCAATTGAGATAAATATTGTAGAGGGAAGAAACAGGCTTGTGTGTGAATAGAGAACAATAAAACCTGATTTTTGAATGACAGGATTCCCTGTGGAAATGACTTGTGCATTAAATAGACAAAGAGGACTTTGGAGATGCAGGTGGGAAATGGGGGTGACATGGTACTGCATGTGTGGGTGGCTGTGGCAGCAGGAAGAATGGCTCCCTTAAAGAAACTGGGTGAAGGGCCTTGTAGCAGGAGCTTAGAGGCTCAAGAGAGAATGTTGTTAGACCTAGAAGAGAAGGGAGAGGCCAGAACTGCATGGCCTTGTAATTCAGGGGTAGTACTTTGTCTTTATCCAAAGAGTGTGTGTTAGTTGGACACCACAAGAGCAGTGGATCTCAACAGTGTGGCCCCAGACCAGCAGCTTCCACATTACCTGGAAACTCATGGGAAAGGCAGCTTCTCAGGCTCCACTGCAGACCTGCTGAATGAAAAACGAGGGAAGAAGCACCCAGCAATCTTGAACAAGCTCTCTGGGAGATTTCTGTGCATGCCAAAGCTGGAGAAAGACTGCCAGGGCAGAAACGCCAAGCAGGAAACTGGGTTCGGAGAGTCAGTGGGGCGGGTGGCGTCGGCATGATGAAGTCAGCTTTAGGAGAAGAGCACAGGCTGATAGTGCTGGGGAGGCTGAGGAGGCCCTGGGAGCCTCAGGAAGCTCTGGGGAGGGAAGACCATGACCTGGACGCGTCCTTGGCTTCATTTGATGGGTGCACCCTTGCTCCCCTTTGTTTCGTTGTCTTCACCTACTTCCAGTGC